>NC_023758.2:38323531-38646387 GCF_000499845.2 Phaseolus vulgaris | reverse complement strand
TGTGAAGATTATACCCCAATCAGTTTGTTCTCGGTATGGTTTGGCTATTGGTGCATCAGTGGCTCCCTTTGTCCGGGTGCTTGTATGTGTGTGCTTTCCGGTTGCCTTTCCAATTAGTAAGGTGACAAAATTTGAAGATTTTTTATTTCTTCTATTTTGAGTAAACATGCAGCAAATTTAATTTGTTTTGTCCTTATTTCCATTTCCTTATTGGGTTTTTTTGCATGTATATGGTTTTCCAGTTGTTGGACTTTTTGCTAGGCCATCGACATGAGGCCTTATTCCGTAGAGCTGAGTTGAAGACACTTGTAAATTTGCATGGTAATGAGGTCTGTATCAGAGCAATGAGAGGTCTCTTTAATGTTCTTGTTTTAATTTGCTCTGCCGAATCTGAGTTATGTGTTTCATAAGTATATTTCTCTTTTCTAGCGTTTCTTTTTCAATCAAAATATGTAATTTGTGTGAACTGTCACCAAGGGCTATCTTATCTACTTTTCTGGTTATTTGGAATCCCACGGTTTAACATTCATGCTTTTTGTGTGTTTGTTGATATTGTTCAATTGTATTAGGCTGGAAAAGGTGGGGAACTGACACATGATGAAACAACTATCATTGCTGGGGCACTTGAACTCAGCGAGAAGACAGCCAGTGATGCTATGACTCCTATAGCTGATACATTTGCTGTTGATATTAATTCAAAGCTTGATAGGTAAGGTGTATTCTACATTTTATGAACTAAAGGTAGCTTTTGTATTTTGTCCAAATTTTATTCAAATAATTAAATGCCTATTATTAAATAGGGAACTGATGAATGAAATATTGGAGAAAGGGCATAGCAGAGTCCCAGTCTTCTATGAGCAGTCTACAAACATTATAGGACTTATACTGGTAAAGTGTTTTATTTTTTCTTCTTTAAACCATAATGTTGAACATCCTTTTTTCATTAGAATTAGATGAAGTGCTTTAAAAACCACATCCAGAGGATTATTACAAAAGTCAATTGTTCTTGACTGTTTGATCAAAGCTATCTTTCTAAAGATCCTCAGGAATCACTTTCTTGAAATTTTACTTTTTGCTATGAACTTGAAGGTCAGCCTCCATGTGAAACACAAAACCATCACTTGGGTATTGAGCATTTACTTGATAAGAACTGAATTATTTTGCAAACAGTTGTAACCTTGGAAATGAGAATGTGACCTATTTTCTTATGTAGTATCCCCAGAGCATCTAATCTGTTTCTATAGTTACATTTGGTTCATCTGATTCATTCTTGGTTCAATTGTCCAAAATGAATGGCAATGACAATGAATGCCAGTTAGGAATGAAAAACATGTTTAGTTTGGGTATTTGAGATGCGCAATAAAATACAATTCTATGATTTCACTTAATATGAAAACAAGCTCAGCACTTAATTTATCTGTCACAAGGTAGTATTCAGAAGGTCATGTGATATTTCGGTTATTCATGAGTTAATGGTGGTTATTCACGAGTTAATGGTGGGTTATTCACGAGTTAATCGTGTAAGCCAACTATCAGTTGTAGTGCTTGCTGCACATTGGTTATGAAACAAGCTTAGTACTTCATTGGGTGGTAAACTATTAGCTTAAATGTTGCATGTTAAATTTGATGTAATGAATGAGAGGATACGTGTCACTTTTTAAGCCTGACTACTTAGCAAAATGCCAGAGATTCATCTGGTGACCATTCTGTAACACAAACATTCAGGGGGATCAAAACATCAGCGATCTGTCACTTTTTGTGTGGTTTACAAGACATTATTAGTTATAACTCAGTTGTGATATTAGTGGTGGGTATCTCCTAAACAGGATTGATATTCATTGAGGTTGATGCTTCCTTCACTGTTAACATGAATTCCAGCTGCTGCGAGATTTTGTTTTCTGTGATTTTGTTTTTTGCTTTTTATGAGTAAACTTTGTATGATGAGATTATGATTCCTTTGCATTATTAATCTTTTTTTCTACTGCTTGCTCACAATCGATGTTTTCTCAATCCTCTATTTTTGTGATTGTATACATATACCACCTTATGTTTTCTGAATGCACGCTGCTTAATTTTAGGTGAAGAATTTATTGACTGTTCATCCAGAAGATGATGCATCCGTGAAGAGTGTAACTATACGCAGGATTCCAAGGTAATCTTATATATGATTTACCAGTTTAATGGACGAAGACACGTTGGTTTTATATTGTGCTTAATTACGTGACCTTACATGTATTGACAGGGTTCCAGAAAGTATGCCACTTTATGACATTTTAAATGAATTCCAGAAGGGCCATAGCCACATGGCAGTTGTTGTGAGACGGTGTGACAAGATGGAGGAACAATCTTCCCAAAATAATGCAGACGGTAAAATCACGCTATAAACAGTTTAAAAATTTGAAACTGAACTTTTCTCTCTTAACAAATGCTGTGTGCCTCACGACTCTAAAATAGACTCGGTGAGAGATGTGAAGGTGGATATCGATGATGAAAAGCCTCCCAAGGAGAAAATTTTGAAACCCAAGTTGCCACTCCATAAGTGGAAAAGCTTCCCAAATACAAACATGTCAAATAGGGCTGGTTCTCGGAGCAGAAAATGGTCAAAAAATATGTACTCGGATATTTTGGAGATAGATGGAAGTCCCCTTCCTAAGCTCCCCGAAGAAGAAGAAGCTGTCGGAATTATTACAATGGAAGATGTTATTGAAGAACTTCTACAGGTATTGAACTACAAATGATCATTCTGAACAATTCTGTTCCCATCCCTCATGAAACATGGTAGATAAAATAAATAACTAATATACTTGTAGAGAGATTTACTGGTGTCAAAATTTGTGTGTAGGAGGAGATCTTTGATGAGACAGATCATCATTTTGAAGACTCGTGACAGTGGCTTCTCCATAAAACCATGTTCATATTCTTGTTTGGATCTTATAGATTTTAACTAGATAATTCGGTTTAGGGTGAGAGCTGCTGTATAGAGAAGTGAGTGGTGATTGGAACGTGTAAGCCATTATCGTGGACGAAATGTTGGGACCAGACAGCTGTTAATACACCGAACCTTTTTTCGACGTGCGTGCGGGTCTTTATCGCAATGAAGCATGCCAGCAAATCATGGTGTGTTTTTGTGTGAATCTATGTTTTCCTTTCTTTTTTGATTAATTGATAGCAACTTGTATGGGTTGCATGCGCATTACGTAAGAGTATTGGCATTTAGGATGCACAGAATTTCATAAAAGATAAATTCTGTAACTATTTTATACTTCAAATAAGGATAACTTGGCTACTTCAGTTGAAAAAAATATTCTCTAGCTATTCGGAAATTAACAATTCAGAATATGTACTTCAAGAACAACCCTGTATTAAAAACATGGTTTGGGTCTAGAAACGTCTTTGATTTTATTTTGGCAATTGCTTCCTGCACCCAATTACAGGGAAAAGACAAAAATATCTTTAAAAAAATGAGTTACATCGGATAAATTTTTTTCGGATAAATTTTTTCCGGAACACAATAATTTTTTGGGATAAATTTTTTTGAAATGTATTATTTTTAATTCTGAATTTTTTTATATGGAATGGGATTTTTGATTTTCTGTTTCTAGATTTTTATATTTGGAACACAATAATTTCTTCTGATCTGTATTATTTTCAATTTTGAAATTTTGGATTTTCATTTCTTGATTCAAAAGCAATTGCCTTTTATTTTTTTTCTAATTTTACCTTACATTGTCCTAGCCCAATTGTTGGCTTTATTATTTTTAAGAAAATATTTAAACTGAATTTACTTATTCTATTTTTAGTTCTTTCTGCTCGATAGTTGTACTTCGGACATTTGATCCTTTTGGACATTCACCATATTAACAGTGAGATTTTTATGGTGCGTTAGATTTTAAATCTTAAAATTTTAAAAACAGTCGGTGACCTAACCTATTCACCAGGGACCACTAAAATACCAGGTTGAATAATAAATATAAGCTTGTAATTAAATTAAACTCTGTGAATGTTCAGAGGGACAGAGAGAAAATACTTTAAAAAATGAAGAATTTTATACATTTTTATTATTTCTATTTAATTTTCTTTCTTTTTTATCACTTCTTTATTTTCTACTTAATTCTACTCTAATAAATTATTTATTTTATATTTAAACAAAACATTATTTAGAAATTGACCCACGCGAGTTACTAGAAAACCCAACCATCTCCAAGGACTTTGTTTAGTGAAATATATGAAATACCTATTTAGAAAAATAAAATAAAATTGTCCAAGAGAATCACATGGAATTTTGGGTTATTCCATTTTTGAAAAGAAGAATGATTGGTATGAAAGGATTACGTTATATACCTGAATACTGAATGAGATTGGCACTAATTGGTTATTTTTGTAGCTAGCTTTAGATATTTTGTCTGTAGCTATTACTCTTCCATCATTTGGTTCTACAAACACCAGAAATCAGCACTTTCTCACCCTCTATAATTTCTAATTATGATAATGTTCTTCTTCAATCTAATTCTGTAAAATTACTTAGTTTAATTTGACTGTTATGTTTACATCATCTTATGCAACTTCGTGTTTCCTTTTTATACTTCTATTACATAAAATTTAAAACAATGTATAATACATAATATTACGAGATCATATTTATATATTTTTTTTTTACACAGTGTGGTAAGTGCTCTCATTCAATTGACGTCATTTTTTTTAAATAAGACGTAACCAGACAAGACAAATAATCATTAAAAAACCATTAACTATTAATGGTTGTTTTTATACAAAGGTAAACAAATTGTTTTTAGCGAAATCAATATTATCACTATATGTATATAATCTTTAGACACATATAATCATTAAATACATATTTTTTAGACAATCGGGTTCTTTATTAATTGGTAGAAGGTTTTGTATTGGACACGTATTTATTTATTCTTTTTTAATAGATATATTAGCACACTAATACATCAAGAAAGATATCGTAATACGAAATAACTAATTTAATATTTAACTATATTTATTATCATAAAAACTCTTGTTAATTTAGGGACAGTCTATTATTCATTGTTTATATAATAGATATAAGAGTTTCATAGAATACCCATTGAAGATAACAGTGCAATGTCTCCAGGCCATATGTGAAAAGCTGTTAAGGATTCTGTAGCTGCGTGCACTACTATCAACAAGTCAAGACCTACACTAAGCTTCCAATGGGATTACTCCAACCAATTCATCTACCTATCTTTCCTTTAATTTTATTGCTATATTTTATTTTTTATTTGATGTGGAGAGACACTGTATATTTGGTGCTTAATCTCATATAGATATTAGTAGATAGATAAAAATAATTTTATGTATTCATTATATATGCTAGAAATGATAATGATAATAAATTTGTAATTGTTTTTTTTATTAGTAAAATTATTTGCGAATAGAATGAAGAATTAGGTGCAGTGGTCTAGATTAGAGTGAACATGTAACACCAGATAACAAAATACTGTATAATTAAATCACAAAAAAAAATTAAAAATTCAAAGTTTTTTATAATATCAAATAATTATAATTTATATAATTAATTTTACATATTTCATCGCTGTAACTCTTAAATATATATAAGTTTTGGACGTGGTACGTTATTATTAACATTTTTTACACGTCCAAAACTTATATATAAGAGTCACCACTATTAACATTTTCTACACATCCAAAATTTATAAATTTATGTGTAAGAGTTATTGAAGAAGTGCTACTCTTCATGCTCACAACTTTGTTATTTTCAACATCACAAAATGCAATTATGATGATCAAGGCATCATGTGAGGGAAGCTTGATGATTAACCATACATTTTTTTCTTATTTCGATAATGAAAATAAAAATAAAGGAAAAGGATAAAGTGTGGGAAGTACAAGTCAATTAATGCAAAAAATAAATAAATATATCCAACAACATCCTTACCTCCTTATGTATATTCTTCATTATCTATTATCACATTAAATAAAAAAACATAAATACTTTATATAAGTTTATCTCGTAAGATTACATCATATTTTTAATAAAACTTGTCTAACTATATTATTAGTTGTTAAAGACAAGTATTTTTTTAATATCACTCTTAATTGTAAATTTTAAGTTGTAAAAATATATTTATAAAATTTATAAAAAAAAATATTTACTTGAAGGAAGATGAGCTTATGATGAATATATTCTCTTTTATGTGTAATTTTTTTCTACTCAATACCTAAAGACTTTACCAAATTGTTTTCTTGATAACTTTTTTCTATTTCATGTTGTGTAATCTCTTGTGGCCAATGCATAATACATTATTGTTTTGCATTAAATACATTGTGAGTTGAATTTAAGAATAGATTACAGACATTTCATAATTGAGCTCCTTTACTAATTACTCAATTTGCTTATCTTTCCTCATTTGGAGCTTGAAAACATTGTATTGTTATTCTCTTGTAATAAATAAGTTAATTAAAAATTAATTTACTTTTTAGCCAAATAATAATTTATTTATTTTAAATCATTGATAAGTTAAAGAAAAAATATAGTTTTTATTATAACATAAAATTGATTTAATAAACAATTTAAAAAATAAAACTAAACACAAAAATATTAGAAGTAAAAGGCCACAAATTAATAAGTTTGTTAACAAAATATAATAGATAAAATCAAACAAATGATTTTAGTAAGAAATTATTAATATGAAAAAAATCTACCGTATAAATTATAAACTCCAAATAAAAATAAATTTGTATTTGCAATTCAACATTCTTATTAAATTTTACAATCATTTATCACAAGTGTCTAAGAATCAGTTTAAATTGGTTATATAATTGACATTTAACTTACAACTAGAATATAATAGAATATGTTTTAGCATTTTTAAAACATCTAAAAGTTCAATTTTAATCATTTTATAAAATACTATATAATTAGAGACAAAAAAAGTGGAGCATTTTAAAATTAAAAGAATAGAAAAAACAGAATTTATTGGAGAAATTAAAACTTAGTTTTAAAAGATTTAAATAAATAAAATCCATGTTTTAGGAATTATAACTTAATAAAGTTATCCAAATTTAAATATAAATAATTTCTACATAAGCATATTATTCACACAATTATTATAAAACTATATTAGTTCATAGAATATAAAGAGTCTTATTCCCATGAGGCATGCTTCTTTTTAGATTAATCAGAAACATCACACCATGTTTTGATCTTAAGCCAAAACTCACAAAATTAAGATTAAATTTTTTTGAACTGAGAATTAATATTTTTATAGGGTTGATAGCAGAAGCAGCATACCCTTCCTCGTCACAAACACTGAACGCCGCAGCTCTGTAGTTTGATCGACGCACTCTCTCCACCTCAATCTAACAATGTCTATAACCCAAAACCTCGCTACTTCACTCTCTTCTACTTCTTCTGCTTTCTTAGCTCCCTCTTCCTTCAATTCTAGGTATTTAATTTCACTTCACCTCACCTTGTTCCTTTTTGTCACTTTTGTTCGCAAGAAAAATTGGATCCTACCCACAAATGGTTTTTTTTCTGGGTTGATTCGAAAGTGCATCTTTCTTCACTTTATGATTAAAAGTGTTGAATTTTATTTGTGGGGGTTCATTTGGCTGCTGCAGGGGACACGTTTCATTGCCTGTGAAGAGCGTGGGCATTTGCAAATGCATTGCGACACCCGAGGCTGAGACCGGTACCTTGAAAACTTCTCTTTTCTATTTAGAATTAAGAAATGATGCCTGGATATGGCCATACTAGTTGACACTTAGTGAGAGAAAGAGAACTATGGAGCAATGATTGGTGTTAACGGAGTAATCTTGATGTGGAAGTGTCTACATATTTCTCTTTAAATTTTTTGGTTCTTCTTGTGATTGGGCAATGCTATAATGGGGTGCATACCTCTGTTTAGTGGTTTCTTTTTACAATGCTGTAGTTGACAAGTTTATGAATTCAAATTCTGGCTGGCCATTTCCTTAGTTGTATAGTAGTGTGTATGTTGGAAGGGTTGTTATAGTGGTATAGTTTTGAAAAGAGCATAGTAGTGTGTTGACTAAATATTAAAGATACGATTGAGTGAGATAACATTTATATGTCTTCCTTTTTTCGCTAAGGGTACAAGACAAGGGTCACTCGCAATCCAAATATGGGGAAACTTCAAGCTGGCTATCTATTTCCTGAGGTATGCAATGCTACTGGACCTTTCTGGTTTTGTTACAGTTCTTCCTCAGTTATGTCATTTAGAAACCAAACTCTTAGTTTGGTTATCGCTCGGTGTATAGTTGTTTTCATTCACCACGCATGCTCCCCCCGGATGCTATGTTTTGAAATTATAATTGTACTTCAAATATTTGTTTCTAATTCCTCTCGAGGGAAATGGCTTTTGTTGCTCGAAACTGGAATAATCAAGATGAAGAGCCATTCGTTTGTTGAAGTACGTTGGATTGTATTATGCAGGTTCCCATAATTGAATAATCAAGATGAAGGATTGCATGTCTTTTATAGTGAAATAACAAGTTATTGCGTAAATTAATGTTAACTTTGGAACATTTTAACCACTGCATTTTTCATAACCAACCTCCTCTTTTATGTTTTCTCTAGAAAATTTAAGTCATTTTATTTAATCAGAATCGATGCTCTTTTGGAGACATGAATATAACCCTGACAATAGATGCCTTTCGTCAACATCTAATCATATAATTTTTGAAGGAAAGACTGATTAATTTTGTGAAGTGAGATGCCGAAGCACTGTTTTGCTCTTGAAATTTGCTTGTACATTCTACCTCAAACGGATAAATAAGAATTAGAAAAATATGTATTCCTTTTCTTATTCTTTCTTCTTTTTTATTTGTATACAATTATGTAATGATTAATGAATTTGTATATCTTTCTTTCTTTCGTTCACGCACTCAAACATTGATTAATTCTTTAACAGTGACTACGTTTCTGCTTTTCATGTCACTGACCACAGATTGCTAGAAGAAGGTCTGCACACTTGCTGAAGTACCCTGATGCTAAAGTTATAAGCCTTGGAATTGGTGACACTACCGAACCTATTCCTGAAGTCATATCTGATGCACTGTCAAAGGTAGAACTTTGGTGTGAACAAAGCTGATATTATCTTTAATTTTAGGACATTGGATATTTGACACTTTTTTTCTTAAGTAATTACCATTTTCCCTTGAGGTTGGAGCTCTATGATTAATGATGAATTTTATTAAAGTACCATGTATCATATATTTTTTTAAGTAGCTTTAATTTTGTCATCTTTATAATTCCTTTCATGTCTAGTTATATTTGTTTCAGTTTATCTTTTCTCTATCATAAATAAGTAATATTTTGTAGGTATATTTTTTTTAATCATAGAAGTGTTAATCATGCATAATGCTTTACTAAATTGAATAATACCCGTGTTTCACCGATTTCCATTTAAATACTTGAAAATGTTGTAATTTCCCTTTTGTTCAGAGATCACAAGCATTGTCAACTATTGAAGGATATAGTGGGTATGGAGCTGAACAAGGTGAAAAGGTATGTTGTTTTGACATCTTAAGGAGGGTTTTTCCATTTTCGATTTTTGGTCCTTCCATGGTCTACTTTCCGAACTCATTAAAAGTGAATGCCGGTTATACAGTTTTCCTCCCTTGTTAATGGTTTCTAGACCTACCTGTGCTGTTTTTTTGGGTTTACAATTACTTTATGGTATCAATTCTACATGTGGATTCCTTTCTTTTCTTGGTCCTTGAACTGTTTCAGGAAGAAAAAATGGTATTTTCATCTTATGTGTGCCTGTTGTGCACTATATTCAAGAGGTTTTACTGGAAGAAGTTATGCCTTGAGCCTTGTGATAAATTTGGGTCAGAAATTTGGCCACATTGGCTCATGTTTAGAGGATGGATAGTTGTAGCTTTTTATGTCATGTACCATTCATTATTTTATGTTTTGTTCTTTTAATTTATGTTATCTTTGAAAACTCTGAGAATTGGGATGGATGATAAGAAAACAGCTACTTTGTGATTGCATATAAAATGTTTTCTTTGTATTTAGGGTTGTGAGGTGCCTAAGTTCAATCCTTGCAATTGATGTTAATGTTTACTCTTGGGGGAATTTGATTAGATAAAGACATCTCTAATCTATGCAGCCATTAAGAAGTGCAATTGCTTCAACATTTTACAGCGATCTTGGCATAGAAGAGGATGATATATTTGTATCAGATGGAGCAAAGTGTGATATATCTCGTCTCCAGGTTCATTTGTCTTTTCTTTGTTTTTATTTCTTAAAATATATGATATCCTTCTTAAATTGTCTTTTCTGCCTATCTTGCTCTTTACCTGGACTACATATTCTGATTCAATTTAAAATGTTCTTCTATTTTAATTTTGTGACATGTTAATTGGGTATCTTCTACAACCAATAACTAAATATTCTTCTATTTTCATTTTTTGACAGATTGTCTTCGGTTCAAATGTAAAATTGGCTGTACAAGACCCTTCATACCCGGTAATTCATATTTATGTGATTGGTTAAAACCATTACACTTCCGTTTTGCTCTATGAAGAATCAACCAGTTTCTTGGAAGAATGATTTTATTTTTTCAAGAAATGCTCTTCAATGTAGTTACCAAACCTTGACTTAGAAGTTTGTCTATTACTTAGGAAAGAAGGGCACCGAACATACGTAGACATGTATAAATCACCAATTAATGTCTTTGATTAATGTTTCATCTTTGATTCATATTTTTCTACGTTTTGAAATTATTAACATATATAATTAACTATCTTACTATACTGGACATTGTTGTCCCTTTATCTGATAAAGAGCTAATTGCTAGTTCATTTGATAGTTCGCCGGAATGAGAAGATTGTAACCCAGACTTTTGCTACACAAATTTTAGTAGAGCAAGACTAACCTTTACGCAACTGCATATCTAAATAATTGTGATTATTATACACTAATGAGAGCTTTTGACTTATTCCTTTTTTGTTGGAATGTTTGATTGTTACTCCATTTTTTCAAGTTACAATAAATAAAGCTGCAGGGAATTGGTGTTTTGTTCATGTGGGCTTAGCCCATGTTTGATAACTGATTATTTTTTAAAAATGATCATTTTTTTCAAAATCCTTTTTTCAGGAAACTGGTAAGGAGAAGTCACAATTTCTATATATAAGCTGAGCTAAATATGATCTTTTATAGTAAACTGTGTTGAAACATTGGTTGAAAAATGTTTATAGACAATCAGTTTACTATGTAGAATTATGCAACACAATATTGAATTCTTTTGAAAATGAATTAGATGTAAAATTATGAATGGAATAATATATAGAAAACAAGGAAGTGATGGAACACCAGTTTTATTCTGTTCAAATTTCTAGCCCTTTCTCTAGTATTTGTTCTCTGTAAATAGTGGAACTTTTATTTGCAGGCCTATGTAGACTCAAGTGTAATTATGGGCCAGACTGGCCTCTACCAGAAGGATGTTGAGAAGTTTGCAAACATTGAATACATGAGGTGTAGTCCGGAAAATGGTTTCTTCCCTGATTTATCTTCAATTTCTCGACCAGACATCATATTTTTTTGTTCGCCAAACAATCCTACTGGTGCTGCAGCAACAAGGGAACAACTGACCCAACTAGTTAAGTATGCTAAGGACAACGGTTCTATAGTAATCCATGATTCAGCTTATGCAATGTATATTTCTGGTGACAACCCACGTTCCATCTTTGAAATTCCTGGAGCCAAGGAGGTCAGTCTGTCACTTATAATTTGATGTTTAAAGTCTGATAATTTGTTGTTTACTTCAAGAAAATCTCATGTTTTGGGTACGGGGTTTATTTAGTTTGACCTAAATGATGAATCTATTCGCTTGCACTGTGGTATATCTAGGAGGACGTTATTGCTCATTTCCCTACAATATTGTTACAGTTCTATTATGATAAACACTTATGAAAGACGAATACAAAAAGTAAAATTAAGCAGCCTTTTTTCATGAGTTAAATTTGACTTATGCATCTCAATTTTCAGAAAGTAAGATAAGAGAATTTCTATAAAAGTTACAGCACACTTTAATTTATGGGAGAACTTTAATTAATTTTTCTGTTTTTCTTTTTTTAGTTTTGGAACATCCTTCGTTTGGTATAGAAGATGTCACAGTCGAGTTATTTTACTTGCTCTATTAACTAGTTTATTCAAACAATATTTGAGTGTGCTATTTGCTGGCCACTGAATATTTTGGTAGCCATACATGTGTATTTACTTTTGCAAATGATTTCTACTTTTATTTACAGTATAAACTATATATTTTGGATGATTCTTATTTGATATACCAAGGGGATTACTGGTCAAGTTTTTTATAAATAAAAAATACGGCCAAAAATTTATAAATCAACAAAGAATCTTCTTTTGATGTCTCAGAATAATACCATGAATTTCTGTTGCATATCAATATCCGTAACATCTTACTGACAATTGCAGGTTGCCATTGAAACTTCATCATTTAGCAAGTATGCTGGGTTCACTGGAGTCCGATTAGGTTGGACTGCGATTCCAAAGCAGTTGCTGTTTTCTGATGGATTTCCTGTTGCCAGGGACTTCAACCGAATTGTATCCACTTGTTTCAATGGTGCATCAAATATTTCCCAGGCAGGTGGTTTGGCTTGTCTTTCACCAGAAGGTCTTAAGGTCAGTTATTTTGTTTTGCTTCTAAAGTTTTCTAAAACAGACAATTTCTGTACATATTGTTTAAAATGCCTATCTTCATCCTGCTCCCTTCTCCCATCACTCCCATACATCAAGGTCCACCCAACATCTCATGCTCCTTTGATGCTTCTCAGCTTCTATTATTATGTCATTCTATTGCTCCAACTTTTTCAGCTACTAACTTTATTACTAGCCTTTGTCGTGGAGGTGTGCAATTTGTGGCTAAGGTGGTTCTCTTTAATTGATGTATATTTTAAAGAAGTCGCGTAATAGGGTTGCTTTTTGCATTTGAATGCAGGCTATGCGAGGTGTTATTGGATTCTACAAAGAAAACACCAACATAATTATGGAGACATTTGATTCTCTTGGGTTTAAAGTCTATGGAGGGAAAGATGCACCATATGTGTGGGTTCATTTCCCTGGCCAAAGCTCATGGGATGTATTCGCAGAGATTCTTGAGAAGACTCATGTGGTTACAACTCCTGGTAGTGGTTTTGGACCCGGTGGTGAAGGTTTTGTCAGGGTTAGTGCCTTTGGTCACAGGGAAAACGTCTTGGAGGCATGCAGAAGGTTCAAGCAGCTATACAACTGAATTTAGAATATCTCTTGGTTTCAAAAGTTGTAATCTCTTGGACTGAAGCTAGGCCTGTCTTTAAATAATTGGTTTTCCTTGGAATCTAGATTAAGATGTAAAGACAGTGACAATTGAGACCATGTATTTTGTTACTGTTTTCCCTGTATCTTTCGCTAGCACTCTTTTTGGAAGGTGTTAGAGTTATGTTTCTATGAAAGATTTCAAACTCAACCGTTTTAACTTGGCAGATAATTTTCCGTTAGAAAGGTTATCGGACGATATGTTAGATAGTCTGAAAAGTCCCTAAACGGTCTATGAATCATTAGTTTGTAAATGTGTTCTAAGATACGTTTAAATAAAAGATATTGTTGAGACCTAGACGATCTATCTAGACCGTCTTTTGACCAACTAGATGGTCTATGCACCATTAGATGAATTGATGACTAGAAAATTATTTAGAGTTTATGTTTTGATGAAAATAAATAAATTGAATTGTTGATATGTATCTTGTATTTTTAAACAATGTTTCTATGATTGTAATATTTAGTAGATTCTCTAACCGTCTATAACATGTGTATATAATAGATAGACAGTATAATCAGACGTCTATAACATGTGTATATAATAGATAACATGTGTATATAATAGATAGACAGTATAATCAGACTTGTTAATTGCATAATAAAACAAAATTTAGACTGAATATTTATTATTTGTGACATGAATGATTTAATAATGTTTTGTATAATAGTAGTATGTAGTAGATTTTCTAAGCATCTATAACTTTTGTTATAGGTGATAGATTGTTCATGATAGATGGTTTGATGGATTGTTTATGATAGACGGAAACTTGTTCAAGATAACAAAATTCATACTAAATGTCTTATTGTGATTTGAATGATATAGTTTATTTGTAGTTTCACTGGTTAGTGGAGTTGTAGTATAAAGTAGTCCCTATTGAAATAACTCTATTTCACCTTGTTTTTTTTTATATATATTTAAACTCTATCTTTTCCTAAATAGATTTGTTCAAATTGAAGATATCTTGTAAATATATCTATTTTTTTTTTATCATAGTATAAGTTTCTTTAAACATATTGAATCCAAAACTAATCTTACTCCCAATAGTTCGAAGAATTTTCATGCCCAGATAAAAGCACAAAAGTGACCTTTAGTTTAAAACCATTAGAATTGAGACAAGATAGACACTGATGATACCATTAAGTAGATTGAAACAGGAAAAGATAAGTTTAAATTTTGAATAGTAGTAAATAAGGAATAGAAAAAATTATTCTTTTTGTTTACGAAAGTCAACTTTTCTATTTTTTTTTTCTTCAACCAAACAAAAATATTATTTTCCATATTTTATTTCCTGTCAACCAAACAGTTCATGAAAGGACACATTGCATGGGAGGATTTATTTTGTCACCCTCTTCTCTCTCTCTAAAGTCATGGTTCAAACTCTCCTAATAGCACAAACCTGCCAATGTTGTAAACTTGCTACACCAGCTGATTTAATACATATCTATGTTACATTATCTGAATCTTAGGTATGTCCAAAGGATTCTGTAGATGTTAATAAACTAAACTAGTTCTTAAGTGAACTACATAAAACAAAATCAGACAATTAAAACTGCTCTATACTATTAATCATCTCGGCTTTACAGGTTCTCTTGTAATGTCCAGTTTGATTACACCGACTACAGTGCACTGTATGTTTCTCACGACTAAGGTCATCCACACACATCCTTTTCTCAGGGCGTCCTGGCGGCCGCCGTAATTTCGGTGGCCGTACAACTAGGATATTATCATCCATAGAAGACTTGTCTGTTTTACTCCATTCAAGTTTTGCAGGGATATAGCGTATACCCTCTGCATAGGTATTCCTGTAACTTGCAACAGTAAAACTGTGGGTAAATGCATAGACATCCTTCCGACATGAGATAAGAGCAGCAGCAGCATGAGAACAAGGAATACCATTTAGCTGCCAATCGCGGCAGGAACAAGTATAGTTGCCAATATTTACAATGTCCGATCGATCAGCTGAAAGAACCTCGAACTCTACTTCGTCTGATCTAAGGACTTGATATATAGATGCACGGCTGATGGCTTCGGTCATTAGCTTCTCGGCAGATGGGGCAAGTACAGAGCACCATGAGCTGCTTTTTAATCGCCTGTCATCAAACTCGGTTTTAAGCTTGCTATGAATCCGCTCCATCACCTGGATTATTGGCAATTCCCGAGCATCAAGAATCCATTTAGTGAACTCGTCAATGTTAGAGGATAGATGGCCAAATCGTGTCCCTTTAAAATGCACAAGGGCCCATTGGGAAGGATCAAAATGTTGTAACCATTTAGCAGCTTCAGGAGAGACCTCCTCTATTTCAGCCATTTTCTCTTTAAATGCAATGGTTGTGGTGGCATATGCAGCCTTCCACAGAAGATGGACAAGCCTAGAGTTCTTGAATTCTTTACCAATGCTTTCAGTCAAGTAACGCATGCAGAATGCATGAGAAGAACTTGGGAACTTGCTTCTCACTGCATCCGTAATACCCTTTTGCCCATCTGACAAAAATATAAACTCTGGCATGCATTCAGTATTCCCCTCCAGTACCCTGTGCAACTCAGACAGGAACCATGTCCAGCTGTCATCATTTTCTACATCGACAACACCAAACGCAAGCGGAAACAATCCACCATCAGCATCAAAAGAAGTTGCTGAAAGCAATGTGCTAAGGTATTTGCTTTTCAGCTGGATTCCACCAAGTCCAACAATTGGCAAGCAACCATTAACAAAACCATAGATTGATGCATGAAAGCAAACAAAAAGCCTCTGAAAACGGTTATCTTCACCAGCAGTAAATACCTCTGCAACACTTCCAGGATTTGTTTTCTTAATTTCTTCACAGTATGAAGGAAGTAGGTAATATCCTTCTTCAGAAGATCCATATATAGCTGCAAGACCCCGCTCCTTTGCACGCCAAGCTTGCTTATAAGGTATAGTTATACCATATTGTTTATGGATGTCATGTAAAATATCCTTTGGTTTATAATTGATATTGTCTCGCAATCTTTCTTCAATGAAACTCACAATCCAATCAACAGAAGCCTGATGGTGCCCATTGTTTGCATTCCTCCCACAAGTATGTGTCCCATCAATACTTCTAATAGTGAATGTTGAGGCATTAGGGAGCTTGACTGCACGAATCCGCCATGGACAACCATCCGAGGCACACTTAGCAAAGTAGCGAATCAGGTCACTTTTAATAGTACGAAGCTCAAAATGCTGTGCAATGGCAGCTTCTTTGATTGCATTCCGGAATGCCTTCACATCAGGAAACTCTTGACCAACAAAAAAATTGTACTCTTCCATAGATTCAAGATTTACTTTTTTGTTATTACGTTCTAACTTCTACAAGGTAATGATCAACCATCACTCAAACATGTAATGACTAATAACAGTACCATTTTCTCTATTGTATATGCAAAGAAGCTTCCTCAATATAACAATCTGTAATTATCATTATCAAACAAAAAACATATTAAATATAATTAAAACTCAAAAGGTTCTCTTATAAGTAAAAACGAAAGCATCATCAAGCATGCAGAACTCTACAGAAATACAATGATAACTTCTTACAAAAAGTATTACATTATAAATATAACAATTGAGATATAAAAATTCCATGTGAGAACATTGACACAAATATATGGTTATGTTTGCCAATAAGCCTTTTTGCAGTAGGTGGGTTGGGTGCATGGACCAAACGACGTCCTAATGTTTTTATCAAAAACCAATTCTACTGGCCAATTGGTAATGCTAGACTGCGTCAATTATGTTGACCAGGGTCTAAATGCAACTAGGACCCAGTTGGTGAGCTATTTTTAAGGGTTTAGGGGCATACATGACCTAAGAAGGGGATAGCCATCCCTGAACCTAACATTTCCAGCCAAAAAAAAATGTCATAAGGCAATTTAAATCTAAATCCTTTCTAAAGGTCCAATCAATTCTTAGTCTTCCTCTACCTCTAACTATTTACCTCTCTAATTACACTAATTGGCTTCCATTACTATTCTTACAAGGTTAAACCTTTTTTTGGGGCTCGCTCTCAGTACTCTGTCTCTACTGCAGTCATTCCTGATCTTATCTTTTCTTGTATGACCTCTGATTCTTGTCCCTTTATTGCGTTAGAGTTGAACTAAAGCACCTTTACATCACAAATAACACCTTTATTTCACCCACCCGGGTTGATTCCAATGATTTGCATCATTTTTTATTTCTTCATTGCTTTGTGCTAATAAAAATCCTGAATTGCATGACATATGGTAATGTATAATCTCTCATTTTCACCTCCAAAGTCTTGAAGGAGGCCATGTGGCATCAAAGCTTCCCTCTATAAGGATCACAACTTTATTTTATCATTTAATTCCTCTCTTGACACTTCCACTATAACTATATCATTTGCAAAAAAGGAAAAGAAATTGAGAATCGAGGAACTAGCTCCTCAATATTTCCAGTAAGACCATAAAAGAGGTAACAAGATAAGGACTCGAGATTGACTCTATTTATAAATCTACAGTTATAGGAAAATCTTAAGTGACTCCACCAAGTGTTCGCACACTAGTTTTAATTCCATCACACATACCCAATCATAGGCCTTTTTTCAAATTTAATGAAAACTATAAGCAAAATGTATAAGTTAATTTTAACTTGCAGGAAACTTAACTCATTTTATCTTCTTCTGTTTTTATCCTATAAGTAGTAATTGTAAAAAAAGCCTAAATATAAATGATGCATCGCAAATACCAAAGGGAGTGCTAACTAACACAAATACCAACTCAATCTAAATTGGCATGGATATTACTTTTAAGCAACAGAAAATTCAATAGTCTGTCACTAGTATTCCATTCTCAATCCTAACTATTCCTTTACTCTTTCCTAATCATAAGGAAAGGAAAGTACACGATACTCTAGAAAAGATCCAAGCTCTTCCTGTAAGAGGCAGAAGCCCACAAAAAAAATCCAAATTTGTTCAGTAGAACTGAGACGTAAATGAAGATACTTTGTTGCAGCAGAATAAGAACAAAACAAATTATATTACAAGAGCTGAAAAATTGCATGCAAATTCACAAGAAACAGCTAAGGTACCCACATGCACAAAGAGAAAAAAAGGAATAAAATTAAAAGGGGGAAAAAGGGAATTTTGTGTTGTACCCAAATAATAACAGAGAAAATAAATTTCAGTAGAGACATGAAAAGAAGTGTAATTGGGAGAAGTGGAGTGAAAGGAGAAAGAAAGAGAGGAAATTGATAACCTGAGGATTTGACTAAGAAGAAGAAGAGGGTGAGATCCAATGCAATATGAGTGGAGAGAGAGAGAAAATGGTAAGGCAAGCTTTGTTTAGGGTTCAACATTAAGTAGCTCTCTAACTGTTAAGTCAATATTGTCACTCATTAATAAATATTGGTTCAAATAAAACTCTCATCTCCATTCTTTCAGTCATAATACATACTAAAATGACATAAAAAATATAAAAAAATATTTTTATTTTAAAAATTATACAAATGTTATAATTTTAAACTTGATTTTTATAAGAATTTTTCTGTACTACTGATATGATAACAAATTTAAGAACTTTGAAATAAATTTAAGACTAACATTTAACAATTTCATTTTCATCTATTTTTGTTCTCTTTCAATTTATTTATTTTATTTTCTACTTCTTACTATTCAAGATCCAATCAAAACAAAATATTAATAATTTACTTATTTTCCTAGAAAAAAATTCGGCTCATTTAATTGTAATTTAGTTATTTTCTTTTATGAAAATGAATAAGTAATTCATCGTAAACCACTTTTTATTGTATAAATTAAAGACTGATTTTACTTCTCAAAATTAAAAATTAAAAAAAAATAATTAAAAAAGTATGTATCAATAGATATTATTTTTCCGTGTATTGAAAAAACTTAAACTAATTCAACGTAAATTTATTTTACTTAATCCTACGTTTTTCATTAACTTAAACTTCGATCAAAAATATTTTCAGAGTAAATAAAAATGTATTTTTAATTTTTTTTATAAAATACTTTTTCAGGATTAAATAAAGTAAATGAAATAAATATAATATAAAATAAAACGTTAAGAAAATATTTTTCATTAACTAAATCAATTGTAATAATTTTTACAACAAAAGAAATAAATTTTTATAATATTGGATTTCTTTTATATGGCAGAATAAGTACCATAATACAATGGAAAATTGTTTATCAATTTTATTTCAAAAGTTCATCCCAATAAAAAGTTATAGAATTTATCCTAAGTTTATTATTAAAACTAAATGAAAATTTCAAATTTTGATATAAAACTATGAGATGTAGCTGCTGTAAGCAAAATGTAAAAATCAGGACAAAATACTTCATGAAAAAAAAAATATTTCAGACTTCTCACATAAAACTTAATTAAAACAATTAAATTTTACTTCTCGCATAAAACTTAATCAAAACAATAAAACAATTAAATTAGAAAATTCAAAGTGCAATAATAAAGAAGAACATGTTACCGACAAATATAAAGAAGATTCTTACTCAAGAGATTTTGTTTTAAGATAAACAATTACTGTATTCTCAAGATACTAAAAATTATATAAAAATTCTATTTCATTAATTTTAAATATAGAAATTATACGACAGAAGTACTTTTATTTATAGATGGAAAGGGTCGAGTGAACTTTTCTGACAAAATTAATGAATTTGCTATGGAAGTTCATGTATCTTCATTTATTGCACTATATATAAAAAGTTAAGAAAAAATATGTCACTTTCATCAATCACAGGTTTTGTTGACACAAATTATGTTGTAGATGTCATGCTAAATTTTGCATGCTCAAAACACAAATTTATTTTAAAGAATTTGTTATTATGCAATTCTAGGAGGACAAAATGGTAAAAGTAGCCTTTCCTTTAATCTATCATGCCTCCCTATTAATTAGCACTAAATTAAAAAGTTATTTTAATATTAAATAATATATAATAATTTAAAAGTATTAGTATGTGATTTTTTTCTATATTAGTCAAATTTATTTTTTCGGACAAAATTAGTAAGAATTTTCAATTAATATTGATACGAGTTTATCTATATTAGTATTAATTGAAAAGGTTTTTTTTTGGCTGAGGTTAGCTACAATTATCTTAAGTGATATACGTAAGAGTTTTTTTTAAATGTATACCAAGAGTTTTTGACCAATTTTTTTATTGATATTAGCTACAATGTTCTCCCAACTGAAATTTGATAAAAAAAAAAATCCTACATACTAAAAAGTTTTCTTATTTAATATTCGAACAAATCTTAACCAGCTTGGTCTACATAAAAAAAAAAAAAAAATCTTAAGAATACTAAAAAAAAAAATCTCTATAAGCGTTAATTGCAAAACCTTGACTTACATCGATAAAAAAAAAACCGCTAATGTGGAACACGACAATTTTAACTAATGTTAGTTGATAAATAACATTGACCTACATTGAAATAAAAATAACTTTTATCAATGTTAAGCTAAAACAACCTTAACTATATCAACTAAAAATAATCCTAATTGATTAAAACCGTGTTTATCGCAGTTAATAAAAAGTCATAAGAAAACTCTAAGTAATATTAACTTCAAATAACATTAGTCTACGGTAAAAACACAAATTCTCACAACGTTATTTGAAAAATAATTATGATTAACTCTAATGTAATAAAATAAATCTCAATTAAAAAAAGGTCAACCTTCCAATGCCCAAACCTTAATTAAGTAAATAACATCTTAATATCAATAAAGTGGACCAACAAAATTGGGTCAACAAGAGACTAGTCAAACTGAAAAAAAAATGAAAATATTTAAATTCTGACTTTTATTTAAATTGAATTGATTGAATTTGAAGGGATCAAATTATTTTTATAATTTTTTAAAAAGTTTCTCTTAAACAATATATTTTATTATAACATGTTTCAAATTTTGTTTAAAAGTCAAGTTAGTAAGCGTGGCACCCACCCTACACAACATGGATGCATGTTCCTGTAATTACAGAACAAGTTTTCTAGCATTTCTCATGTTACTTTAATTTTGTAGCCCCCAAATAACCAATAAACAAATCTTTTTTTATCTTTTTTATAATGTAAATTGCAGTCGTTGAGCATGTCAAAGGAAATCACAAGTAAAATTTGCCGAAACAGACTTTTTTTAAACGATACTTGCAGGTAAAATATGATTATTTTAATTAAACTCTTGTAGAGGTTACTGTGAGTATCATTATATTCAATATGTAAATATTTGTTATCTATCGTTAATGTTTTTATTTGATACTCTTTTAAAATAAATTAATCCTCAATCTGTAGTTATCTGGTATCTATTGCTATTTTTATTTCATATTTTTTTTAAATAGATTATCAAAATAAAGTTGTTGATAAAAAAATTAATAATAGAAGATTTATTTAAAAAATAAATTTATAAATTTATGTTTTTAATTATAGGAATGGAATTAAAGTTTTTTTTTTAAAATTATTTAACTTTATATTTTGTGATATAACATATTTTAAATTTTTTTGGAGAAAGAAAATTATTTGTATTAACATTTTATTACGTAATTTGATTTGTATCATACGTACTGCAAGTGCGAGGCACAATGCATAAAAAGAGATTCCTAACTATGGAATGAGTTCAATTTCTTATTGTTTAAGGAAAAAGTGGAATACTACACAAAGAAAGAATGTGGGAAAAGAGAGGCATTATATATTACAGGTCTTTCCTTCATGTGTGTTCAAGGAACAGGAGGAGCTCTGTAATATGCTGCCACAGTTGCTGGGAAGAACATTTGTCTCACTCCTTCAGCCTTAATAATCGGGAATATTATGCCTGATGCACTCTGCCATATCAGGAAAAAGAAATTGATTGAAACTCAAATTTTTTGCAGTGATGTTGTGAAGTGTTGTATATGTTGCTGAAGCAAAGAAGGAAAAAGGAAAAGTACTCACTGAAATCAATCTAGCTCCAATCCACATCCGTTTTGGAGAAGGAAATGGTATGATCAAGCGGCCAACACCATATATAGCGACCGCGAAGAAATGGAGAACCAAACTCAATGGACGAGGATTTAGACCAGAGAGTAGAGATATTGGTCCATTAGAGAAAACACCTCCAAGGCTCAAGTAATCAAAACATGCTTGCCGCATTTCCTTTCTAGCTGGATCAGGAGATGCACAAAACACTTTGTACAATGCCCCAGCTAGTGTGTTTATTGTGGATGCTACTGGCTGCAAACAGAAAGTTTTTGTGTATTTTGTTTGGTTTCAAAACTTTGAACTAAGCTTCAAGGTGGAGGCTAAATTTATGTTTATAAAACACTTACCTTGCGTAGGGTGTAGAATGATTCAAGGTATCTGCAAAGAGCAGAAGCATCATGCAGATTCCGAAGGGGTTTAAGTAGATCCCTTAGCACAACAATGTCAGATAAAGCCACAGTCATTCCTCCTCCTGTTAAAGGGTGACGCATATTGAAGGCATCTCCCATTAGAAGGGCCCCAGGTGTGGGTTGAGGTGAGGCTGGCATGCTTCTATTTGGCATGGTTCTTATGCTTCCTTTCTCAACAGCTGCTATAAAAGAACTATACAGCTCTTTAGGAACCTGAAACATACAATTTCTTCAATTAGCTTGAATTCGTTGGAATGTTCATCATTTGGAAAGACTTGACAGTTATTGGTACCTGAGGAGCTACCACAGTTTTCAAATAACTAGCCATTTCACCATTGCCTAGGGAAGGTAATTTTTGGCCTGGCACATCAACCAAACAGCGAATCTCAGTGCTACTGATAGGATAAAACAAAATGGGTGAAGGATCACCTAAGATCACGTGTCCATGATTTGCATATGGAAGATCACAACTCTCCAAGACCAGACCAACAAAATGAGAGGGTACTTCAACCTGCCAAAATAACCACATTATAAACTATCAATTTCGTGTGTCAAGTGTTACTTTTCTCTTAAGTAGTCTCCTAAATATTAGAAATCATGATGAGTAGTAGTTTCTTATACTATAAAATCTAAGACATTATCATATAACTGAAAAGAAACCTAAGACCCTTACCTTAGGATTGCAAAGAGAACGCCTCAAGTTGGAAAAACATCCATCACATACTATGGTGAGGGGAGCCTTTGCTGTGAACTCTTGTCCACTTTTGGTTTTGTACTGCACCCCGGTGATGGTTCCTTTTTCTTCAAGTAGAGATGTGACAGTTCCTTGTTCTAAATTGACACTGCAGAATATTAAGATGAGATTATAAGAGGGCTAAAACAAGGGATTCGAGTGCCAATGTTGAACTTGATATAGTAAATAAAACATCAGAAAAATGGTTAATTTTAATCAAAATGAAAAGAGTGTTAACAATGTGTACTTAGGAAGAGATGAGGCCTTTTCTCTCATTCTCTGTATGAAACGGCCATTATGAAAGCTTCTCCCAGAAACATCAGAGCTAAATTTTTCCAAGGGATAAGGGAGCTTGGTATTTTTGCCATCCTTATACAGAGCATACCCAAAGACTTGCTGAGCATCAATTTCACTTACACAATCTGCAAGTATTCAAAACGTCCATCTGTTAAAAGCCATGAATTTTACCAGCAGAATCAAGGGGCTTGTTAACTAAGATACATATTTCATGTGTTAATTGTCACACCATCATCCAATTATGTATTGTCATTGTAAGATACTTGACTTTACAGTTTCACTATGAAAATTAAACCCTTTTCAGGTTGCTTACCCTGAAGACCCAGCTCAATTAACTTCAAATATCCCCCAGGTTGTAGCAATTCACCCACGATCCTGTCAGGTTCACTCAAATCCCTTTCAATCACATGTACTCGGCGTCCATCCTACAATAAAAAAAAGCACAAAACAAGATCATTTGATCATTCTCCAAACAAGCAAATGCTTCATTCAAGCAAAGTTTAAGCAAAGTTTAAGAGGGTTCTCCAGAACTTCTATACCATATTTTCAAGTTATCAGAAAGAAACTACAACAGTGCAATGACATAGATAAATGACAAGGACCATTTAACGCAAAAGTGAATCTGGTCAAATGATCACATACGTACATTCTGAATGACTCTGGTCCAAATTCTACATCCATGTATATAGACTTTTCACATAAAATTTATGCTTTCTTTGTCTAGTTGCTGAGAAAATGAAAACAGAAAAAAGAATATGAACATTTTATCTGTAGAATAAATGCTCTATAGAGTGCTTATAAGTGTAGCCAATAGCCGTATCTTCTAGACATGGTTTCACTTAAAATTCACTCTAGTTTTCTTTCATCATCTTGAAACTTGTTTTTACATGTTAGCATTATTTTTGTACTTGGAACCAATCTTCTTAAAAAGATCTATATATAACACAAGAGAAACCCTCATGCTGATGAAAAACAGAATGAAATATATATGTGCAGGAATAGAAGCCTTGTACCTTTCCAAGCGTGTAAGCAAGAGCAGCACCAGCAACGCCTGCACCCACAATGATGATTTCAGCACTTTCTGCAGCCTCGTGTGAGCATATTCCATTTTCTGATGATTTCTTCTCACACTCGTTACTTTTTACATGAACTAAACTTGAATCTGTGACCTTTTTTGCTCCAAAAATGTACACAAAATACAAAAATGCGAAACTAGAAACCATGATCCCTCCTAGAATATACTGATAATCCATCGTCTCTGAGAGATTGGTGAAACTGGGACAGCAAAAGATGGATTGAACAATTAGAATGGCAGTTGTGAATTAGAAACTCAGTTTTCTGGTTTCTTGGAACACCTCGTTGTTCCTGTTTTACGTGTAACTTATGAATTATAACAATTGCTACTATAAGGCACCATTTTATTTTATAGGGAAAAGTGGTTGTAGATACTTAAGTAATAAGTATAGCAAGTGTATTCCTTTACCTTTCTCTTTAGTTAATTTTGGCACTATATTTTCCTTTAAAATAAAGAAACCAAAGTTTGCTTCTAACCTACCTCATAATGCTTTTCCTTTTTAGTTTGTGTCTTTTTGTTTTACATTCATGTGGTTCAAATGGTTGGACGTTTGGGCATGATAGCATACCAACATGGAAAAATTTGGTCGACAAATGCTAATAAAATAATGGTAGAGAAAAAATCCTTCTAAAGTTTTGCATGCAAAAAAATACTTTTGCTTTTATATTTTCTTTATTAATTTACTTTCTATATTGTCATCTAATAATGAATTTTTTCAAATGTCGTTAAAAAACTTTAACTTCTTTTAAATAAATTTTAATATTCGAAGAGATTAGATGTTGAATAAAAAAAAACGAGTTTCATGCATAAGATTCATGCATGCTAATTCAATCATAAAAATAGAAAAATATGTCTTTTAACATATAAAAAAAAAGTCTTAATGAATATTTGATTTATTTAAAATTTCGTTTTTTAAGTAAAAATAACAAACCTGTTGAAAAAACTACCATAAAATATGTTCTTAGATTTGAGATGTAATTTATAAGATCAAGTCCTTATATTAATAATACTTTATTGTATTGAAAATAGTAAATAAAAAATAATATATATATATATATATAAATTTATTTGTCAAATTCGTTGGATATATTTGAACAAGTTAATTCATAAATATTTTGAAAAAATAAGTTAAAAGGTAAAAATAAACTTCTTTTGAAAGCTAAAACTTAGTTATGTATACATTTTTTTATCTATAAAAAATGAACAGATGTAAAAGAGCATTTTCTTTGAATTAAAAATAAAAATTTAGAAAAAATATATTAAGACTTTTTTTAATTAGTTAGTTTATATATAAATTAATCTCAATTTAAAAAATATTTTATTAAAGTTACTCTCTCTCTCTCTCTCTCTCTCTCTCTCTCTCTATATATATATATATATATATATATTTTATATAAAGTTGACATTGAACAGACACAATTCTAGGATCGTGGGTACATATAATTGCTTAGTTAATATAAGTAAAGCATTACCTAGCTCCAGTATTAAGAAACATTCTGAATATTCCAATTACACATATTAATTTATAAAAGGAATTTTTTATGCAGTCAAGGTCTTATCACATTATAACTGGTATTACTTCTAAAGAAAAGTTGTAAAACCGTATAAATATCTTAGTTAGTTTTTTAATAACCTATTACATCTATAATAAAAAATTAAATTAAAGATCTATTTAAAAAGTTAGACTTCTTATTGCACTTTTTTTCATACATACAAAATTGATGTTCGGATGTCTATATCTTAATAAATAAGTTAAGATTATTTATAAAGTAAATGTGGAATGTCCTACTGTATATATAAAAAATGTATGGTTATCAATTAAAGTCATTTGCAAATACCACAGTTTAAACAGCTGTGTTAATTATTTTGGAAATATAATATTATTGCATGCCATTTCATTTATATATTTAAAATATAGTCTCGTGTTATACGTGGGCAATGCAAAATTTATATTAGTCCTCTCGCATTTCACGAGTTGAATGCACGTGCTCACATGAAGTTTCGTATATATGTGTATGTATGAATGTATATATATATATATATATATATATATATATATATATATAATATTGGATTTTTTTTTAATTTGATTTTGACTTTTAGGTTAAGGAATTTAGTGGTTTAATACGTGAATTTAAGACATTTTCATATTCAAATTTAACAATAAGTTATATTTTTTTACCAATTACAAAGTTGAATAAAATAATACTTTATAAATATTAAAGGGCCAAAAGTAGTTGAACGATTTGTCAAATACTTGTATTATTTGATAATTAGAATATAATCTTTATAATATATATATATATATATATATATATAAGGTAATGTGTGGTTGAATATTAAAAAATAAATAAAATAAGACACTTTTATGTAATTATCATATGTTATTTTTATATGCTCTTAATTTATGTTAATTTTTTCTATAAATAGACTCCATAAAGATAAAACAAATAAGTCGAGTTTACCATTAATTCGGTATGATGGGGTGACATATTCAATCCCCCAACTTGTACCTTTCTTTCCTAGATTGTCAAGTCTAAATAGGATGGCTCATTAGTCCTTTACATTTTTTGTTTTTGTATTTTTATATTATGTGTAAAATATTAAAATTGATTTATTAAAATTAAAATAAAGAAGGTAATGTAAAGAACTATAATGTTTTTATTATGTTGTTTGAAGGATTAAAACATAAAACATATGTAATAAGATTGTTATTAAAAATTATGAACACTCACTGTAACAACAACTTTTCCTTAAAAAAAAAAAAAGAGAAACAGAGATCCCCCACGCACAGTTCCTCTTCTTCTTTTTCTTCTTATCTCCATTTCTTTCTCTCCATTTCTTTTCTCTCCCTCTCTCTTAATTTCTCTCCCAATCTTCATCTATTTTAGAATCTGATCATACCACGTTGTAGCTGGCGAGTTAAGGAACATTTCTACCCGATCAGATTTTCAAACAGAGTAAGTTCATTTTTACTCTAAATATTCTTTGTTATCTGTTTTTCCTTAGGATTTAGTCATCAATCTTGGTGGGGTCAGTTGAGAAGTTTAATCCTCTCAACTTATTCTACTATATACTCAAAATTGATGTTTAGATAATTTGCATTAGGCCCGTAAATCTTGAAGCTTATCCAAACGGTGGGAAATAAAATTCTAAAAGTTGCTTGGAAAGCAAGCAATTGAGGTAAGGGAAGCTAAATTTAATTTTTAATAGCACCCTAGGATAGAAGATCTGAATGCGGAAGGGACGTGGTCCCAATATTCAATTTCTCTTGCAAGGATGTTGTGTGTTTATTTATATTGGGTTGTTTGTTTATATATTATTTAAATTTGTGGAAATATTGGGTTTTGATGATTTAGTATTAAAGTGTATTTTTTTATGTCAAATAAACTTTTGAATATTGTGGATAAATTTTTGAATGATATTGTATGACGGAATGATATGAAATTGAATTCATACATTTGGGATAATGTATGGGTTGATGTTTGCTGTGTATTAAGTATTGATGCCTATGTGGTAACATAGATCTCCGAGCTTCACTGATGATGTAAGTCACATAGACTAAGATATCAGGTGGTGAGAAGCTGATGGGGGAGTTCATGCACACCGTGACATATGAGATGCACGGCTTGGGTTGTATTGAACTTACCCTGATCCTTTCTGTTGGATTCGCTGGTAATCTTTGGATCAGGTGTTAGTCTCTGGTAGGACTTACTTAATACGGGTCTTCCAGAAGACGTTGTTTGTTGAATATCTTGGATGTGTAGATCCATGTGAGATCTATGTGATTGTTTTAATGTTGGGATTTGAAGAAGATTGTATAATTTGAGAAATTGATAATGTAACTTGGTTTTCTCTTTTGATTTAATTGCGTATATTATAAAATTCTATTTTCACTAGCTTACCCTTGCTTTTCTTGTTGTGTTTGAACTGCGATGATTGTACTACGTACACGAGCAGATGATCTTACAGGTGTCTGAGGATCAGAAGAGTTTTAAGGCGTTGATTTTGAAACTTATATTGTAAATATTTGTATTTCCATATGTCCTAATCACGTATTAGGAATGTTTTGAAAAACTGTAAGCTTGTATAGAAATATGTAGAACCAGTATTGTAATAGTTATATGTAAATTATGGGGTGTTACACTCACAAATTAAGTTGTAATTAATGATTGTAATGAAATAATTTAAGGTGTGAAATAGATCCCATCAATGAAATGAATTAGATATATTAATTACCTAATTAAGATTTTAAAAGTGTTTACATGATTAAGTATGTATTTAATATATTTTAAAAATATTCTAAAATTTGGTGAGCAAATGGACTAACTTATTGGCTCGTTCTTTGAGATGATGCAGAACAATATTATTCTTTTCTGACAAGTGTCATAATTTAGTAATATTTCATGCTAAAAAAATAGGCAATTATGGACTTTAATTGTTAATAAATTTATAATTCAACCTTTAATTTAGGAATTTGAACCATTTTACATATTTTGAATTATGAGATGAATAAGAACGATTTATTTCCAAGTTTGTGCTAATTTTAGGAATCTAGGAAAGATGCAGACAAAGGACTAACAGAGGAATGGACAAGTTAAAGACAAGATGAAAAGACAAAGTCTAAGTATTGAAAACTTGTCCAAGAAAGATCGTTCTAGAGGAAAACCTATTCTCTAGAGCAAACTCTCACAAGACTCGCTTAGACTCGTTTAAGTGAGTTCACTCTAGTGAAATTGAATTTTTTCTCCTAAAACTTGCTTAAACAAGTAATATCTCGCTTAAGTGAGATGTCACTTAACCTACATCAAATTAGGTTAAATAGAAGGTGTGAGACAAAATCCTAGAGGACAGATGGGGGACAATCATATATAGAAAGAAATACCCTGGATCTTCTTTTCTTGCTTTTCATGCTTGTAAAGATCAATATGAGTGACTAAGTCTTCTCTTTGGCATTGAGAGTAATTTGTTCAAACTTTTATGTATTGAAGCAATATTTATTTATAATATTTTGTTCTTGATTGAGATTTGTGTAATTATTTTATTCTTAAAGTTTGAATCTTTATTCATGTTTTTTATCATTAGATTTGACTGGAAAATACTTCTAATTATTTGACCTAAACGATAATGCTTAACATATTTGAATGTTAGGAATAGATTTGAAATGTTAATTGTTTTATAACATTTGTTCGTAATGATAAGAAAGTTTTTATAAATATGCGAAGAATCGATATTTATGAGACAATCTTAATAATTTTGTATGTGAGGAATCGATATGAATGATTTTTACATGTGCATCAATGTCAATCAAGTTGGAATGTTATATGTTTTTATTCATTGAAAATACAGACGAATGAAAAAGATTAACCTCAATCCTAATTTTCTTAATTGAATAATCTAAATCATTTACTTTGTTTTTATTTAATTTATTAGATAAATTCATGATACCAACAACCTCTCAAACAAATTTTGCACATATTTTGATATTTAGTAAATATTATACTTGAGACTTTAGAATAGTTCTTTATAAGTTTAATATCCGTCTTAAGAACAAATTTCTGTTTCGATACACTTGTAGTAATTACTTTTGTTTGTCTAAAATGTTTTTATTTGTGATAAACTCATTGTATGTAAGTTAGTTGAGAATGGTAATGTCTATAAAGAGAAAGATTTTGGATTTTCCTTTGTTTTACTTTGATAATATATATTAAGCTTTGTTTGAGGTTGAGGAGTTGGATTTTGAATTTCTTTAGATACTCTTTGAAGCTTTGTCTGAAGTTGAAATGTATGGCAAGTGGCTCTTATTGGTGTAATTTTCTTTTCTAAATTTGTCACTTAGTTTTTGTTTGTTGTTTAAAGTTTGAGTATATGGCTATTCTCTCCTTTTCATTATTTTGTTTGATTTTTGAATATCTTGCTATACAGAAGATATCAAGATAAGAAATTTTATTCAAAATTAGGTCTCAAAGATTGTTTATGTTAAAATGAATTAACTAATTTTTTTATCCAATTTGGTATAAGAAACTGTGAAATAATATATATATATATATATTTAATTTAAATTATTTTTATCCAATTTGGTATAATTTTTTTAACACAATTAAAGTGTAAAATTGAACTACTTCAAATTATTTTAAAAATATTTAAACTACTTAAATTTTTAAAACTTTTAACCATTAATATTTTATTTTAAAACATATTTTTATAAGTTATAATTCAGTTTAATATAAGAAAGTTTATTTATCAGTGATTTTTTAAATATAAATTAGAAAATTTAATTTAGTCATCTTTCAAAAACAAACAAGTTTTTTAAAGCAATTCAATTTAAGTCATTACTAATTTAATTCAGTTAATATTTTTTTAATAATCCTACTTTTACTTCGTGCTAATTTTAAAACAAGAATGTGTAAATCCTATTGGGAGTGTGTTTTAACTCAATTTCTTCTTTGGTTTATGATAGCATCTGTGGAGACGCTATAAAAAAAATACTAAACTCCGTTAAATTTTGTAGGATAGGCTAATCTAAATCATTCTTATGAGAAACAAAAATTATTTCTTTTAAATTTCATTACTAATTATGAAAAATTTCCTTAAACAAAAGAGAATTGAAAATAAAAATTAAAACTGAAAACAAATAAAAAAAATAGGGAAAAATTCAATAAACAAATTCATCAATTCAAGATTCAACTAAACTACTGTGAAGTTATTATTGAGCAAGATGTAGAATTCATATACATTCATAACACCATAGAGTTATTTCAATAATCATATAACATTTATTCATGAATTGAAATTGCAATCACAATCAATAAAAATTGCAAATTCAACAATAGATTAAGAAATTGTTTAGGTGATCAATTAATAACCTAATATTTTTCAAATCAGATTAATCAATCAATTTGTTTAAGATCCAACTCAAAAAGCATTCGTAATCACAAAAACGAATTAAGAAGTGAACACAAAAGGATGAAGAAGCAAATCAAATGAAAGTAAATAAAAAAAATCAAATTGGAATTGGATCCCCTTGAATTGATGGTGAATTTATCCTTCAATCTCCATATCAACCCAAACTTGAAGAAGGTACAAAGAAAGAAAATGAGAGAGACAAGGAGAAAAAAGAAGAGTGTTGCACATGTTTAGATTTAGATCTTGATATGAAAATATAATTAACTTTTAGTTATGTAACTAACTTTCCCTCCTATTTTAATAATGAGATAAAGGCTACTAGAGGTCCTCGCTAATTTTAATTAAGGCCTGTCAAATCATGTTTTGAAGCATATGAAGCCCGATTTGCACATTATTTGAGTGAATTATGTTCAATTTAAGATAAGTAGGCACAAAGTGTGCAGGGCTTGCATCTTCATTTGCCATTTTGACCTAACAATACTCAGATTTTGTCTAAGCTTATTAAAAATGAAAATAAGGCAACTTCTTCCTGCACCTCTTCATTTTTCTTCCTTCACCCTACATTCTTCAAAAATACCAAAACTAACTTTTACAGTTTTAGGTGTTTTCAGAATAGTAGTTCCGTAAGCAAAAGATATTTTCAGAATAAAGAATCCAAAAGGCAAAAAATCATTCCAGAACATCTTTTATGGAACACATTTTTCTTTGATTTTTGGATTGATAAATCTGGAATTCATAAGACATGTTCCAGAAAAGATGTTCCGGAAATATTTTGGAAATAACAATCCAAAAGTCATTTTTTAAAGGGGGCAAAACAGTTTTATCTAAAAATGATTGGGTGCACGAATAAATTTTTAGAGGTGCAGGAAGAAGTTGCCTGAAAATAAATATATATTTGTCTACTTAAGATGAAAATGTGGGGTGAGTCATGTAGGCTGGTCCGTAGTCCGTTATTAAAAGGTGTGAGACAGACTCACTAATCTAGTCCGTTGACTTACTTAGGTTCGTCCCGCATACTCCACAGTCCATGTGGGTCAATATTGGGACGAGACGGGTTAGCCCGCTGGCCCGCATAAATAAAAAAATAATTATTTTATTTTTTCTAAAAAAAATATACCTCACTCAAACATTATTATTGTAGTGTGACATTTATTTTATTTTATTTAAAAAATAAATAAATTTAATATACTAAAAAAAATGTTTTATTTTAATCACCTAAAAAAGTTAATATTAAGAGTAACATTAGATTTAGTTTTAAGAAAAGTATTTTGTAACAAAACTTTGATAAGATACTTCCATACATTTATATACATATAGAGGGAAAATATATGCAAAAAAAATAATTTTTTTTTTTAATCAAGCCTTCTAACAATCCTCATATAGAATTTATTTATATTTCTCATCTTACTTGAATGAATTGAAACATGGATGAAATTTTAATTTTTTCAATAACAAATATATATTTTTTATAATTAATAAAATTTAATTTAAAAAAATATTTTTCTTACGCGGACTAACTCGTAGGTTTGCGGACTACTTTTTATATGGGATATACCAGTTAAATAAGCTTACACTCCTTACCAATCCAACCCGCATTGTCCCCCTATGTCTACTCCTTAGAGAGACATTTGAATCAACTCATGAACTATCCAACACCCATATGTCAAAGTGAGTAATGAGAAAAAAAAATAATAAAGAAGAGGTGTTTTCTTCCTTCAAAAGGTATTTTTTTTTTCTGTAATAATCCGATAATTTTTTGACTACACAATCTGAATTTAATTGAAATGTTTGTATACCTTTTAAATTAGATTAGATAATCTAGAACTTGTTATCGAATTCAGTAAAATAAATGTTATGAATTAATCGATCTATAATATAAATTTATATTTCAAATTATATAATTTGAATTATGTAATTTTCTTAAAAAAATATATTTACGTAATTCAAAAGCCAATTTATAATTTTTTTAAAATTGGTAGAATCCAAAAGTAATTTTTTCAAAAAAACATATTTCAAATTAAACAATTCAAAAAAGTTTTTTCTAGATGTAAAACATATTTTTATAAAAAAATACATTATCGATTACATAATTCAAAAATTCATTTTTAAAATTAAAAAATACTTATTAATTATGTAATCTAAAATATTTTTTTATTTTAAAATTTACTTTTTATAATTATATAAAAAAAATTCAGATTCGATAATAACTTTTGAAATATTAATCCAAAATATATTTAAAAAATAAAATAATATCACATTCAAATTAGTGATAAATTAGTGAAAATAAACTAAAATACAACTGAAAAACCAACCCTTTTTACCAATGCAATATCACTGTACCATAAACGACCTAAAGAATCACCAAAAAATCTTGAACAAACACAAATGGGGTGCTGGGATTCCTGAGGTTGTCCAGGGAAGAAAGAAGGAAGAAGGTGAAATGTGTGATTTTTTTTTTTTAATTTTGTTATTGAAGGGCAAAAATGTGTTTTCATATAAAGTATGGGGTGCCGCACAATAACTTATGGAATGACATGAAGAAGCAGCCTAAAGAAGATTAATAACCTGTTGATTTTAAACTGACCGAATATTAAAAAAAAGTCTCAGATATGCGTTATCAATTGTATTTGATTTCTCCAAAGCTATTTATTATTTAGAGTTAGTGTAAGTTGAGAGTAGTAAAATCTAAAATTACTATTGTGATATATAATACTTCTATCAAATAAATTTGAAGTGATTTGGTATGGGAAAATACATGCTTCTTAAGTTAGTTTTAAACAACATTTAATGATTTAATTCAGAGAAATTAGTGTGTAAAAATAACATTTATTTAATTTTAATGATTTAATAAAATTGTTTAAAGGTGTTCAGGTGAATTAACTTTTATGGACTTATTTAACCAATTTATAAGCTAGTTTTACCAACACAAAAATGTTTGGCAAATATTTCAGAAGTAGCCATTTTAAGAACGGTTTCTTACAACAAGGACCAAGAACACTAGAATTAGGTTGACAAGATTAACTCTTATACAAATCTTCCGAACTTTGGGTTGGACTCTCTCGGTCTCTTCTTGGGCTGGATACTCTGGGCTTCTCCTCACATTGGGTGCTCTAGGCTTCTCCTCAAGGTAGATGCTCTCGGCTTCTCTTTCGGCTAAGTGCTATCGGCTTCTCCTTCAGCTAGATGCTCTCGGCTTCTCCTTCAGCTAGGTGCTCTCGGCTTCTCTTTCGGCTAAGTGCTCTCGGCTTCTCCTTCAGCTAGATGCTCTCGGCTTCTCCTTCAGCTAGATGCTCTCGGCTTCTCCTTCAGCTAGATGCTCTCGGCTTCTCCTTCAGCTAGATGCTCTCGGCTTCTTCTCCTCACAGGCGGGTGTGTGTACCTGCAAGGCGCTCCGATGCCAAAGTCAGATATAGTTTTATGTTCATCAGATAAATTGAATCCTCTTACCTCTTGAGTTGAACCTCTATTTATAAGACTCTCTTATTGGGCTTAATAGTTACTTGGGTCTTTTCTTTTTGCACCTAACATTTTGAAAACACACACCTGTATATTTGGGCCCATCTTATGGACTTTGCTATAATCACTAATTTAATTTTACTTATTTACTTTTTATATTTAACCTTTCGATTGAGACTTTCGGTACAACCTTTCGGTAGAGACTTTCGACCTAGACAGTACAAGAACTTTTATCAACAAAATTTGAAGTGGTTGAGTATGAATTGCACGCTTCTTAAGTTGGTAAAATTGTGTTAAACAATATTTAATGATTTTAATATAGAGAAATTGGTCTATAAAAATAACATTCATTTAAATTTAATGATTTAATAAAACTGTTTAAAGGTGTTCAAATGAATTAACTTATAAAGCCATCAACTTATTTATCCCACTTATAAGCTATTTGTAGTAACAAAGAAGGGTTTGGTAAGTATTTCAGAAGTAACTTATTTTAGGAGCTTTTAACTTATAAGCTACTTATTTAATTTTCTTCCATCATTATTCCTTATATTTCATATATTTCTTTAGTATCTGTACTTTCTTTTTATTAATTTATTTATTTCAATTTTATAGAAACAATTAATTACTGCACTAATTTTTTGGATTTGTTGGGTTACTTTTTAATTTTTGTTACATGGCTCAAATTAGAAAAAGAGTTATTATAAATTCAAGTTACTAATGTTTCAATGAGGCGATATTAAATTATACACAATGGAAATAGTAAAACACAATTTTTTAATGTAACAATAGTTTAAATTAAAAGTAAATAAAATTTAAATGTATCAAAATAAATTATAATTAAATTTGATTACATCAAGTCATTGAAGAAGAATGACTTGTTCAAATTAGAAAAGCTATTTTAAAAATAAACAAAAATACTAAATATTTCAATAAAAGTTTAATTATTTTAAAATATTTAAAATCATACTTACATAGTTACATATTTTTGTTTAAAAAAAAATCATTTATATAATAATAAAACTTATATAATTGCATATATATTTTTTATATTATTTTACATCTATCAACTAGTTTATCAAATGCTTCGAGTAAAATAAACCAGTTATCAAACTTACTCCTTAGAAGTTACCTAGTATTGTCCAGCCAAATCCTTAAGAATAATTTGGTAGGAGAACACGTAAATTTATATATATATTTCATATATTTTTACGTATTTTTTTTAATACTTGTACTTAAAAATATTATTAAAATAAATTCTGTCAATATTGTTTTACACTAAGGCCCCGTTTGGATCCAGGGGTGGTACTGTTGTCGACGACGGAAGTCACAACACCACCCCGTTTGGATCCATGCATTGTTGCGGGTGAGGGTGGAAGGAAAGTGAAAGTTGAGTGAATTCTGCTTCTCCTCAAAGATGAAGAGAAAGTTGCACTGTAGAGTGGGAGTGCCAAGTCATCCACACGAACTTACAATATTGCCCTTGCTTTTGTGCTGGAATCAAGAAGAACAGTGGCCCTGCATGCATGCCACATGAAACCATGAGATTCCTGACTTGGCTCAGGAATCGTTTGACCGTGTGTGAAACCGTGAAAGGTGAGTGAATGCAGTGGGTGAGGTAGGTGGGTGTGGAATGAAGCTGGCTATATAACACGAAGCATGAAGGTGGTTCCTCCATTCACAGAAAAGCAAAGAAAGCGAGCCATCAGAGAGTGCAGTGTAGTGTGGTTGGAGAGATTCGTAAGCCATCATAGTTTGTGTTAGGGGCTGAGTTACGTATAGCTTGTTCATCTCACGTCCTGGGTTCATCTGTGGGTTCGTCTGAGGTGAGAGCGTGTCTTCGAATGGTGCATAATCGATTATGGCTGAATTAGAACTGGTTAGATAATCGATTATGGTGAAGATAATCGATTAAGCAAAGTTAGTAATCGATTATCTGTAAAAATTTCAAGCCATAATCGATTATCTAAAGTGTGGAAAAAGGGTCATAATCGATTATTTATTGCTATAATCGATTATGCTTGATTTTTGCCTACTAACTTAATCGATTATCCATGGATAATCAATTATCCTATGTGTATAACTGAATGGATACTCGATTATGTTCTAAATTTTTTGAAATTATGTGTTTCTTATTTTGTTTTATGTGGTTTTCAGGCACTGGTGTTCTTCATCCTATCAGTCATCCTATAGTGCTGTTCTTGCTTAGAAGTTGTATTTTTAATTGATATTTTAATAATAAATGTACAAAGTAATTATTTATTTAAAAATGAATTGTTTATAAAAAAGATTTACAAAATTTAATTTAGACAGAATGGAATTCAAAATTTTAAAAATATTTTTATAGAATTTTCATTTTTGTAGATTTAACATAGTTTATTAATGTTATAATTAAAAATATTATAAAAATGTTGTAGTAATTAAAAAAACAGTCAAAATTTTGAGTAGAAATATGATTTTGACTTAATTTTTTTTAATTTGTATTTCACATTAATTATTGGTGTTAGAATTAAATGTTATAAAAAAATGATATAGTAATTTAAAAAGTCAAAAAAACTTTACATAAGAAATATGAATTTTTAATAATAATTTTAGATAGTTATTAGTGTTTCAAAATTAAATTGTTTATAAGAAATAATATTTTATTTGTAAATAATACTTTTACTGAATACAATTAAAATTTGTTGATGTTTAGTTAATATTTTTTGAGATTGTACATAAATTATTTAGTTTGTTTATATTTATTTGTTGTTTGATTAAATTATGTTATTGAATGATATAGTACTTTTTATAAATTTTTTTATTAAAATTAATTAAAAGTACGTTTTAGGGTAATTGTATTGGTGTATTTTTACAGCGATACGGTAATAGCATTCAGTATGAATTCGGAAAGAAATTATGACGAGGCAGAGATGATACACTTCGAGGCAGAGATGATACACTTTGAGGAAACAGTTGAAATTTATGACGATCTTGTTGCGGGGAACATGAATTTAATTTCACAAATCGAAGAACAAATAAAAAAAAATAATGAAGGTGCATCAGTCATGATTCTTTGTATGATTGCTTTTGGATTGAAATTGTTACGCACGATGCCTACTATAAGCAACTGTATCAGTGAGTCTCAACCACAAAAAGAGCGTCGCAGACAAGAATTGATGGAGTACTTGGTTCACACTAAACAATCTCGTCACATTATTCGCATGAGACTGGAAGCTTTCATTAAATTATGTGAACGAATACGGGGAACTGGACTTGTTAAAGATGCATATCGATCAACCGTGGAAGAACAAATAACGAAATTTCTGCACATTATTGGGCATAATGTGAAGAATCGAAGTGTGTCATTCTTTTTCCATCGGTCTGGAGAAACAGTTTCCCGTCACTTTCATAATGTTTTGAGTGCAATTTTAAGGTTGGAGGGGGAATTCTTGATTCAACCAAATGGAACGGTTGTAGAACCACACATCCTTAACAACTGTCGATTTTTCCCCTACTTTAAGGTTTGTTGATAATAACATTACTTGAAATTATGTGTAATGTCTTCTTTAGTTTGTGTTTAATTAAAGTTATGAATTTTTGTTTACATTAGGATTGTTTAAGGGCCATAGATGGGAGTCATGTACGTGCTAAGGTTGCACGTGCTGATGCGCCTCGTTTTCGAGGGAGAAAAGATTGGCCAACCCAAAACATATTTGCAGCCTGTGACTTTGACATGAAGTTCACATATGTGTTAGCCGGTTGGGAAGGAACTGCCTCCGATTCAAGGATATTGAAAGATGCTTTGGGACGAGGCGATCCTTTGGTTATTCCAGAAGGTTAGTTATAGGGGATTGGGTGTGTAGAAGAATTAAAAGGTTGTAGTAGTATATACTAACCCAGCTTTCCACAATCTTTGTAGGAAAATACTATCTTGGTGATGCAGGTTTTATGCTACTTTTCATGCTACTCATTTACATAATCATATTGTTTTTAATGCAACTTTTTTACCATCTTATTACTTCGACAACATTGGTTAAGTGTCATTAATGTTTGCGTATCACAACACGTCGTCATCTAGTTGTAGTGTGCAAAAACGTGGTACTTTTACCCATGCTACTGGGAGCACAAGTGCCTTCATTGATCCTATGTGTGATTGTGGACAATTTGTTGTTTTGAGAATAGCGACAACACAAAAAAATGCTGTAAAAAATTTTTGGGGTTGTCCCAACTACCAAGGTAAAATTTATTCAATTAGGTTTCAAACAAACTTAAGAATGTTATTTTAAACTTATTCATTGTTTAATTTTATTGTTTTCTTCAAAACATATTAGAAGTGGCATGGGTCTAGGCTGTAATTTTTTCAAATGGTGCATTGAAGACGTTGCCGATGAAAAAGATGAAATTATTATCATACAACGAAATAAGATATGTCTTCTAGAAAACGTTTGAAGGTCTCCACAGGAAGGATTCAAATGTTATTACTGGGAATGTCTTCTCTTTTTCTAATTAACATTATTATGTTCTTCATGTAATGACTTTATATTATATATTTTGACACCTACTTAATATTCATGTTATATTCTAAATTTTTATTTTATTTTTAAAATATATTCATTTTGCTATTCATAATAACGAAAATTATTATTAAAATTAATTTTATATATATTTGTGTGTATATATATATATATATAACATAACATAATTTATAAAATCATTTATAATATTAAAATTATGTAAATAAATTAACTTAAATAAAAAATAATTCTTAATTAATAAAATGTTAAATAATATAATTGTACTTTAATTTTAAATTATAATTAACTAAAATATGAAATAGGATTAATCATTATTTATTCTTTTTTTATATACAAGGGTAAAATTGTAATCTCACAAACTTTACTATTCAAAATAATTTATAATATTCTTACAACTATCACATCACTCACAATTTTCAATAAACTTTCCTCAGACATCCACTCTAACATAGCTAATCCAAACAACCTCAACTTTCTTTATACTTTCTTCATACTTCTACTCCCACTCCTCCTCAACTTTCCACTCTCACACACCCTCTAATCCAAACACACCCTAACAGATGAATTTACATGTGGACAACTCATATTTATATTAAAATATTTTAAAATCACATGGATGTTATAATACTAATAATAATAATAATATAATTTTTTTACATAGAATAAACATTTCTAAAAACTCATTTAATTTTAATAGTTTATTTAATATAAGTATTATAAATTTTTTCTAATTCAATATATCTATTTTTTCTTTAAAACCCATTGAATTAATCACCGACTCATCTTACCTCATAAGATAACTGAAGCTCAAGTAAATAGAAAATAGGCATCTTAATCATGAAGCGGTATTGGAACGAGAAGAGCTAGCCGTCTGCTTGAAGGTTTGTTAAAATTGAGAGAGCCACATTCAATTGAGACCTAAGAAGATGATAGGATAAGGGTTCAGGAATCTGGATTCCACACAAAATTCATTTTTCGAGAAAAATTTATAAAAAGGGAAAAACATTGGACGTATATGTCAACTTCCTCATTCTTATTATCATCATTATCCCTTCATTTTATTTTCTGTTCATAAATTTATATTCTTTTTCTCCCCTCATTTGTTTTCAAATTTTCCACCCTCAACTTCAACACATACTTTTCTCCCTCTCTCGTCGTAACAGTAATACCCAAAAATGGAGGCAACTGCAGGAGCCAATCAGCGTATTGCAAGAATCGCTGCTCATCTTCACCCTTCAAATTTCCAGGTTTCTTCCTCTAATTCACTTCACTTTTTACGGTGAAACGTCTGGATCTGTGTTCCTTGCATGATAAATAAGCTTTAGCTTCCATTTTTTGAAACAAGTTTTTAATTTGTTGTGACAGGAAAGGGGTGATGTTATTCTCAAGAGAGATGAGTGCAGAGCAAAGGGTGGGGCACCTGGATTCAAAGTAGCAATTTTGGGGGCTGCTGGGGGAATTGGTCAATCCCTTTCTTTGTTGATGAAGATTAACCCATTGGTTTCAGTTCTTCATCTTTATGATGTTGTCAACACCCCCGGTGTCACAGCTGATATTAGCCACATGGACACTGGTGCTGTGGTAATTTCCTTCTCATTGAATTATTGATTGTCAATTAAATTGTAACACAAGACTGAGTTGTAGTTTTGGTGCTAATGCTTGAGGCTAGTTACAATTGTTTTCCCCTTTGGTATTGATGGAGATTTTTTTGAGGGGGATTTTCTTTTAAGGATCAAGGAATTGTTTTATTGACAAAAATTTTTAGATGGAACTTAACGATGTTTAGTTGCTATTTTTTCAAATAACGCGTGTTTTTTTTTTGGGATTTTAGGTTCGTGGCTTTCTGGGACAGCCACAACTCGAGAGTGCACTCAGTGGCATGGACTTGGTAATCATACCTGCTGGGGTGCCAAGGAAACCTGGGATGACAAGGGATGATTTATTTAAAATAAATGCTGGAATTGTGAGGACCCTTAGTGAAGGAATTGCCAAGTGCTGCCCCAATGCAATTGTCAACTTGATCAGTAATCCCGTGAATTCCACAGTTGCTATTGCTGCAGAGGTTTTCAAGAAAGCCGGTACATACGATCCAAAGCGACTACTGGGTGTTACAGCCCTTGACGTTGTGAGGGCAAATACTTTTGTGGTAAGCATTTCTTGCTGTTCTTATTCAAGCAGTCTATATAACTCATTTAAGTTTCCTTCATGCTGTGCTGTAGAAATAAAATATCTACGAGACTACAAGCTAAAAGTATAATCAAATTTGGAGTTAACTGTCAGATTAAATTAGTTTGTGTATATGGTTTTGAAAAGTATGAATGCATGCTGGTGTATGTCCGGCCATGTTTTTTTCTTGCAGGCAGAGGTACTTGGATTGGATCCAAGAGAGGTTGATGTTCCAGTGGTGGGAGGTCATGCTGGGGTCACAATTTTACCTCTTTTGTCACAGGTCTTGTAGAGAATAATCCCTTAGTTTAAAAAATATTATAAAATAGACAGGTCTTGAAACTTCTTTCAAACTTGGTCTAACAGGTTAAGCCTCCCAGTAGCTTCACTGCAGAAGAAGCCGAATACCTGACAAATCGCATTCAAAATGGTGGAACTGAAGTTGTGGAGGTACTGTTATTTGAATCTGTAGCCCCAACATGTAAATGGAGTAGAAGAGGGATAATTCATAAGATTCATTGCATATAATATCTTGATAATTTACAGTCATACAAATATGTGCTTGTTCCTTTGATCATTTAGTTGATGACAGATAGTGTCGATGTCAACTTTTATGCATCCTTCTTTTCAGTTACCATTACCAACATCTGCGTAATGCCAGATATTAACTGTTAAGTATCAGTAAAGGTTAGAGAAAAATATAATATGATGCTGCAACTATAAGTTGTTTAAGGTGCTATGAGCTTATGAAAATACAAGATCGGTGCAATTGCTCCAGCTTCCTTCATCATCACAGGAGAGTACACTTGACCTTATCAAATTTTTTTAGATGTTTAAACAAGGGAAGATACCCAAACAATGCATGCGATAATAAAAGGAGCAGCGTATAAACTTGACCATACGAATTTTGCTTTAGATGTTCAAACAAGTGAAAATACCCAAACAATGTGTTAGGATAGACCCAATAGCATGTCAAGCCAATCTCTATTAACACAATGTTTGACAATGAGAGGAGAACATACACTTGACTCGTTAAGATTTTCAAACAAGTAAATATACCCAAACGATGGTGCATACTATTATTAGAAAACAGAGAGTGAAAAGTCCTCTTTTGTATCATACAGAGCTGCATTTAAACAGGTATCAACAAACTAAAACTAACTGAAAAATAACAAACTTGTCAGCTGTAAAATACTAATAGCAATAGTTCAGCTGTAAAAGAATGGCAATAACAGTAGTTATTTTGTATCCTACCTAACACATTGCTGCCCGGAATAGATTATCTCTACTGCTCAACCATGTTTCTATATCCGTGACCTTAGATATTAAAGAAATCTAAAATAAATGTTGTTATTTGCTGGTCTATATTTGGCTGTGATGGAATGTTCATCATAATCTATTAACAATTATTATTCATGTTACAGGCAAAAGCTGGGGCTGGTTCGGCAACACTATCAATGGTTAATAGTTTATCAACTTTATCTTCATATTTCTACACATATATTATCAATCAAGTGTCAATTGTGTCGTAGAAGAAAAACAAGCAAAATTGAAATCTCACTCCTGATTGTGTAGGCATACGCAGCTGCCAAGTTTGCGGACTCATGCCTCCGTGGTTTAAAAGGAGAAGCTGGGGTGGTGGAGTGTGCTTTTGTTGATTCTCAGGTTTCATTTGTCCTTTTCCTTGCACGTGTTCTTCATCTTGTCTTTTAGATCTTGTTTAACACTATCATATGCCTTCGATAGGTTACAGAACTTCCCTTCTTTGCAACCAAGGTACGTCTCGGTCGTGCTGGAGCGGAAGAGGTATATCAACTAGGCCCCCTCAACCAGTATGAAAGGTATCATATTTTATGAATCTATTCCCTATTTTCTTGGATACAGTAGCAGTACAGAAAGTGAAACTTTTTCTGTGTAATGCTTTACAGGATTGGGTTGGAAAAAGCAAAGAAAGAGTTAGCAGAAAGCATCCAGAAGGGTATAGACTTCATCAGAAAATAAATGTGACCAGGAAAAACTAGTTTCTGTTTCTTTTAAATAAGGACCTTCTGTAATGCTTCCCATTGTTCATAGTAGAATTTTTTTTGTCTTAAAAATAGCATTTTAAATTTTCGGTGTCATCCCTTACTACTGAAAGATACTACAATATAGATCTTTTGTACTAATTCTAAATCTTATTTCCTTAATCCTTAAGATACTCATAACACATTTGAGTATTTGACAGGGCGTAACAAATGGTAATGGCTCTAACATGATGGTACCCGGTTGTGCAACAACCATAATTAGATTGTCTTTTTATTGGAACGTGGGAAGTTATAAGAAACTGTGAAATAATATATATATATATATATATATTTAATTTAAATTAATTTTATCCAATTTGATATAATTTTTTTAACACAATTAAAGTGTGAAATTGAACTACATCAAATTATTTTTCAAATGTTTAAACTATTTAAATTGTCAAAACTTTTAACCATTAATATTTATTTTAAAACATATTTTTATAAGTTACAATTCAATTTAATATAAGAGAGTTTATTTATCAGTAATTTTTTAAATAAAAATTAAAAGAAATAATTTAGTCATCTTTCAAAAATAAACAAGTTTTTTTAAAAAAATTCAATTTAAGTCATTACTAATTTAATTCAATTCAATATTTGTTTAATAATCCTACTTCTTCTGCTTAATGCTAATCTTAAAACAAGAATGTGTAAATCCCATTGGGAGTGTGTTTTAAATCAATTTCTTCTTTGGTTTATAATAGAATTTGTGGAGATGCTATAAAATAATAATAAAGTCCCTTAAATTTTGTAGGATAGGCTAATCTAAATGAGAAACAAAAATTATTTCTTTTAAATTTCATTACTAATTAGGGAAATTTTCGTTAAACAAAAAAGAATTGAAAATAAAAATTAAAACTGAAAAAAATAACAAATTTGGGAAAAATTCAATAAAAATAACATAATAACCTAATATTTATATAAAATCTGATCAATCAATCATAATTTTATTAACATCCAACTAAAAATGCCTTCATAATCACAAAAACGAAATAAGAAATGAACACAGAAGGATGAAGAAGCATATGAAATGAAATAGTAAATAAAAAATTAAAATTGGAATCTCCATATTAACCCAAACTTCAAGAAGGTACAAGGAAGGAAAATGAGAGAGAAGGAGAATAAAGAAGAGTGTTGCATATGTTTAGATTTAGATCTTGATATGAAATATAACTAACTTTTAATTATGTAACTAACTTTCCCTACTACTTTAGTCTTCTCAGATATCAATTTTCTAATCTGCTAAGCATTTTCCTTGGGTAAATGGAACAACTCAGCAGGCAGGCATTTTTCAGCTTTGATTTCAAAGTGATTCTCATGTTTGGGAATCTCAATTTCCTTACGTTTGTTAAGAAGAAGTCTGAGATGGTTAGACTTCGATACTATTGTTGCTATAGATTTTTTCAACGCATCTCTTTTTTTATATTGCTGGATCAGCTCATCCTTTTCTTTATCCAACTGGACTTTGACCATGTCATACTCCTTTTGAAGATTCTCAGTTTTCCTTTTGAAGATTCTCAATTTCCTTTTGAAGATTCTCAGTTTCCTTTTGCACTCATTCAGCATATCGTCTTTTTTATCCAGTCTTTCTATCAAAGACGTGTGCTCAGACTGCAAATTCATATTCATTTCTTGGTCAAAATCTGCTTCAGAGTTCTCCATTTGAGGTCAAAATCAATACTGCATTCGAAGAAAAACAAAATATATATGAATTATCCCTTCTAATCATCAACAATGAACAAAGAAAAAATCTTCCACATTATAGAATATAAAAACAAAATCGAAACAACATGAATAATAAATCTGGACTACAAAACCACTCCGTAACTAGTTATCACTGTTTTTCTCTTTATTTTCTATTTTTTTTATCAACAAATAATTAAATGAATTGCTACTTTAAGGGAAACATACCACCATTGTTATACCCCTAACCCAGTAGAGGTCCACACCATAAAACAAGCAATAAGAAAACCAGCAGAAACATCTATGAATATCACACCACACCAAAGACTTCTTAATACTTGTCCAACAGCTTGCTGCACTTGGTTGCCTTTTTCTAGAAGCATCAGCCAGCACCACTTCCCCCCAGCAGACACACATACACCAAACTAAGTTCCACCCATAGGCCAACACTCACATACGGTTAATAAAAAAAAAAAAAAAACCCTGCTTCTACCACACCAAACATCCCAGAATAATGACCCCTTATAGGATGCCTTGACAATCACCTCAGGAGTATTAACTTCTCCATTTGATGATCTCTTTATTTTCTATAGACATAAAACAATATCTTAAAACTTGAACTACGGCAAAAATCCAATTATTCCCTAAGTGTCAAAACTCTTCTTCAATCAAGATAGATATACTTTGAATATCAACCCTCTCCAAGAGCAAAATTGACGGGAGGTAATTCTGTTCCATAAAACCGTATCACCACCAAACCAATTGCAAGATTGCACTTCCTAGACTAGTGACCTTCTGATATACAAACCAACACGGTGTTTTGTAAAATATATAAGTATACAAACTTCTTCCAATTCTCTTCCTTCTACGTTAATTCCAGTATTTGTCCCACAAATAATTGTGGCTAGCCGAAATTACATAAATAAACCCTAACTCATGAATTATAAGGCATGTGTTAAGAAATCACACAATAACTCTGGATTTTAAAACATGAGTCAACAAAACAATAACTTGCCATTAATGTTTCATCACACATAACTATTGTATCTTAGCTTTTATTTACAAACCACCATCCAAACTCAAATTCCACAATAGGAATAAACTAGAGTTAATTTACACTAACAAAGCTATCACACACGAATGAAAACTCAAAGTGCTTAAAATTCAGTTTAAATAATCAATTGAAAAAATGAGGAATAAAGAAAATAAAGCAAGCAGTGATCATAAAGAATCATAAGAGAGTATAAATAATCAATTGAAAAAATGAGGAATAAAGAAAATGAAGCAAGCAGTGATCATAAAGAATCATAAGAGAGTATGAAGATGTGTATGGAGTTGAGTGAACATACCTAGCGAGTGAGAGATGGAAGAAAGAGAGAAGATTGGAGAGAGAAAAATAAGATGAAATAAGAAAAGTGAATGGATTTTGGTTTATAAGAAAAGAGACGGGGACTTCGTCTTCCTCTAACTCTAATAGAAACGAAGATCGAACTGAGAGAGGAATGGAGTGTTATATACTAAAGTTTTATAATTTGATTTGATTAATATTATTTAGTAGATATTGAGATTTAATTAAAGAGATTAATGTAATATTTGATGTAATATATAAATTCAATTTATCTCTAATATTTGGTCCGAAATGATAATTAATTTGTTAAATTTGGTAATGTGAAAATTTTAATTACTAGTTAAATTTAATATAATAAATAAATAAATTTTTACTCTAATTTGATAGATTATAATTATATTTTATTTAGTTCATAATATTACAAAGCTGCTGGTTTGATTCATAGTTGGGTATTGTGAAGTTTTATTGTGAAGACCAATTGATGTGCAGATTGCAGAGAGAGAATAACCATTTTTCTGGACTATCCTTTTATTTTAAAATGAGATTTTAAATATAATTTGTTACTACATAACATTTAAATATAAAAAATTATTTTAAAACTATATATATATATATATATTCTAACAAATCAATTAAAAAATAAAATAAAAATATTATACATATGTATATCAAATATTCCAACTAAAATATTTTTTATATTAATTATATTTCATGTGTTAGCAAATAATATAATGATATTTCATTTAAATTATTTATTTATTTAATTATATTATGTTTTCTAATTTAATAATTAAAATTTAGTTTCTTTACAAATATTATAAAATAAATTAAAATTAAAATTTAGTATCTAAAAACAATGCTTTAATGTTCGGATAGCATAATGTAATACCATTTTACTCAAATAACATAATATTTTCTTTCATCCTTTGCAAATTTAAATCAATGTAATGCCAAAATCCAATAACTTAATATCAAATCCATTTTTCTTCCTTTATTCACCGTATCCTAGGAAGGTTTGATAGATAATTTCTTTGATGATTATTAATCTCATAAACATATAATTATATTTAATATTCGTGTTCGAAAGTATTAGATGTGAAATTAAAATGTAATAAATAACTTGTTAATTATATAATAATCTTAGGTCAAAGAAAATATTTATTTTTTCTTAAGATTTTCCAACATTATAAGGTAGTATTAGTCATTAGGAAATTTCATTTAAGTTAGTTCAATAATCAGGTTCATATGTTTATTATCAATATTTGTAAAGTAATAAATGAGATATATTAATACTCATCCAATAAATATCATATATATATATATATATTTTGTTGATAAAAATAAATATATATATATATATATATATATATATATATTTTGATCTATCAAAATCATTATTCACAGTGATAATCATATAATAAAAAATAATTTAGACTAAAATATATTAAAATGAATTAAAAATAAAACCAGTTTTATTTATTCACATTTAATAACATGTTTGTGCCTTTGATTCAGCTTAGTTTAGAGATATAATGGCTTGTTTTGATGATAGAATTTTTGAGATAAAAAATGGAGAATGAGTATATAGCAATGAATTCGCAATTGTGTGACCTGGTGACCATTGATAAAGTGCAGTTGCACTTGACAGCTATATTTTAATGCTAGGCGATGCTGATAAACATGGTGTTTGTTTTGGTGATATGAACTTCATAAGATTGTGTGTTTGTTATTAGCAATGATTACGGTATTTATAATGTCTAAGTTGAATTATGTGATTGCTTATTTAAAGCTAACCTTTGCTTACATGTGCGAATAAACTACTTGAGCTCCTTTAAGTATTAATTAGTAACAATAACAAGATACTTTGATCAACATTTACTCGGTAAGTTCTTGTTCCCTTTCGTTTTTCATCTCCAATCTTAAATGTTGTTGAAATGGATTAATGCATATTAAAATTAGTCTATAGTAAGAATCTTATTTTAACTCTAAATATATTGATTAAGCACCAAAGGGAATTACTAACTCAAATTATGTAAACACACTAGTTAAGGTCATTTGTTATGTTAGTTTTCAGTCTATGTTGATAAGAAAATACTTAAGACGTGATTGCTCTCTCTGTCGAGCTCCCTTTCTTTTTCATGTTTTATGTATATAGCTAAGATCTTGTTTTTTCTTAGGTTGTTTCTTCCTGCACCTCTATACTTTCTTCTCTCACCTCCATAAATTTTTATATTTCCAAAAATGTCCCTCTCTAATATTCCAGATTACGTAATCTGAAAGTCATTTTTCAAATTTGTAATTAGCTTCCGGATTACAAAATCCGCAAGCCTTTTTTCATATGCATGGTAGTTTTGTTAATTTACACTAACAAGGCTATCACAAAATGAAGCAGACAGTGATCATAAAGAATCATAAAAGAGAGAGTATGAAGATGTGTATGGAGTTGAGTGAACATACCTATACCTAGCGAGTGACAGAGAGATGGAAGAAAGAGAGAAGATTGGAGAGAGAAAAGTAAAATGAAATAATAAAAGTGAATGAATTTTGGTTTAAAAGAGAAGAGACGCGGCTTCTTCTTCCTCTAACCCTAACAGAAACGAAGATCGAAAGATGCCTATGAGAGAAGAATGAAGTGTTATATGCTAAAGTTTTAGAATTTGATTTGATTAATATTATTTAGTAGATATTGAGATTTAATTAAAGAGATTAATGTAATATTTGATGTAATATATAAATTCAATTTATCTCTAATATTTGGTCCGAAATGATAATTAATTTGTTATATTTGGTAATGTGGAAATTTTAATTACTAGTTAACTTTAATATAATAAATAAATAAATTTTTACTCTAATTTGATAGATTATAATTATATTTGATTTAGTTCATAATATTACAAAGCTGCTAATTTGATTCATGGGTATTCATGGGTATTGTTAAGTTTTATTTATCTTAGTTATTAAACTATTGAATTTTTTTTTATAAAATAATAAAATTTATAATGTTAAATAAATGTAAAAGTTGAAGCATTATAAAAAGAACAAAGCAAAATTTAAGATAATCTTTTAGATTTAAAGTAGAGTTTAAATTTTATACACTATTATTGTAATGAATTAAAAATTGCTACTACAAAGCTGGATAAGAGTTCATCTAGTAAATTTGGAAATTCTTTAAACAATTAATAGATTAAATGCAAACATAAATTGTGTTCATCCTTATTCTTTTTCCAAAACTTGACAATATCTTTTAAGGTTAATATTATGTAAAATTAACTTCCCTCTAATTTTAATTTATTTATTTTTATTTCTCATTGAATCATTATTATGTATAACTAGTGGGAACACTCTCGCGCATATATATCCGCATTTTTTATTTTTGTTTTTAATGTATATTTGTAGTTTATTTTTATTACTATGGATCAAATATTTTATTTCTATCATTATTGTGTTTTTTTTTCTATTAATGTTATTATTATTATTATGTATCAACATTTTTTATTTCTACGGATTTATCTATTCATCAAATCTAGAGTAGTTTGATTTTTCAATATGTATGATCTTTGACCATAAATAATGATATTTCTTTAGAGTTTGACTACTTGATTGATTTTTAATACATAATATACAATTTATTTTTAACATTTTTTTAATTCTATTTCAAATTTTTTAATGTCTTTTTTTGAATGAAATGATGAATGCAACAGTCTATTTTAAGTGATTTACTTTGGTTAATTAACAGTAGAATTGATTATTAAAAGAGTATAGAAAGATAAAGAAGATTAAGAGTGTATCTTTGAGAATTAATGCTCAACTTTCAATAAAAAAATATTTTTTAAATAAAAACTTCCACATATGATATGATTCCATTTATACCTATTTGAATATTTTTTACTTTTTATCAAATGCAACAACAATTTTACTTTGTAAATGAAACTATTCAAATAAACCTAAATTAATGTGGTTTTTATATTGGATGTTACTTGAAACGTTTTAGAATGAAACTTTCTTTTTAAACTTTGAAATTATTAAGAATTATTGATCTATTAAAATATTCTTATCACATATTTTTAATGATTTTTTAATTTTATATATATTTTTGTACTTTTATATTGTGATACTGTAAAAAAATAAATATGTTTATCTTAATTAATATTAGATAAATTACTTGAATGAATTTTGAAACTAAAAAAAATTCATTTTAATTTAAATATTTTATTATTTTAGTTATCTTAATTAGTATTTCAAACTAAAATAAACTTAGGTCTTAATTAGTTTTTTAGTGATTATAGTAATATTTAAGTTTTAAATCAAATATATAGACGATCATATATATATACTCGTTTTGTTTTAAGTGAAAATTATGTCATAAAAATATTTTTTTTAAATGCATATTGATTGAAAATTATTAAAACTCATTAAATTTAGTAAATTATGTTTATTTTGGTTTATACAATAATTTTAAATGACCTTCCATTAAATTATGTTCCACAAAATAAATAAAAAATCAGATCTTCGTAAAAAAACGTATAAACCAAAGTAAGATAATGCATAAAATAAAAAATTGAAACATTTTACATACTAATTTTAGTGTTCAAATTTGAATTAGAGTGATGATGAAAAAACATTATTCTATGGTTGCGGAGGTGGAATTAGAGTATAAGAAGTTATCACTTTCCCTTTTTTTATAATTTACAAAAAAAAGTAAAAAAGGTTTGAATTATAATGCAATGCAATATTGAGAAAATACAGGTTAGGTTTTATGTTATCAAATTACAAAGACGGTCACTAAGAGAGAGAAAATCCGATGAGATAGGAGAAAATCCATTGAGAAGACTAAAAAAACAAAGAATTATGATATGCAGAAGAAAATCACAACAGATATTAGTTTTAAAAACAAATAAGAAATATCAATGGATCGAAACATTAACTAATATGTATTTAACTTTAATGCTTTATAATTAAGATATAAAAATTTGAGATATATGTATTAGATTTGTTGCACTTTTTTGATACCCATTGAAATACAACGGTTTCACAACCAACTTTATCTCAAAATTTCAACAGTATCCTTCTCTCTAAGAAGAGCTAAATGTAGTGTACATCATATATGCATATAATTCAAATTCATGGTAGATAATGAATTTCCCAAAGAAGAAAAACAAAAAGGGAACAACGACAGTAGGTTGTTAAGATCATATGTCATTGATTTGGACTTCACAGTGGTAGTTGAAAAAGAAAAGTGGGAAAATTATATTACAGATACAAAGAAAGGAACTGTACATGATGTTAAACTAATAATTAGAAAACGAACTCAATCTCATTATGAATGAGAATTGGAAAAATCAAAAGAAAAAAGAGAGCAACATGAACATAGAGAAAAGAGAGCAAAACGAGAGAAAAATGAGCATGTTTTCAATCCAAAGTTCAAACAAACCTCTAGTTTCTCAATCACTTTTTTCCAAATTTAACATTAAGTAATATTTTTCAATTTTACCATTTCAAAACTGTTGTAATTGTTCAAGTAGTTACAAAATAATTAAATAAAATAATTAAATAATAAAAGAGAACCAACCAGTGATGTGCAAAACAAAACTTACCAGATATTAATTTAAAAAAAATAAATTAAAAAGAAATAAAAAACAGTTTTCAAACTCAAATATCATAAAAATTGTAGTATAGTTAGTAACGGCTCAGAAAAAATAACAAAATGTCTGAAATATCCAAAATAAAATAATAAAATAAATATTGAAATAAGGGTAAAATTGAGAAGTAATTTATGTAAAAAGAAAAAACAAGTAAGAAGGGAATCCCCTTTATATATAGTTATAGATTTTCTATCAATTTTTATTTGTCAGGATAGAGATAAGTTATGCTAATTAAATCCCAACTAAAGATAAATGATAAATAATAGAAACTATTAATTAAATTCCAATATCTACTAATTAAATTTTAACAACCCAACAATAATATTAATCAAATCCCAAAACTTTAAGATATAACATGGAGTCCGTGGAAAGACAATGGAATGACTGAGAGACAAACAAAGAAGAAAAGAATAGTTTAGGTTTAAGTGTATTTCAGGATTTTTAAAAAATAATAGAGATATTTTTGTCTTTGTATAACATTGTAGAGTGAAGAAGAAAAATGTAGCGGTGCAGGAAGAAACTATGAAGAGACGGAAATGAAGAAGGGATGACATGGCCCTCAACTTCTGTATCTATCACTCCTTCCCAAATTTTAAATTATTTTTTAAGTGTGTAATTGAATTAAGTATTATACTTATTAAGGAGTAAAATTACTTCCTTATAGCCATTGAGGTCTTCATATGCATAAGTTGAGGCACATGCACAATCTGTTTGAAGACAAGAGACTTGAGTATATCCTTAACTACAATTGACAGATGATAAGAATATAACAAAGTTTTAGTAGATAACCAAATGATAAAAGAAAATTTCAATTCAAAATTACTTGATTTGATGTGTTACCATTTAAGAACTCCAATTTAAAATCTTTGTATGGGAATCAAACTAAAATAGGCGGGAGGACAAGATATAAAGAGAAAGGATTGAACAAAACTGTACCAGTGCATGACAGTATTTCAACCTGACGATGTGTTGTCGAGTAGAAAACTTAATTGGAAAATCACCATCTAGATAACAGTTGATCTAATTGGTAAATTAGAAACTAAAACAAACAAATTCAAGAAATAGGAATTGAAATGGACGAAATGAGATAAAAAAAAACCTCATGAATGGTCCAATCGTGAACTTACACATCTCAGCATATCCATCATAGAATAATAATATTCACATATTATGATTTTAAATTACATTTTGAATGTTAATTATGATGGCACGTAACCTTTCCCTGTACATTCAGACCCAAGTTTCATAAACACGCAAGGAGATAATGTTGCGGTGTTTAGAGTTATTCTATTACTTTTTTACCTAGATATTGATTCACCAGAAAAAAAATGCAATTCAGCCACATCAAACCCTTACCAATTTTCCAGAAAATTCACTCAGAATCTGAACATTGTGCATCAAAGGTAAAGATCTGTCTTCACTTGGCATCCAAGAACAAGGAGGAGTCCCAATCCTTAAATGTAATCCAACCTGCATTCATTTTAAAGATGAGGAGATTCTCAAGCAGATGCAAAAAGAAAAAAAATCCTTAGAGGCTTGCTAACGGCATGTTCAACTACTCTTTCAGAAAAATCAATATATATATTCCACATATATACAAAAAGGAAAAGGGTAATTGAAGAAGGGGTGACATGCCCTCAACTTCGGGTATCTATCGCCTTCCCAAATTTCAAATTATTTTTTTAAGTGTGTAATTGAATTAAATATTATACTTATTAATTTGTGTAAGTGTGATAATAGTATATATATATATATACGATGCATTTGTTTTAAAAGTATAGTCACTCTTAATATGAATTGTTTATTTTATTTATATTAATAACTCATAATACTCTCATCTTATCTTTTAAGAAGAATAACATTTTTCTTATATATGAGTAATGTAATTATTTATTTTTTCTTGGTTAATATATATATATATATATATTAAAAATAAATATTGAAGATTATAGGAAAAAAAAGTTAGGATATTTTTCTTTTCTCATTAATCTTTTCATTCATATATATCTTTCACAAATTTTTCTACCCTCCATGTACTTTCTACAATTATAAATTATAATGAGTTGTAATTCTATAGTAAATAATTATATGTACAATATAATTAATTACAATTCTTTAATAAATAATTTAACAATTTAATCCAGTCTAATTGAGTTATAGTTCTGAAATCGATAATATTTTATATGTTTTCTAAGTGTAGTTTATGAAATAAGTTGTGCATATGAACAATTTAGTGAAATCATATAGAGTCAAATTACATATATAAACTACCTATCTTTTATAGAAAAATCAATCTTATGTACATATTACATAAATAAAACACATAAATGTAATATTAAAATCTAAAAATTAGAAAAGAAAATAAATTATTTTTTCTTGTAAGTCTTATTATTGTTGCAATCATATTCTTCATGTTCAATTCACTTTTACATCTATCATTTTCTTCATATCTTTTTCTTTTATTTGTTTGTGATATATGTGGGTCTCCAAGAACTTATTGTGATTCTTGAGTGAGTTGTTCCAATATTGAATTTTGGTACCCATTTTTTTATATTTAAATCTAAAATAGACAAGTGTTGCATCTTAATTGTTGGCTTATAAGTTTGGACAATTGTAAAATAATTATATATCTTCTCTAATTCTTCAAATATTGTTGTACATACATTTTTCTTAAGAACTTAATATTGTTTCACTTCTTTTAATAGTAATTCATCCTAACAAAAAATGTACTCCTATTATAGATAGGTAACCATGATTATTTGATGATATATAGTTCCTGAAGTCTTTTTTTTCATGTTATACTTATTTATTAAATGATTCCGTTATTTTTCAAATATTTGAATACTAGGTGTGAGTCTCAAATGTATCTTTTAAGGTAGCATACATTTTATGACAAAATGGACCTTAAGTAAAAGCAATAATGTGGTTCTGGAAATGTTTTTGCAATAATAGCTCCAATTGTTAAAAAATTTATTTGTTTAAGATAAATACAATGTTTTTCACTCATCATCACAACCAAGTCTGAAACAACAAAGTAAAGAACTCTCTAACTCGTTTTTGCTACAAGACACAACCTAACAAAAGTAACTAAATAGTGATTATTCAATCTAGTAAATAGGACAAATGACATACTATATTTATTAGTTTTTTTTATGTGGTATGAAAATTTATAGCATCTCAAAATTATTAGTAAACTATTATTGTTCTAGCATCTACCAAAAAAAAATTACCATATATATATATATAATTTTAAAAATAGCATATTGTAATTTTTTTTCTCTTTCATAATTTTACTATTTTTCTTAAATCGAACAATATATAATATATATTTTCTTTTTCTCATCTTCTTTACTTTCTCTAACAAATAGAGTGTGAAATAGGATAAAATGGCAATATCTTAATTTTAAATAATATTATATAACTTTATTTTCAATACAATTTTTTTTATAATATATGTAAAACTATATATTTATGAGTTGTTTAATAACATAATAGATTTTTTTTCAGTGCAAGAGTAAAGGATCACATCATAAATCTAATAAATTTTATTAAAAAAAAATTAATAATATATTAAAAATTGAATCTAAATTTTAATTAATCTTAATAAAACAAACTTGTAATGGAAATTTTCGATTCTTATATAAATTATAGTCATGTAATCTTCAACATTTACTCAGAGAATAAAGATTGTAAATTTTAATATTTTGTTAGAGATTTAAGTATGAATGAGTGAATGGATATTAACTGTCCGAAGTGTAGGAAAGAGTTAATATGATACACCGGAAGATTACATAACACAACGACCTATAATTTGTAAAAGTGTACTAATAACTAAAACAATTATATTTTATACAAGTATATTATTCAGAAAAAAATATTAATAATTACATTACAATAAATATATATATATATATATATATATATTATTTTCATGAAATATTTTTTAATGGATGATCAATTTATATTTATTATTATTATTTTATATATGAAATATATTGCATTATTTAAATCATAATTTTAAAATATAAAATATAATTAAGGATAAAATGGAAATATTAACTATATATAAAATAAGAGAATTTTTTCATATATTTTGTTATAGATAACTATACTAGTTACTAAGACAGTAATTATAAAATATTTATTTGTACTATCATATAAAATAGATACTCATTTTTGTAACTGTCATTTTTAATTAAATAATTTTATTTTTTAACATATATTTATATAAAAAAATACATAAATATGATTAAATATATAAATTATATATATATATATATGTATATATATATATATATGAATATATGTGTGTATGTACAACTACTATAGAAAATAGCTAACCAGCTCTGTAGTAACAGTTGAAACTTGAAACAGGTGGGTGGCATTAACATGGTCAACAAGTTGACCATGCAAAAAGATAATATGGTTGAAGTATCATAGACATTACACAAAGTCGTGAAGAACTTAAACTTTAAACTGGTACATAGTTGAAACTCCTATTTTTCTTATGCTTTTGAAGTTGGTGATGTGAACAACAGAACCTCCTCACATGAAAGATGTAAAAGCTGAGCGCAGGTTTCTCACTACATCCTTCACTTCCATGCAAAATTCCATATCCATCTGTATGTAGCAGAAATATAATTTACCATATTGAAAAAAATACAGTTTAGTGGAAATAATTATGAAAAAATGATGCATAGATATCAATTAAACCATGTTTAGTCAAAATATAAAACGTGTTCAGGAAACCATTTATATTTACCTATTTTGCAGTGTCAACAAAAGGTTTCATTGTTACTTCAGATCTTACTGCTATACATGGAACTTAATTCAATAATTTTTATTTTACTGTTGGTTTTTAGTCTGCATAAAAATTATTACCTGAGCAATAATTGTTATATCAATGGCACATCTCCCAAATGTCATGGCATTGCTGTTGGTGACTTTCAGATGGAGATTCTCAATTTCATGGATTGTTTTTTCCACAACTCCTTTGGTCTTCTCACAGTGAACTGTTATGAGGACATTTCTCTCACAAAATCTTGCTGCAATTTCAGGTATTGTTCCGTCAAATAATGGACCATCATATTCTGAAGAAGAGGTGTTACCATCATTGGATAGTTGAGGTTTCTTCAAAATTACCACAGACTCCACAGTTTTCTTCATGTTTCGTTCCTCCTCAAGAGCCTTTACTTTCTCTTGCAATTGCTTCAAGTAGTTGATAGCATCTCCAAGAATAGAAGCTTTGTCCGTCTGATTGAAAAATGTGATCAATGAATGTGATATAGAAGCACACAGAATGGACACAAAATAGTAACGCTAGGTATGCCTACTTGCTTAACAATTACACATCTAGAGTTAATCAATAAACAGTTTAATCCTCTTGTAGTTTAATCTTTGAATTTATGTGTGCTAATTGGTCTTTAAACTTGCTATGAAGTTAGTCTTTTCAAATTTTATGGCCTTTATGCTCAATGTGTACAGCATAGATATACAGTAAAAGGAGAACTACAGAAAGGCATTTACATTGATATATTTTATACCTTCTGTAGTCCAGGAACAAGGGCAGATAAAGCAATGAACCGCTGGCTGAGCTTCTCTCTTCGCTTCCTTTCAGCTATGATGTGGTCTGGAGGTTGATAAATTTTGGAACGTCTTCCAATCTTTTTGGTCTCTTGGCAAGCCTTAAAGAGATAGTTATGATTCCCCAAGATTCCTTGAGAGATAGTGTCCAGAGAAGTTGTGCTATTGGTTATAGGACAAGCCATCTCATTGGCCTTCACTAATCCCAATGGACTTATGTGATTGGAATCCATAAACGAAACAAGATTTGGGAAAGAAACAAATTGTGTATCTGATGTCTGAGCAGCACTTTTGTTGGGATTCCAGCTGATGTTTTTGTGATGTTTTGTTGGTCTTTCAATGTCAGTAAGTGTAGTTTCCATGGAAGCTTTGGGATTGAAGTCTGGATAAGTGAATGCATGATGTTGAAAAGTCTCTCCAAAAGCAGCAGCTACTGGCAGTAAGTTAGGATCATCAATAGAACTCAGGTGCCACTGACGAAGAAAATTAGGGTCCTCCATTATTTCCTGCTCCTTCTAGATCAGAAAACATAATATATATACCATAAAAAAATCTTTCATGAAAGACATTTCAATAATCAAGGTCTAGCTAGGAAAAGATTCAAGTATTTTCATCTTTTACTGATTACTATATTAGATATCTCTTATTTTAATTTCCAACCAAATGCATTATGCAATCAAAAGAGCCAGAGGTAATATCCTGGAAGAGAAGTCAAGAGCATCAGCTCAAAGTTGATAAGCTTTGTTACTTTAATTTCAACTAGTTTATGTTATATAAGTGATCCCTAAACCCCATACATGTAAGAAAAAAAAATCCCCATATCCCCAGATCACAACATTCCATGCACTCGTGTCTATTATCAATTACAATATTCTTTGGTACATGCACTTGTGGACTACAATCAAAGATCTTTATGAGAGAGTTGGTGAAGATAAGAAACTTACTCATCAACAGATATTGCAGGTCCTTGTTAATGTGAGGGCACTATGCCTAGAAGCAGCAGCTTATATATTTCGTTGTTGTGACAACCTTTCTCCTACTTGACCTTACTGTATCCCAACTTATAGAACAGTTGCACTATCATGCTCACGGGTTTTATGGGGTGAATTGTCTGGGACAACCATGGAAGCCTAATATTTTCAATCAAGGAACATATATACAACTCATTTTATATTTAGATGTTGCCTTCAAAATGACAAATCAGTGTCTCCTAACTACTGTTCTTTTGTGGACTTTGGGGTGTTCTTCACCGACTAAACATTGAAATTCTGATAAGAGCCTAAAAACAAGGATCATAATGTGGTCCCTGACTCGTGTCCAAAGCCTCAAGGAACGCGCATTTATTTGCTTTGTTTCGTTAAGTCACTTCCTTTGCTGCTTCCGAGTCTCTCATTTGGTCAAAGATCATTTGCAATCGCAACAAAAAGCCATTTACAAGAGCTCGTTGGACAACTCATCATGAGCTATTAATTAACAAAAAACGAAAGCCTATGTGATAACGTGGTTAAATATACATCATGAATAAGCATTTCGTTGATTGCGATTTTCAAATATGATTTGTAAGCTTAATGATTCATACAGCACAGTTTCCATTGACTTTAGAAGATTTTAGCCAATTCCCTAGTAGCATCTGTGGCGGTGAAAAACTAGTGTGGCCGATTGAAACGGGAATAACAATCAAACTGTGTTCAATATTGAAAAGGTTATACTTTGTTCGTTAGTAGGAAGAAAGAAGTGACGTTAAACAATTATTGACACCAACAATATACTATATTAATTCCTTTAGAGAAGTGCTTAGGGTTGGATATATCTATCCATTCATACCTATGTAAAACATGCATATGAAGAATCTTTTGATAAATTCATCTTTATGAATTAATAAATTACCTTTTTATTTTTACATTATGCACTACAAGAAAATCATTAAATAGCAACTAAAGTTAGAGATAAAAAATAATTAGTCACTATGTTAACTAAATTAGATATTAATTTAAAGACTAAAAAATTATTTCTATCTATATTGATTTCTATTATTAATAAAAATTTATAGTGCATGATAGATGGATAACAGATTCAATTGAAACATATGACTCTACCAAATTAAAAATATATGATAAAATTGTTCACACAATTTAAAGGGATGGAAAGTGCGGGAAGATCTATATTGAAGGTATGATCTTAAAAGTGGTGAGAGAAAATATAGTAGTGATGAAAGAAGAAAAGATTACCATCAATTTATACATGATTTAGAGAGATATGTTACAAGAAGTTGACACACTTATTGCAATAACAAGTCAAGAAGAAGTAATGATGATGTAGCATCACAACTTTGATCATATGTTAGAGTAAGGTTTGAAAATCCTTGCAGAAAGTAATCTCTTACATGAGTTCAAGGAAGTTAATTTATCTTTTTGTGAGCAATACGTGATAGGCAAGCAACATGCTAAAGCGACTACTAGAAACAAAAATACATACTAAACTTGATTCATTCTGATGTTCAAAAATCACTAATATTATCCCTAAGAAGAGAAAAATATTTTGTTTCATATGTTGATGATTACTTTAACAGATTGTGGACATACCTCATCGATAAGAAGTCAAATTGTTTGCAATGTTCAAGGAATTCAAAGTATAAGTAAACTGACAAAATTATTAAGTGTTTGAAGACAAATAATACAGGAGAAGATGTAAATGTGACTTTTTGGCATTCTGCAAGTAAGATGATATTATTAAACAATTTTGAGTTTTGTTTACACAAAAAAAAAGTGTGACCGAATCCAAAATATAATAAGAGTTATGCTAAGAATGAAAATGATGGTCAAGTCTTTTGTGAGAAAAAAACAACTTAAATTGTTTGTTATGTGATAAATTGATTATCACCAATTAATTGGTTTGAAGACATCAATGAATATGTGGGAAATAAAACTAGTTGATGATTCTTTTTTAGTTTGTTTAGATGTCTTGTGTAAAAGATGTTCAATACCAATCAAAAACAAAGTTGGATACAAAATCCAAGAAGTGTACATTTTTTAGGTATGCTAACAATGAGAAGGTATCTTTTGTGAGACATTACTACAATTAAGATTGTTTTCAGTAAGGATGTAATCTTTGTAAAGTGGACTACAAAGTGAGAAAAAGAGAGTGTTATAGTGTAAGTAGAGAATAAGTTTTTAGTTAACTCTTCTGAATATAGAACAAAAGTAAAAAAAAAGTAATAGTTAGAGGAGGTAAATGATTGAAGACTTTGACGATCAACACAAGATAAATTTAAACCACCTAACACTCACAATTTGTAATAAGAGGAACCTTTCATATTATCTTCTAAATGAAGAAGGATAATTTTCAACATTTTAAGGCTATGAATGGTTCAAATGTTTCTCTATGGAAGACATCAATACAAGAAGAATCAGAGGCTCTTCGTAGAAATAAGTCATGAAAATTAATTGAACTTTGAAAATTCAAAAAGTCATTAGTTGCAAATGGGTCTATAAGATGAAACAAGATGATAATAATCAAGAGCAACAAATATCGTTCAATATTTGTGGTAAAGAGATATTCTAAAAAGAAGGTATTGACTTTTAATGAGATATTTTTTTCAGTTGTCAAATTAATCAGAGTTGTTTTGACTATGTGTGATGCATTTGTTTTACATATTAAACAATTAGATGTAAAAACTACTTCTTTTTAAGGACTTAAAAAGGATATATATATGCTCCAACCAAAAGATTTCAAGAATAAGAATTTTTTTTTGTAAGTTGATCAAATCTTTGTACGATCTAAATCAAGCACACCTAGGTGTTGGTAGAAGAGATTTGGTTCCTTTATTTTTAGTCTTAGTTACAAAAAAAACTAAGTTCAAACCACTGCACACATTACACTAAGTTTGATGAGAATATTTTTATCATCTTGTTGTTGTATGGTAGCTTTCAATAAAGTTCAAATCCAAGAATTGATGACAAAATTGACTAGGGAGTTTTTTACGAAGGACTTGGGACAAGATAACAATGCAAATTCATCAAGACAAAAAAGAGAAGAATGTTTGGCTTTCTTAGAAGAATTACCTACTAAAAGTTTGAGACGCTTCAATATGCAAGATTGTAAGTTAATTTCTATCATAGTTTCTATCAATTATAAGTTATCCTTAAGTATGAGTTCTAACAATGAAGCAAAAAGGATGAAAATGAGTCGAGTATTATATGACAATGGTGGAAAATTTTATATATGTCATGATATGTATAAGAACAAACATTGGATAAATAATGAGAACAATTAGTATATTCATTACAAATCCATGTGGAGAACACTGATTATTGTTGAGATGATCTTTATATGCATTAACCTCAAGTGTTGGGATGGGGTTTCTCTTGCTTTTGGCATAGCGGGCCCGGCGGGAAGCCCGCACGACGGGCTATTAGCTCAGTGGTAGAGCGCGCCCCTGATAATTACGTCGTATTATGTTTTGGAGGATCAAAATTTGATTTCAAATGCTATATTAATTTATATTTTGCAATTGATCTTGATAAGCAAGTCTACCTCAAAAGCTATCCAAGAACATAAGAAGTTATCTAGATTCAAAGGTTAATAGATAAAACACAGGTACTAGAATATTACTGTATATTGTTACAATTAGAGCATCTTGTTTATTTGAAGGAATTTTATCTTTCATTCTATGATAATGAATATACAATATCAAACTAATCGTAAGACAATAAAAAAAGAAATATGTACAAAAGATTCAGAAAAATGTTATGATAAAGTCAATCAACACTATAATATTAATCATACTATAGTTTCTCCAAGACGTAAGCCGTACAGATCTCCAAAACGCAAGCAATACAAATGATAAACAATTAAAAACAATATAAAAATTTAATTAATTCGGTCAAAATCTTCCGGTAGAATAGTTTTTAAAATAGAAGAACAAAAGTTCCACATCAATTAATTTTTCTTATTTCTCTATCTCAAATAAACTCCTTTTTTTTTCTATTTCTCTCATGAGAAAAAAAGTGAAATATGTTAAAAAATTCTTTCATTAGTTTTATTCTTCTATTTTTTTAAGAGAAAAAGTTTTATTATTTTTTCTTAGATTTACAAATGAATTTATTTTTTGCATAATGTATTTTATATTCCTACATTTCAATTCAATCTTTTATCTTTGTGCACTTTACATGAATTTTTTATTAAAACACTTATTAAATATTTATTCTTAATATCATACCCATATTTCATTAACGAATTTGGATATTAACTCTTAAGCCCATAATAATTACACGACAGAGTGCTGCCTCCCTATTAAAAGCAGAGTGTGAGTTGGAAGATGGCATGAGTGAGTAGTATAAAAAATATGGTGTTTTGTTTTTTCTTAGTTCATTAGTGCAACATTTCCTCTTCCTTCCATCGCTTATTGGATTCATTTTTTATGTTGTAGAAAAGAAGACAACAGATAACCAACCCATTCACCAACCTCTTCCCACATTCAAGTATTTCATAATTCTTTCTTATAATTGTGTGAATTTGACTAAAATTATGTATGTTTCAATCATTCACACAACAAGCCACCTTTTTTAAACTAATATAATTTTTTTTGGATGTGTTCATTTGGGGAATTGAAAAGAAAGGGAACTACAACCTCTACACAAACATCATTCTTCAATCATTCAACAAAGTTTATTCCAAAATAGATTTTAAATTTGTTAAAAAATTATTTCATAATATTTGAAATGATCTTTCCAAAAAGGTATTAAATTTATTTCGGTTTTTCTAGAAAAGATAAATTTGTCGTGGGAGTGCAAAGAAGTTCTAAAAATGCTTGGGGATATATTTTTAGGGGGTGCAGATGAGAATTTCACGGCGCAAAAAGAAAGAGCTGGAAGGTAGTTTAGTTTGATCCTTAGAACTATTGGACACTTTCTTTTTCACCATATGTGTGAAATTCTTTTTTTAAATACTTATTGATTTCTTTAAAATTAATTACTAATTTTCTTTTTAATAAATATAATTGATAATTATAAAGACTAAACACATTTAATTATCTTAACATTAATAAAATTTAAAAAATAAATTAAAATTTTGTACTAAGAATACATTGTTTTATTATACTAAAAAAACGAAATAGTTAAAATATTTGATTTTACTGAATGTAGCTAACCCTACCGGAAAAAAATGCAGTGCACTAATACGGCCGGTGGGTCCAGTCCGCAAGTTTCTTTGAAATTCATAAAATGGAAATTATCCCTTCCTCTGTGATGCAAGAAAGAAAGAAAAACAAGAAAAAAAAGTGTGTTTGAGAGAGAGAGAATGGAATTACGTGAGGTTGGTAGAACCGGACTGAAAATCAGCTGCGTCGGGTTCGGAGCTTCACCACTGGGCAATGTCTTCGGCACTGTTTCCGAGGAAGAGGCTAACGCTTCCGTTCGCCTGGCCTTTCAATCCGGCATCAACTTCTTCGACACTTCTCCGTACTCTCCCATTACATTCTCCCATATGCATGCATACATTCATACATACACATATATTGATTTTGTGTGAAAAATTGAAGGTATTACGGAGGGACACTGTCGGAGAAAGTGCTGGGGAAGGCACTGAAGGCTCTGGGAGCTCCTCGGAGTTCGTACGTTGTGGCCACGAAGTGCGGACGGTACAAGGAGGGTTTTGATTTCAGCGCGGAGAGAGTGACGAAGAGTGTGGAAGAGAGCTTGGAGAGGTTGCAGCTTGACTACGTCGACATTCTCCAGTGCCATGACATCGAGTTCGGTTCTCTTGACCAGGTTAGTTACCTCTGCGCGTGTCGTTTCTCGTTCAGCTTCCTGCGTTTCATGGAAGCGAATAATTGATTGATTGGTTGTTGTTGTTGTTGTTGCTGTTTGGTAGATCGTGAATGAGACGATTCCGGCGCTGGTGAAATTGAAGGAGGCGGGGAAGACGCGTTTCATCGGCATAACGGGGCTTCCTCTGGGGATTTTCAGTTACGTGCTTGATAAGGTTCCGCCTGGGACGATTGATGTGGTGCTTTCGTATTGCCATTACTCTGTGAACGACTCCAGCTTGGGGGATTTGGTACCCTATTTGAAGGCCAAAGGGGTTGCCATCATCAATGCTTCTCCGCTCTCTATGGGCCTTCTCACTCAAGCTGGTCCACCTCAATGGCATCCAGCTTCGCCCCAACTCAAGGTCTGCACTTTCACTCTGCATATTTTCCTACTCTCATATACTCATTCAACCCTAATTCAATTCACCACACACAGTTCTCCCTCTCCGTTTTCTTTCAATTTAATTCTCCTTTTCAAAGTTCGAAAGACAGTGTTAATTTTATTTTTTACCTTATTGTTCACCTTCACCTGATGTTAAATTCGTTTACATGACGCATTAGATGACATGTAGAAATGAAAAGGGGTGAAAATGAAATCTTATAACTAGTTTCAGTTACGAAAGAACCTTAAATGGGAGACAAAAGGAAATAAAGGAGTGAGTGATCATAACCCAATATTCTCTTAAATTAAATTCGTTTTTGTGAGTGAATTTCTTGTGACAGAAAGTGATCCGGTTCGGCTGAAAATAAAGAAAGAATTAGAATTTGGGAGATAAAATAATAACATAAAAAAAGGAAGACGAATTGGTCATCATATTGGAAGAAAATCCTGATTTGCCTCATTCTTTTGCAGTTTTTTATAAACGGATCCAAGTATTTGCTACTACCACACTGTTTCTATTAGTTTGGTCTTCTTTTGCCACATTTGTATTTTAATTTGGACCTTTGCAGTCTGCATGTCAAGCTGCTGCCGCTCATTGCAAAGAAAAGGGAAAAAACATTTCAAAGTTAGCGTTGCAGTACAGCTTGCTGAATAAGGAAATTTCATCAGTGCTTGTAGGAATGAAATCCGTTGAACAGGTTCGGTTTCATAGTCTTCCTGAATTGCCATATTTAAAAAATTGTATATATCTTTACTGTGAAAATCTATTGAATTTTGTGGATAATGCACGAAAGTTGCTTGCTCTAGAACTTTTGTATGGCTTGGTCTATAAATTTCTCACCTTTCTTCTTGTTGTGTTCATTGAAACATGTGAGAATCTTCCTCCATAAAATAACTATCGTTTTTTTCACCTGTCCTTTTCACACCCACCAACTCAATAATAAATAATGAACCAATATTGAGCATAAAGGTATATGCTAATGCAATTTCTTATTATCTGATGCTGTAAGTTAATAGACAGTACTGCATGAGTAAAGTACATACTAAGGAAATTTCCTGGCTCTAATTGATGGCACTGCAAACTGTTGCGGTTATTTGAGTATACGTCTTTTGTCGTATAATACCATATTATCTTGGTGTATTGATGGAATTCAAAGAAAGTCTTGAAAAAGTTGATGTTACTGTCTTGCTTGTTCTAACTGGGACAATATAACAAAATAGGTGGAGGAAAATGTTGCTGCTGCAAGAGAACTTGCAACAAGTGGAATTGATGAAGAGGCTCTATCAGAAGTTGAAGCTATTCTGAAGCCTGTTAAAAATGAGTCATGGCCTAGTGGAATCCAGCAGAGCTGATGTTTATTATACTGCCTGGTATTGCTTATGGAGACATCCACTCCTGATGTTTACTTTACTGCTGTAATCCTATTCAATAAGAGAAATTGCTTTGACAGCTAATAAGATCCACTATCTAGATCATTCTTGTTTTATAGTCTAGCGTGCAACCGATAATACATTTCTCACTACGTTGTTATTTAATGCTCTTCATCCTTGGTTGGAAAGTTAAGTCGCTGATTGAGTTGGTTTGTAAAACTACAATGAAAAAAAGGCAGTATCTTGTTCTCCTTCCTTGTTTATTTTTTATAACTTATAGATTATGTTCACAATGCAGAAATTTTTTTGAAGCACTTTTGCATTATCATTTAAAGTCAATACATATTGTTGACACGTTATCTAGAATATGATGATTCAACAACACACCAAGCCTAAGAAACTAAAGATAGGTTCAACTTACAGTTGATGATGTTATTATGTTTCTAATTTTATTCAATTATCTAGTGATAGTTTAGGATAATCTTAATAGAGCAGATTTTAGACACAATTCATGAAAAATAATAATGAGGCTAAAGGGTTTTTATTTATATTTTCCTATTTCCTCCCTTGTTAATGTAGTGGAAGGGATACACTTGGACTTTTATATTAAACTTGTTAAAAAATAGGTTTGTCCAAATCTAATTGTTTAAAACCAACTTAAATCTGCTCATTCATTGTGATTTGAATACTCTCTTAGGAGATTCACACTTTCTGGTGATTTATCTTGTCTCAATATTCTCTTGTGAGTATTGCTGGTAAGATCTGTGAAAATTTCAAATAAGCAGAGTTTGAGATAATTTTTTTGAGAATGATAATGAAAAGATGTACACTGTAATAAAGGAATAGAATTCTCTAAAAGTGCATCGAGAACAAGTTTAGGGCTGATTCTCCCTGCACCATATCAATTCAAACCTGCACCCAACACACTCACAAGAAATGTCCATTTTACCCTTAATAATTTTAAACTTTTGCCTTCCGGATATTTATATCCGTAAGTCAAATTACAAAGTTCCGGATATACAAATCCAGAACTAATATGTGACTTCCGGATTTCACTATCCGGAAGCTTATTTGGACAGCATAAATGACCTTCCGGATATTAAGATCCGTAAGCAAACATAAATGAGTTCTGGATCTCAATCCTCAGCACCATTTATAGTACACCATTCCGGATACAAAAATCCGGAACTCATAACTCACTTCTGGATATGACCATCCGAAAGCTTAAATGAAATATGAAAATAACCTTCCGAATTTCAAAATCCAGAATGTGTAAAAATGACTTCCGAATATTGAAATCCGTAAGCAAATGTGTGAAAAAGGGTAGAATTGGATTTTAAAATTTTTGTTGGGTGCGAGTCAAAATTGATTGAGTGCAGGAAGCAATTGCCCAAGTTTAGATGGATAAGGAGCGTCCTTTAATTCAAAATAATTCATGAACCCCTCTTGGCAAAAAGAAAGTCCAGTTAAAGTTTCATATACAGACAAACTTATTCAAGTGATCAAAAGGGTAAAAAAGAGCTAACTTTAAATTAAACAAATAAATGTTTTTATCCCCTTGTACTTAATGATGTTTCATCAAAATTTGACATTTTGTTCAATCTTTCTAATTTACGTTAGTCATTTTATATTTATGTTAATTTTTCTTATGTATATCAACTAGAAAAGTAATACGTAAATTTGAAATTTAATCTCAATGCTTTTATTTGTGATTTATAACTCCTTCAATCTCCAAAAGTTTCATTGTTATGTTTCTTTCCACTTTATGAACTATCACTTCGGACATTATATTTCACAAATAATATTGGTGGAGGTCAATATAAGCAAAAGTTAGTTAGCTGATTTAATAAGCATTTTGTTTTTTTTCAATGGATTCAAGCAATTTATGAAGGTCTTATTGGTTTCCGAGTTATTTTTGAACAGTGAAATCTGGAAGTTTTTTTTAATTTCGCAATTTGGAAATTTTCTAGAAAACAGCTTTATTCATTATAGTTATGTATTTTACAATTTGGAAGACCAATGGTTATATTTTGAAAATTCATAATTATAATGGATTAAGTTCTAAATTTTTCAATTTGGAAGAATCATCTCACTAAATTTTTGCAATCTAGAATGGTGGAATTGAGCTCATTCAAATTGAACTAATTGGCATTACTACCCGTGAGTAAAATCAACTAACAACAATGGACACCAAAAAATAGAGCTCGTCGATAATGTACTAATTATCATTCCATTATTTATATTTGTTTCTTGATTATTATTATTTAAATTATTAGTCATATTTAATATTTTCTCACTAATAATATAAATATCAAGTAATATAATCACGCAAACAATGTTCAACTACTTAACTATAAACAACAATAAATCCTAAAACCATCACATACAATACAACAAACTAACATGAATGTTAGTCCCATTGGAAGAGCCAATTTGTTTGGTGTAAGAGGTGAATTCTAAAAAATGGCTAAAAGTTTAATTAACTTTCAATTCTATTTTAGAAAACTTCTGAAATTTGAAAACTTAATAACAATATATGAAGAAAAAAAACTTAAACAATAAAATTCGTAAAACTATTGATAATTAAGTGATAAGATGTGAATTGAGTCAATAGTTTAAATGATTGTATATAAAAAATCATTTACCATGTACAATCGGAGGTGTTATAATACTACTTTATATTAATTTAAGCAAGATTGAGGCTCCTTCACACCTTAAAGATAATAAAAAATGCGTAGTGCAACCTAAACAGATGTGAGCCTAATTTTAGTTAGTTGGATACAATTTGAATTCTTAATTTTTTTTCAGAAGTGAAAAATACACGAAGTAGTTATAATTTCAAAACATAGAAAGGTACTCACTATTGTTTGACATCAATAAATTAGTGTCTTGCCTTTGTTGTTTTCATTCAACCACACTCGGAAATTTCCTAAGAATATGTATAGCTTTTCCTTTCTGACGTTTTCATACCAATAAACTAAAACAAAGTGTCCATCATTAGCACAAAAATAGGTACATCTATCTAATCCATGATTTGTTTGAAAAAGACTATGAAGTCATACGTGAGATTTGCTCTTTCAAAGAAGGATAACATTCCTTTTTCAAATATATATTTCAGTCCTTTAAATGCACTTCCTTCTATAGTAATGAATATCCCCACCAAACAATAGCCCAACTGGCACTTGAGGGTATCAAATAATGTTATCTTCTGATAGCCCAAAAGAAAAAATGTTTTATTTCTTTGTGCTCTCTAATAAAATGTACACGTTTCAGTGAATGAACACCCTAGCCGAAAATTACTATCATCTACATATCTACCAATTAAAACTATGTGACAATATAAAAAAGGATGCATAGACACAGGGGGACTGTTCAAGTTGCCACCTGCTGTAATCGAGGCCAAGCAATTTCATCATCATTTGTATATCCCAGAGAAAGGAAATCAGCACAATTCTTCCGACAACCATGGTTATATGGGTTTCTGAACCGCCCATCAGGACCACGAAGATAATCATAGCGGGAAGAATTTGCTAGTTCATTTGTGGTCACATTTCGAGCAATCTGCATTACAATATACAAACACGAAAAACTTGCCAGTTACTATCTTAAAGGTGTTGGAGTAAACAGAAAGTCAGAAGCTGAATGTTACAGATGCTTTGTAAACAACAATTATGATACTATGAGATAAGTTGCTCAACTGAAGAAATGATGCAAACTATAAAGAAAAAATACCACTCACGTATATCCTTTTCCTAAAGATGACTTTTCAATTTTGGAGAAAGGTAAACAAAAATATAAGGAACATTTGAATTCCTGCACATGATATGGTGGGCTCCTGCACATGGAAACTTGTATCTTTCTCCGAAATGACACTAATATTTCCTAAATAAAAATAAGAGACTGTCTATTCTATGTTTAATATTTGTTACAATGAACAGACTAGGAGTACCCAATATGTTTAATACTCAAGGGACAAGAAAGCAAGATAGGGAAGAGTGGCATAGAAGGTAAACTTAAAGAGAGAGAAAATTGAGCAGCAAAATACAAAAATAACACAGAATTGGTGAACATGTAAATGTTAAGGAGAATGCGAAAATAGAACCTCTATAAATGAACAGATAAACTTTCAAGAGTTTAACATTAAAAGTTAAGATGAAATAACATTGTCAAAGAAAACATGGATTTCCAAAAGCGGGAATACCAACCAACACCGAAGGACAGGATTGCTAATTAGAGGCACATTATTAACCCGTATGGATGAAACAGTGAAAGGCTTCACGAATAACAATATGTGGTGGCAAAGCTACTGGAAAAGATCAGTAATGCTTTATTGTAATCAATGTTGAGCAGTGAAGCACTAATAAAAGCATAAGAGTAAGGAATAAGAATGCTAATATGAATGAGTGGGCAAACAGTATTAAAAAAAGGATAACATCAGAATTGAATGCATTTGGGAACATGACTAAAGATGGTCTGGTCACGTGAGAACAGATGCCCAGAAAGAAAGATGGAAGAATGGAAGATAATCTCATTGAAAGTAGGTACTCCTTTTACAGGAAACATTAAAAGCCACTAAAAAGACCTTGCTCTAAACTGTTTTATAAAAAAACTTGGTTGTTGGGAGTAGAGAACTCAACGGTACCAATCTGTCCATGTAGTTAAGTCGATGTAGTGGAATTAAGCCTACTTGAAGGCTGGACAAGACAATTTGGTCAAACTAGGCTTAAGTATTTGATTATTTATAACCAACTTTACAGCCAGTCTAAATGAGCTGCAGACGGACACTGCACTACTCACTGTCCATACTAAGTATTTGGCCCAGCTTACTTTGTGCTGGTATTCTTTAAAGGAGTTGAGCCAAACAAAACATCACAGAAACAGCTTTTCTCTAAGAAAACATGGAAAATGCAATTTTACATAGTGATCGTGATGGAGAAGCCTACATGGAGTAACCTCTCATATTTGTTGCCTAAGGGGGGTCATCTAATATGGTATGTTGTCTACATAGGTCCTTATATGGCCTCAAGCAATAACCTTGTACATGGTTTAGGGGTTCTTAGACTATCATCCATCAGTTTGAAATGATACGAAGTATTGCTGATCATTCTCCCTGAGGATGTGTTTATCTCATTGTATATGTGGACGACATTATTAATGACGAGGGTTGAACAACTAAAACAATATCTTACTCAAAAATTCCAAGCAAAAGATCTTGGACACCTAAGGTATTTCCTTGGTATAATAGAAGTGGCACAATGCAAGGATTGTTTCGCCATATCTCAAAGAAAATGTGCTTTCAACATTGTAGAAGAAACAGAGATGATAAATGCTAACCCTATTGACACACCAATGGATCTAAGTGTCAAACTAGTACCTAACCAAGGAGAACACTATTTTGATCATGAGAGATATAAGTTAGTTGGTAAGCTAAATTACCTCACTGTACTTGTCCTAACATTGTCTTTTAGAGTGAGCATTATAAGTCAATTTTTGAAACCATGGGGATGTAGTTATACGAATCATAAAGTATATTAAGAAGGCTTCTAGAGAAGGTCTCATTTATGAAAATAAGGAAAATACTCAAATAATTGGGTATTTTGAAGTTGTCTGGACAGGTTCACCAAGCAATAAATGCTCCACTTCATGGTATTGTGTTCTTGTTGGAGGTAATTTAATATCATGAAAAAGTGAGAAACAAAATGCTATGGCAAGGTCAAGTGGATAAGCAAGATACAAGGCAATGGTATTAGTCACTTGTAAGCTCATATGCCTAAAACAACTCCTCAAAGAGCTTAAAGTTGAAGAAAGTTTGGCAATAACTAATAATAAAAGAAGCTAAGAGGGAGAGAAATCTAGTCATTTGTGGGAGAATTGGGCCTGTGGAGGTTTTCCCTATTATTTGCAGTAAGTTACCAGGTTTGATCAGAAAGTATTGTCATTCTAACAAAAGGAGGATATTTTGCCTTCATGGAATATGTTTACTAATAAATATTTATAAATAATTCTTCTCAGTAATTTTCCCTAATATATTTGCTCATACAGATTCAAATTAATACTATTTGCGGAGAGGGGAGGGGGGGTGACACGAGCAGGGATTAAGCAATCACCATGGAAATCTGCGTTATTGTCAATGTTGTAGCTGCAATGAAAACAACTGCGTCCATCACCAAAAACACAACTAAACCTGGATGTCTTACTACCACATACTGGATCCATGTTTCTCCTGCCAGTAATGTTGGTCTAGATGTCCAAATTCCTGTCATGGAAAAAAGGCTGTTATATATTTCAAGTAAAAATATAAATTATGCAGTTTTCAATATGTAGAATGGTGCAGAAGAGTTCTTCAAGACTTACTTTGAACTGCAACGGCAGCAGAAACGGAAGAAGTCAAAGTTCCCAGGCAGATAAAAATAAAGAAATCTCTTTTGTTCCTCTGCAAGATGCATACCAAGTATGAAAATAAGGCTTGAAGAATATAGACTGAGGAGATTAAGAAAAACATCTCTCGGTTTGACCAGAGAGTCAAGAAATGCATCTTATTTCCACATCAAACAATATATTGAGGAATGAAAAAATCTTATTGATTTATCACATTTCCATATACTGTGAACTGAAAACAAGAGAAATTCATCATAAGAATGCACTTTTGATTTCGTGGGTAACAATTCAGATAGCACAAAACTCCTTACCTTCCCAACACAGTTAGATATCCATGGACAGTGGTGGTCGAACTGTTCCACACATCGCTTACAAGTAGGGCAATGCTTAGATCGGACAGGTCTTATTATCTGATGATACAATTCGAGAAAACCTGATAAGTGATAACTTATTCTGAGAATATAACAAAGTAAAACATAAATGCATGCGAAATGTCAAAATTAGACACTTTAAATACTAAAGAATATCATGTAAACCTTGCAGGTAGGGCAAAGTTGAGACCAATTCCCCATCCAAACAGAGGAACTATTCAGATCAATATTCAATAAAGGATCCTGCAAAATATAAAACATGAAAATGAGATTTTACAAAATAAAGAAAAGTAAATAAGCCTATATTTAAGTAAAACATGATTCATATTAAAGATGTAGTAATATATTTTCTAGTCAGTGCTCTAGAGAAATCTAAGGGAGTTGCATGAAGTCGTGTGTTCCCTCACATGCAACACAATTCAAGTGACACATACATTGTCTGCTGAAATAAAACCAAGTAATTTCTATGAAACACAATATCAGAGTTACAATAAATGTAGCATAATCGCAATATGCAGATGTTTATGTCCCCAACATACTACCACAATGCCGTTAACAAAAAAGGAGGACCCATGAAATGATAGTTTCCATTTATAAAATCTGGTTTGCGGGTGCAAGTCTTTTCTTCAAAACAATCATCACTGAAAAGCAACATTTTATAAGACCACAGCTACAAATGGACTGCATACCTCTGTATCACTTTGAGTACCCAAGTCTCCCAGCCGTTTTATATAACCAGGATCTTTGCTGCATAAGATCCAAATAACATTAAATAAAGTAGTGTTGAATGAAACTTTAGAAATAAACTCCAAAATCTTTTTCTTTTTTGAGATTTCAGTAGTCAGGACACATTATAGCAAACATATTTTGCTATCATGAATATGGACAGAAAATACAAGATAAAAATAAATAACACAATATATGACAACAAAACAAAGCAGGAACAATAACTATCTCCCTATTAAAATGCACACGGAGAAGCCTTCCCAAATTCAGATCTGGGCAAAGTTATAAAAGAATTTATACTATCAATGAACATTTAGCAATTTGCATTCAGTAGAATTTCATATTCTTATTATGTTCATTTTTTTTCATACTGACTCCTACTTTCCTTCATTTGATATCCAGTAATGTTAAATAGTAGTTATGGGCCATCACCCAGAAGATTTCCAGTAAACTGCCATTACAGGGCTATGCATTGCAGGATGGACACTTTTGCTATAGAAGCTATGGATGAAAAGGCAGCAGCTGCTCTGTTTAAAAAAATTTATAAACCCAACATGGAGACCATCAACAGGCATTCAACGTGTTTGACGCTGAAATTCTATCTAAAAACATGTAGCCCCATGTCTTCTCAAACCTAACAATGGAGATTCATTTGACTGAGGGCCTCTGCAGTTGCAAACAACTGGTTTGACTATACAGCTCTATTCATGAGTCACTTTCTTCTTTTCCTTCTATTTCTCTAACTTTCTGTTTCTCTCTATTCCTTTCATTCGTATCCCTTTTGCTGATCTCTTCGTTGATCTATGGTTTGAGTCTCCTAAATCTGTAATTTTAGTATGTGTTCGAATATAATATGAAAAATATTACATTTTTTACTTTTCTTATAATTCATAAAAACAGAATATTCCCTTAATTTGTTTTGCCAGCTGTAAAAGTTTGTTAGTCTATTATCAACCTTTGTACAGTGTACTAATGAGGGCAGCTACTATAAATAAATGCTCCCTCTTTGTTTTGTTCAGTTGGAAGAATGAAACGAAAAACTCAATTCTCGGTTTAATTCTTTTTCTCTAAAATTCTCTATGATAGTATCCAGAGCCACCGATCCTTGCAGTAAAGCCTAACCTTTCTTGCAATCCAATTCTACTTCTCTCATGGTAAACTCACTTTCCCAATTCCACAGCTGAGAAATTGATGATTCAAATTATGTTCATTATTGACAACAAATCAAACTCATCATCAAACCGTACAAGCTTTAGAGGTTCGTGTTAACCCATTGATTCCCCCTCAATACCACACTAATCAAGATCATGGCGCTATAATGTTAAGCTCGAGTATGAAGCTTAGGAAGTCTAGGATCAAGTGTTGCTAACCTGGCTTCAGTCAACGTTATCAAAATCAGTCCTCTTGAGTCATGGGCTTGACTCGTATCAAGTATTGAATAAAATACATGAGTACTATCACATGCATACATAGGTGTGTGCTTGTCAACTTCGCACTGACCTTTGTGTCACCACTCTAGCATGAAAACAATGTGTAAGTTCTTGTCTCAGATCAAGAACATTGTTAACGAGCTTGCTAGTGTAGGAAATTTAGTGCCACACGAAAACATATCGATGCGATTATGGAACGACTATTGCAAGATTATGCACTAGTAATTTATGTTATTGAAAGCCAGTTCAAGACACCTCCATTTGTTGAAGTTGAGTTGCGTGTGAATGACAATAAGTTACAAAGTTTATACTAAGTTTGTCGGATCCAATGATCAACTTACAAATGTGTTAACAAAATCCTTAAGGGGACCTCGGATTGAATTTAGTTGTTCTAAGCTAGGTACATACAATTTGTATGCTCCAGCTTGAGAGGGAGTATTAGAAGAGGTATTAAATATAGGTAGTAAGTAGTTGCATTGAAAATTTGCTAGATGTACCTATTAGTTGTAGATATCTCTGTTCCTAAGACTAGTTCTGGTTTTTTATCTTTGCTTTTACCTCTACTCATTGTACTAAAATTTTATCAATATAAATACAAAAACATAAGAGAGGTGTGATCAATCAAACTCTCTGAAATATACCGTCTCTTTTATTTATCTTTATTGTAATATTAAGACTGATGGAAACAGAAATGGTTATTCTACAATTTTCTTCTTCAGTGAAAGCATTCAAACATGACTTGAACACAAAATGAAACAGTAGTCATGTTTTGGTCCTAAAGTCTTAGCTGAGTTACTGTAGAATTTTATTGGAGCATTCACAGGATGAGAACAGGCATGCATCAGTAGAAGGCATATAATATAACACAAATACAAAGAAAGAACACATGTTTATATTACCCGTAGCAAACACTAAAATAGAAAGAACACATGAACAGAAGATTACCTACTACACCTATAGAACATAATCAGGGCAGCAGCTTCTAGAGAAAGTGCTGTCCATGCCCAAAGTCCAGCAAAAGCAGTAATCTTTCCAAGGTTAGGAGCTGGCATTAGTGGAAAAGATTCATTGAAGTTGATCACAAAAAGCTTAAGTAACGATTAATGAGTGCAAATGTGTGGCTGTGTGGTATTGCAAATTAGTGTACAATTTTTAAAGTACCAACGATAACTGAGTTGATGAAGAGGATCATGAGAAAGATCATAATACACAATAAGATGGGAGCATAACCAATATCTGTCACCACCCCACTACAAAGTTTCCCTTTCCAGAAGTTGCTACGAGCCCGTTGTTGATTTGACTGCAAAAAAATGTAACACTAATCAGTTATAGAGCCAATAAGAGTATAACTGAGTAAACAAAGTGCAACAAGTCACTGTTTCCGAAACACTTTTCAGAAGTAATATTTGATGGTTTAAGGTAATAGCATTGTTGCTCTCAAATTAATTTATCAATTTCAATTCAACCATATAAAACATACTCCCATTGTTCACCAAACTAAATTCAGATGACAAAAAAAACTCAAAGTGCCACTATGGCTAAAGACTGTCAGTCAAGAGTATACAAAGTATTGAATAAGACTGTTTTACATCCTGAACAAAAAGGGATCATAGAACTTACAACCAAAAAAAAGGGAACAAAGAAATAGAAGTCAACAAAATTGAGAATGCAGAGAGAGGGGTTCAAATCTTTAAATGTTGAAACAGATGAGAGAGAGAAAAATGCTATCACATGAAGAGAAGGGTTTAGGGTTTAAGGTTGGGGCTTAAAGAAACACCAAATTGGGTTTTGCTCATCTGGGCTCAACTCGCAAAGTTGTGGATCTGCAACTCAGAAAGGGGTAAAAGCAACAAAAACCATTTTTCCAAACCAGGTTGCAAAAATCCAACATGGAACTTAGGTCCCAAATTAGCTGGTGAAGGCCAATCCCACATGTTTATCAGTTTCCTGGATGATCCCGATAGGATCCTACTAGACAGCAATGTTGTTAATTTGAGATACAACTTAGGATCGGGAATGAGGATGAAAACAAATAACTCAGATGGTAAGAACCTATGTTCTTACCAAAAATGCAAAATTATACTCATATATAACATATATGCATAAAAAACAGCATAGATAAAGAAAATAACCTCTTCTAAATTACAACATTAAACAAACTTCAATTTAAAATTTGCAAAATGACTTTAAATCTAACTCAACCTTGCAAAACCGATTTGTAAGGTGAGATTTGCAAAATGACTTTAAATCTACTATAATTTGATCATATCTCTATCTAGTCAATATGAAATTTTCAACACACCCTCTCGTGCTAAGAACTGGACATCTCTATGAGAATAGATATCTATGAGTGGTTCGATAATGGCCCGATAGAGTAGGTAGGTTCCAATAGCATCTTAGAAAGTGGATCAAATACTATACTATTTGCACAGCCTCACAAAAGGTAATATTTGCACCTCCACTTATATATATAATTTGGTAATATCTTTAGTTGACGTAGAATCTCAAACAATAACCACAATTATAACCATTCAAAAGAGAAAAATTATGTAATATAAATATAACCATTTTAAAAGTTATTGTCTGATTCCCAGGATAATTATAATTATATATTATATACTTAGGCCCATTTGTAACAAAAAAAATACAGTTATGCCCATTCCAAAAATGGTAAATCAGAGAAGAGATACAAAAATAGATGAACAGAAAAAAAAAATTAATTTAAAACCAGAAAAGGGAGAAACAAATCAGAGAAGCCTGGGGAGCAGTGGCAAAGTCACACTTTACACAATAGTTTGCAAAACAAAGTTTGCAAACAAAGGCCCAATCAGCAGTGGTTCAGGGCCTAGGCAGCAGTAACAGTGCAGGGTGGAGGTCCAACATACCAACTGAAAGAGAAGAAGCTTGCCAGGGCAGGTCGCAAAGGAAATGGATGTGAAACAAAACTGGAATGAAGAGTTTTCAGGGTTTTCGAAACATGTGTTTTGGCCCTGCTTCTAACTTGCTGGAGATCAAAGATCTCATGATTGCATATGGAAGATCGCAATCCCACTTGTGAATGATCCAAGCAACAATTTGGCAAACAGGAGGATGCACGGCACATACGATTACGTTATTTCATAAGTGAATTGCGACTTTAACAACATTGTTAGGTGGGTATCCTGCTTGGACTCAAGTATGGAATAGGAGAAGCAGCAGAAATCATACACAGGATTGTGCAATCCTACATGCAAAATCACAATCTTGACAGCCTAGATCAGGTGTCACCTACCAGCCATTAGCATCACTTCTACATGAGTTATAAGTCTAGAAGACTACTAAATGCATATTTTCAATAACTTACAACACATTCTTTTTTAACATTCAAAAGAACCTGAATATTAAGAAATAACTAGCACCCTGATTGGTACAGTGATTTGACTTAGTGTTCACTGAATTGGTGTTTATCATATAAGCACTCGTGTAAATTGGTCTATGACTGAAGAGGAAATTTGGCTATATTGTTTTCATAAGCTGTCCTAGAATGCGTATTAAAATAAGTTGTATCAACATATCATAAGCTATTTTCATAAGTATTTAGATTTCAACTAGAGATATGACAATATAATCCTTACCTTGGAAGGCTTAAGCAGTCTTCACTTACAATTCAATTCAGTCTACTAGAGTCAAGCCCCAAAGTCCATATAGCAAAATGAGATTATAGTCTATCCTAAATTCGTTATTGAGTCCTCCATATTTGTACATGCTCTAGATGTCTATTCCTACACATGCAGGGGTGTTGTCATTGGGTAACCCACATTTGTCCATGCTCTGTATGTCTAGTCTCAGGCATGAGGAGGTGTTGAGTTCCCACAATCTACATTGGCTAAAATATAGCCTATTAGTCCTTCATAGGCTAGGATGTCCTCAGCTTACCAGCTTTGAAGAATTAATCCTACACCCAAATTCTAAGACTAAGTACTCTCAAACACTTATGCGATCTACTTCATTAAAAGATAAATCCAAATAAATCATAACTAAACTCTTCCAAAGACACACTAAATATTAAAACCACCTAATATCTAATAATTAGTGGGTGAGCTTTTAACAAAAAAGATATCTCAACAATACTTAGTTGGAAAGTAATTCAATATTACCATAAATATTAGAGATTGTTATTCAAGTTTAAACAATTATCACATTCTTTGTACATTAAACTATTCAAAACTTTGGATGTTACATTCATGTAAAATAACCTCTTCTTTTTTTCCATTGATTGCTTTTTTCATGTTTTAGAAAAGACAGGAAATATTTCGAACAATTAACAGTGCCACATGAATTGAAATAAACATAAAACTTGTTTGTTAAAATATTGTTAAGAATGTTGTTAAAATATTACACAACCAACAGCCTCATCAATATAATGTTACGTACAAGGAAAGGAGCGACATGTCGATGACCTTTATCATATGCAAGTTGTACAGGTGTGTGTCCAGCATTGTCCTTCACCGTCAATTCTTCCTTTGTGCCTGCATGTACAAGCACAGCGCATGCCTCTGCATTTCCTCTTAATGCAGCCCAGTGCAACGGTGTACAACCTAAACCAGTTTTATTGAGTATCATCATGTAAAAAAAATATCAACATAACTATAACCTAATGGGAAAATCAACCTGTATTACCAAAAAGATTTAATCTACTGTATTAATTAAAAATAACAGTCAACTTTTATGACTATTTTGCCAAATGTCAAACAAAGTCTAACATATCAACATAAAAACTAAAGTATGTACCCTAAACAAGTCTTGAAACTATAAGCTCAAGCATCTTAGATTTCAAATAGACTAGTCCAGCATCCAAACCCATTGAAACAGTAACATTAAGATCATGAAATCATTGTGTACATCATATGCATACATAATACATAATAATAATTAAAGCTTTTTCAATCTAATATAGTATTATTCATGCAAACTTGTCTAGTACTCATTACCAAAAACATAATCACATATAATATAACATGCAATGCCCTCCTATGTGATGGCTAATCACAGCATTTGATAGAATGACTTCAAATATGTTTATGCTTGTTAGAGTCTATGTTGGACTGCTCTTGACCATATTAAAACTACAGAGACAAGACACCTTATGGAATAAGGAATATATAATTGGAGAACTTATAAAAATGTAAAGGAAAATAAGCGCTAACTAGGCATACCATCTTTATCTTGTCTTCCTTGGCATGCATCTCTAAATAGAAGCAATCTTATTGTGTCAGCAAATCCCTTATATGCGGCCCTGGACATGAGAACTAAGAAGTAAAAAACGAAGGAAAAAACTCAACTTCTTAAATGGATTTTCTGAATTTGCAACCATAATTATTAGAAACAAATCAAATCATTTAGGCGAGCTTCAACGATTTGACACAACACAACACATTACATACCTAAAGTACTTCAAAACTCTTTGAAGTGCAGGGAAACATTTCATTGGTCAAAAAACTCCATAAAAATAATTAGTTTTCAGGAAAATATACAGTTTAGTCCAAAGCATAATCTGCATTATGAAGATTTTAACCAATTTTATGAGTGCATTAAAAGCAAAAGAAAAATTAAAATTTTGGACCATGACATTGACAACCAAGTCATTATCAAAATACGGTTTCTTCATCATACATAGAAATCAAAAGCCTCAAGGCATACCAGTGAAGAGGACTCCTGCCATCATTATCAGGCACATCAAAATCGGCATGGTGCTTTACTACAATGTGATTTAAGAAAGCTGTTTGTCCATATTGTGCAGCAACATGAACTGCCTGCAGAAACCATTTAAGTATGAAAATAGTGCAACAGTAGAAACATTTAAACAGGTGGTAGGCAGAATAAATCCAGGGTTTCCTTATACAGGAAGAGATGCCAATCAATCTCACACAGTAACCCATGTGCTCACCTATTATGTACCGGACTACCAATAGAGTTTATATCTATTTAAAGGGGGGGAGGACACTAATTATTAGACAATAATTAAAATATAGACAGCTTTTAGTAATCATTATGAGTATTTTTTTAATAATTGATTTTATTCCTATTGGCAAAATATAAATCACAGTTTCTTAGACTCTTCTTTCTTCTTTTAACCTTAACATATACTGCTTGATAACTAAAACATAAAAGCTTATGTTTTAAAAAATTGTTATAACTTTAATCAATTAATCGGGTGAAATATAGATACTTGAAAATTCGAATATGAAATAATAAAGAAGAAAATTCTGTATACAGTTGCTATTCAGCCGTTTACATTTGGATATGGGTGGTTAACATTAAAATAGAGCTAGGGCGTGAGTTGAAAAAGATCAATAATTCAAACTAGAACATGAATTTGGATGCAATAATTTAAAATGTTATAAAAAAACCCAATCCATGCCTCTCAAATTACAGAAAACAAGTAAATTCTGCTGAAACTATCCATTTATACAAATTTTGACAAGCATGCAAGAGTACACCACCAAGGGAAAACAATACCCGGTATCCATTTAGGTCTGCAGCTTCAATCCGAGCACCATTCTCCACAAGCACATCAGCAGCTGCAGTTGAACCTCGAACAGCTGCCCAATGCAATGCTGTTTGTTGCATGTTGTCTTTAGCATTCACATCCGCTCCATGCTTCATAACAAGTACAGTTCAAATTAAAGGACGCTCAACCGAAATCACTTCATAAACTAACTTCACCGAGTGTCATGAAAACTATTAATCTCTTGACCGACACATAACCACCCAAGAAAGAAGAAACTTGCAGCATATGAAGCCGAGACCAACTTAAATTAAAAAAGTAAAAAAGAAACGCCCAATTTTTGCATTCAAATAAAATAAGGGGAATAATATCGAATGGTACCTGAATGAGATAGTGCGCAATGTCGTGAAAGTTGTTAAGCGAGGCCCATTGAAGAGCGTAATAACCACTAATATCGGGAACGGAGACGGAGGCCCCGTATTGTTCGACGAAGGTTCTCAATTTATTGAAGTCGCCGTGAGCAGAGGCGGTGAAGACGTCGAGGATAACAGGCTGGTCGTTGGATTTGGAGACCGATGATGATGATGATACCACCTCGATCTCCGAGGAAGCCATTGATAGGGTGAAGGGAATTGGTTGTTAGGGTTGGAAAAGGTTAATAGCTTCTGATTGAGAAGGAGAGAACGAATGAATTTGTGTTCCTCCCTCCTTTCCTCTTTTCTTTCAATTTCCTCATTTTTCAAACACACAACAACAAAAGAAAATGTCTCTTTTTGTTTTCTTTTTTAAAAAATTAAAAGAGATAAGTATTAATTATTTTAAGGCTAAAGTATTATTTTTGTGTTTTCTACTATTCTATTTTGATTTTTTATATTTTAGAATTCTTAATTTGGACTTTATCTTTGAACATTATATCATGTCTATGTTATTATCGGTCGTTCTGATATACTCATTTCTTTAGTTTTCTAAAAAGTATTTTCGTCTTTTTGGTTTCTCAAATATCAAATATAGTATCTCACTACTCTTATGCTTCTATTTGTATTGTATAAAATAAAATGTGGATTTTAAAATATTTCTTGTTAAGAAGCTTATTATACTGAAAACTTATTTATCTCATTTAAAAGAAAAAATTACAAGAATAATATAATTTTGCATCATATTTATAAGAATTTAAAGATTTATACAAAATTACAAAAATAGATAAATTGTATTTGGATAGCATGACTTATTTTTTATAAGTTATCATCCTCGAACATGATTTTAATGGCGAGTGAAAATTAACACATGAGCTGTTAGGATAGAGAACAATTTTAGTTATAAGAAAATCAATTGAAGAAATAGTATTCATTTAGCACGACTTTGATAAAAAAAAATCATGTTGTTAAATTATTTTTTTTAAAGATGAAGGCATTAGAAATATCACGACTTTAAGTTAAAAGAAATACACAAAATCATTACATATAATTATTCAATTGAGGTATACTTATAACCATTATTCTAAGTATACACCCCTTATAATTTATTTCTTAACGCATTTTATTTTTTTAGACCTGGCATTCTATCTTATCATTTGTTTTGTATTTGGATAAAATATTTCATAATTTTATGAATTTAAATATATTACTTCATTTTTAATTGATTTATTTTTTAAAATATTTTATTTAAATAATTAACACCAAATAAAAAATATTAAATATGAAAACAGTTAATAAATTAAAAAATTAGTATTGATAATTTTTTAGTCGAATTTGATTATTATTATTTTTCAAAAAACATCAATTTTTTTTTAATAACAAAACTTTTTTTTTTATTGGCGTCAATCAAAAAATTTTTCAATGATATTGATCACACTTATTTAAGCCAACATTAATGGAGGATTATTTTTTAGGGTTTTTAATTAGGGTTTTCTTTTACTCTCTTTATATTAATATCGATTGAGAAATTCATGCAAAACATTCTAGTTAATATTGACCAAAAGTTTTGTCAAACAACATAATGAAATAGTTTAATAAAATAACCACTACATTACTCAAAATCCAAACAGATCATCCTTCAAATTAATCCACTTGTACTATTATCGATCGAGCTCAAAAGATTTATGTACCTACCCGCAATGAGAGTAAGATACTCTCATGTCAATAACATAGTAATAAAGCTAGTGATTAAATTGTACTTATTAACTCTTAATATGATTAATGACTAGGCAATATTTAATATCTGGTAATGTCTGCTTTTATGTATTCTATTGGGAAAGACCTATAAATACACATATCTCTCTAGGTGGGGGACTCCCTCCTCCTTTTGTCGTCGACCAATACCAAAGAGTTTGGCTTTGAAAAAATTAATCTCTTTACCACCTCAAAACTCTCATGCTAGTAAGAACAATTCATAAAATATTCTTATTGGTTATTACTCACTTGAGCGTGAAAAGTTATCTACAGATGGTGGACCTTCTTTCTCTTTTTGTTGTCGACTAGTATAAAGAGTTAAACTTAGAAGAAAATTATCTATTTACCATCTCAAAACTCTCATGCTAATAAGAACAATTCATAAATTATTTTTACTGACTTGAGTGGATCTTCCTTTTCTTTTTTTGTCGACTGGTACTAAAGAGTTCAGCTTAGAAGAAATTAATCTATTTACCATCTCAAATCTCAAGACTCATATGCATAAAATTGATTTTAATGTTCTTTGTGTATATTAAATATTACATAAATTTATTTAACAAAAATATTTAATTATATTATTAATAACATATAATAATAAATAATAATAATAATAAAATAAATTATAATATAAATAAAACATATATAATTATATAAAATAAATATAATAATTATTATTATTTTCATAAATTATGATATCTAATAAAATTTAAATTTAATATTATTTTTTTTAATATTTTAATTATTTATTTTTATGTAACAATTTTCAACTTTTACATGATAATTTTTCATTAAAAAATACCGATAATTATAATTATTAGCATTATATTTTTAATTCAAACAACATAATTTTGTGATAAAATTTTATGTTCTAACAAATATACATAAACTGTATTTTTTCAATCGTTGTTAATACACAATACTAAAAATAACGTTTTAATTATAATAAATAAAAATTAACAAATAAATAAATAATATTTTTAAATTATAATTATATATAGCAATAATTTCTTTATGCGTTAATAGTATTATTTTTATTATAATTTTAATCTTCCAATAATATTACTAACTCATATTTTTATCTAAAAATAATTATTTAACTATTTAAAAATAATTAACAAAAAATTAATTACTTCAAATTTACAAACCCCCAACCCTAAACTAACATTTTAAACCTTTCAAAAATATTTTAATTTCACTTTTAATCATTTCATCACTCCCAAACTTTAATATTCTACTATCAAAAATTAATTTTAACATTCGTTAATCGAAACCAAAGAAGATGAAGAGTATAGAAGAAAAACATCTATTTACAAGATTCGCCACAGAAGCAGCAGAATTGTAGTTTCCTGCTTAATAAATTCCAAGTCGAACAACACAAGGAATCAGATTCAGCTGAATTTAAATGGCTCTGAAAAGGTATCCCAAGTATTGTTTTTTATTGATTCCTTCAAGAAGAACGTATGTACATGTGATTTCTGTGATAAAGGGTACTTACAGGGTGGTAAGCATTTACATCAAACATGGAAAGACAAAAGAAGAATGCAGCATTAAAAGTTGAAGGAAGAGGACTAGCAGGTACAGAGTTGAAGGGCTTATTCGAACCTCTTTTCTACTGCAGAGGGATGAAACATGCAATGGTTTTGAGTTTGAATGATGTTTTTCTCTGATCCTGCTTTGGCTACAGGGTTGTGTTTGGCAACCCATTTGAGTGCAGAGTCCTTCAACACAGAAAAAGTTGTGGCTGTGACAGATGAAGAAGATGATGATGATGATGGGGCATTGTGGGAGAGCAAGAGCATTGCTGCAGTAGGTGCCATAGATTTGGATAAAAAGTGAAATAGTTAAAAGTGAATGAAGCCAAATTGGGGAAAGTAGTGAATTTGTATTTATTTATAGAATAATTTGACATGAGAAAGTGGATGAGTGATAGGAGTATCTGTGGGCGACTTTACCTGTTTCTGATGGTTTGGGGTTTCAAACCATGGAAAATCAAAACCTTGACTGGTTTCGTATCTTACCATTGAAAACGTTTTTTATTTTATAAAATGGACAATTAAAAGAAGCCAGAAGAAAAAGGTGTGATACTATTATTTGTTTGTTAATATAAAAGTTATAACTTTATAAATTATTATTTTATTTATATTTATTATTATTTTATTATTAAAAGTAGTTATTAATTGAATGTAGATAAAATAGGGAGTGTTAAAAATATATTTCCATCTAAAACCTAAGATGTCCATTTACATCACTCAAACAATAACAACTTAGTTTGTGTTGGTTTCCAAATAACAAAACTTATTGAACTAAGAAAAAGGAATAAAACTCGAAAAAGAAGACATAAAATCATAAAAAAATAATATAAAAATTATCAGACTTTTCATTCTCAAGTGGGACAAAAATTTGATTTTTATAACCTTTGATTCACCAGATACAATTATTTGATTACAGTTAAATAAAATATAATAAAATAATTATTCTTTTATTCTAAAATAATAAATAATTAAAATATATAATAGTTAAATTTACAATAAAATAAAAAAATTGAATATTTTGTTAATATATATTTTTTAAGAAATAAGTATTTTTCTTTCTCTATTTCTCATGTGGATTAATAATGACATTGCTACGAGTGTCATTTACTCTTCCACTGCGATCTTGTGGGAAGATTTAAACTCAACAGCCTCATGTTTTCCAATTGAAGAAAACGATTTTGGCTAATTCTTCTTACACCTTATCATTTTGAACCTACACTTGATGGTTCAAGTGGACTTACGAAATTACCCTTGATGAATTTTAAATAAAAATTGGAATTGACAGCTTGTATGTGCGTGACTTTTGTGCAGCTTCGACTTTTGTGTAGTGAAGATGATTTGGTAACAATGGTATTCAAAAGAATTCCGATGATCAGTTTGAGAGTCTTAATATTATTTAATATTATTTGAGAGTCTTTTTTAATGATCAGTTGTTTATCTTTATAAAAAAGAATAATTAGGTGTCATATCTAATTAACAGTTATTTTTATATAAAGAGAAACAACTGATAATTAAAAAAAAAATTCAATTAATACCATGATCCTTATGTAACTTTGATATTTATATCCTTTAATACATACAAATATGAGTTATGGATTAAGTTATGGATTAAGAATTTTACATACAATACCAACGCATACATACATGTCTTCTAGAAGTAGAAATACAAATCAATTCATACATATGAACATATGTGTTACGGATGCACAAATTCAGAAAATCAGAAGTAATTCCAACAAATATAAGCAAGTGTGTTTCAAATAAATAAATCCAAAATATTTCCAAGACATAAAAATATGTGTTCCGAGTGCACGAATTCGAAATCAAGTTCTTGTGTATGCCAAAGTTTCTTAGGAATTTTATCTACAAATTTTTCTCATCAAACTACTTTATTATTATATATAAAAAATTCCTAAATAATTCAATTTCACCTGCAAATAATATTCTGATACGTAAGCCCAAATTTATCTACAAATCTATATGTAGTAGGTAATCAAAATCCAAAATCTTTTAAAATAGAAAAGACAAAACATATTGAGTATAAATCCTCCACAAAGTCAAGAAACATGAAATTGTAATCACAAGTAGACTAAAAATAAAAAATATAAAACCATGAATTCCAATGATAAATTATGCAAAGCCATTCTTGAGAAAATATTTCCTGATTTGGATTTCCGAAACATATTTCCAAAGTATGAAAATATTTTTTTAGAATGCATTTTCGGATTGTGTTTTAGATTTTTCTTTTCGAAAAGTAATTATTGCATTATAAATTTACTTTTTCAGAATGACATTTTGATTTTTGATTTTTTTTTAAATTTGGATTTTCAAATTCAAAATAGAGTATAATTTTGGAAATTTTGAAAAGTAATTAGATGGAGATTGAAATGGGTACCGTGCATTAAGAATTTGGCATGAATTAAATGCCACATAAGCTTCCTATGTTCGGATAGAGAGCCACACCACCATTAATTAGAGGTTTAACAACCATAGTTGTTGACCTAGAACTTGGTTTTTCCCAGATTTAAAATCAATGCATGTGATGTTACTTTCAAATTAACTGTATAAATAATATAATTTTAATTTTAAAAATAACCGGTTTACTTTTCGGTTTTAATAAAATGTTAATTACTTTATTTTATCTTATCACAAAATAAATTATGTCAATACTTGTCTTGTCTTAATATAAGAAAAAAATAATGTATTTATTCATAGAAAAAGGTTATTTTAAAAAATATATTTAAATAAGTAACTTATTTATTAGTCTGATATACAGGCGCTTCCCGCTAGTATTTATAACAAAAAATAGTTTCACACAGTTTAAAGTATTAAATTTTATTAATCTTTTAATATTTGTTTTAAAGTGTCCTTGTTATTAATCTCGGAAATAAAAGTACATATTATAATATTATTATTAAATAAAGTAAAAGTGGCAAAAAATTTGTTTATATTTAAAAATACAGTAGTGTTTTTTTCTGTTTATAAATGAGAACTGAAGCAGTATATAAAAAATGTATATGTTTCAAAAATTTTGACTCTAAAATTATTTAGAAAAAAAAATTCAAATTACGCAGTTGGGAATGCTTCTAACCCACATAGAATTTAGTTTTTTTTCCCACACCTATGAAGTTGGAGGAAGAAAGTATGTGAGTGCTTAAGGAAATTGTCCTAAATCTAATATGCCATGGAGTGAGTTTGACATTGGAACATGATTTTGTACTTGAGAAACCATTGTAGCAAAGAACCTTTCAACCCTAATTCATTTAGAGTTGCAACTTAGAACAAAGCTTTTATTCAACCATCATCCTAACCCAATGAATTAGTCTCATCACTATGCTAGAAAAAAGATTACAGAACCAGAAGGGTAAGTAGATGCACACAAAACAAAGTAAATTTTGGACAAATTGATCATATACATTTACAAGGTTATGCCCAAGATAGTGAACTATAACTCAAGCAACATAGTTATAAAATAATCTTTACCAGAGAAGAGGGTACATGTTACCAAAATAGACTCTACCAATTAATTTCCCCCAAAGTAAAAAGTTATTTACACAAAAAAATAATAAAGCAAAATTTCGAAAAAATAATAGAGAAAGAAAAGAACACTATTAACATTTCAATATGCCAATACCAATGCTATCATTGTGCCAAACAAATTCTACGGGAACTGGATCAAAATTTACAAAGAAATCAGCATTCTTGGGATTGACCAGATATTGATGTTTTAGCAGTGTTCTCTTCGAGCAATGGTGCTGTGGTTGTCCTTTCCACGCTTGATACTTCTTGCTCACTATCTTCATTATATCTATCCACACTGTGCAAAAATATTCCTGCAATAATGCACAATAATACCAGGACACATGCCATTCAGAAAGCTCTTCCATTTCCATATATTACACATTTATGAGTTTATTATGATGACCATGGTATTTTAACCAGTTCTAATGGCCAAGCAAGATCCATCACCATGGTGTGCAGAAATATAGGTGAGGTACGTATAAAGAATTCACTAGGGTAAGAATAGATTTCAATAGAGAATTTGATTATAAATTATCCACTAACAAAGTCTTTGTTAAAACTCACATTGTTGTAAGATATGAATCTTATTATTACCAACTAGACCAATCTTTCACATTCATCATGATATAAGATTAGATGCATTACTAGAAAATCATTAAATAGAACCAATTTTAGGGACAAAAAGTAATTAGTAGTTATATTGACTAAATTAGATACTAATTTAGAGACTAAAAAAATAATGAGTATCTAAATTAGTTTATATTATTGATAAATAGTTTCTAAATTTGTATCTAATCAGTAACCAAAGTTTTAATTACTAGTTATTTAAATTAGCTAAAACTTTGGTAGCTAATTAGATACAAATTTAGAAACTATTTATCAATAATAGAAACCAATTTAGATGCCAATAATTTTTTTAGTCTCTAATTTAGTCAATATAACAACTAATTATTTTTTGTCTCTAAATTTAATTTCTATTTGATGATTTTCTTATAGTGATGTGACTTGTTCTCATTTGCTTTTAGGTTCGGTTGGACATGATTTCTACAATCATCAAGGTTGCTTTAGTCCAGCCCCTTTTTCTTATGATATGATTAAGAAATTAGTAATGTGATATGGTTGTGGCAAATCAATAAGAAGTTGCATAAAGACTTACCTATAAACCATATTGCAGCTGCTGGAAAAAATATAGTTGTAAGAATCAAGGCAGTCGTCCTCCAGTTCTTAATTTTGTCCTGCATTATCAATGTATAGAACAACCATTTTGTCATTTTCTGGAAAAGTAACTATTTTCCCTTAAAATTTGTAATGAATACACCTTAGAAAAAGACCAACCTGGACAACTCCAACAAGAGGTGAGGAAGGTACATCTCCAAAGATATGAATAGCAACAGTAGATAAAGCCATAGACAGTGGCCTCAAACTTGGTTTAACACAATGGAGACACACGTAATTCACAGGAGCCTAAAAACAAAATTACAAGGTAAAAATTAAAGAAAGTGTGAAGCAATTGGACCATGAGTTCTAATGATCACAAACTATAGCTTTAAACATAAAATAATGTAACAGATAACTATCTGTGCTAGACTTAGTGTACAAACTCTATTCCATTTCCATTAAAAAAATGATCTTTTAAGGCATCATGTTAAAGAAACAGGAAATGTATACTAACCAATGGATAAAAGAGAAAAAAGGCTAAAAAACTATTAATCTGGAAACAAGTACAAGAAAGAGAGTTTGGAACTACAGATGCGCCATCTATGCACTGTGCAACGACTGTGTGCACTGTGCACCACCATTTTTTTGGTGCCAAGTTTATGTTTGGTCAGCTTCGGAGCAGAATTCATTTTCACCTCATGATGTGTGATTAAGCCAGACATCCATTTGGTCAAAATTTATACTCCAGACATATTTTACATGATTTTTCCCAGGATAATGGTTTTGATATTGTTGATAATATTTTAAATTAATTAGTTAAAAAGTTTTGATAATATTTATTTCATACTCTAAACTAAAACATTCCGGGAGTTATAATAGAGTTTAGAAAATAATTTTCTTGAGAATAAAACATTCCTGAAAATGTTTTTTATAACCTTCTAACCAACGCAGGAATAAACATTCCCACTTGCAAAAAGATTCCGTGAAACAAATGCTTCTTAAGATGATAAGCATCTATATAGTTTAGTATGTCATACTATAAAAAGGTAAACACGAAGAAATTCTTGAAGAGAATGGAATGTACCTGAGTGGCAAAAACAAGTAGTTCACCAATGGCAAAAAGAGCCAGGAAGCCATACTCGCTTCTAAATAAGAAGGCACCAAAACAACATGCGCCACCAACAAGAGTTGATAATGATAGAAGCTGCAAAAAAAGTTGAACATGTTCATGAAAGAGAAAGGGAATTTCTATAAGAATTTTATAAGTGTTATGTGGAGATCACAAAATAAGTCAGTATGCAGGGCCTAAGAGTTCAACTAATTATCCCATTACAGCTTAGATGGGTGTATTCGAGAAAAACGGAGTTAAAAAACACTGAAATCTTTCTTTGAAAACATTTTGAAAAATTGATAAATGAAATTTACTTGCAGCAGACTTTGATAAAAGGGTTCCCTTATTTTATGAAAAAGTTATTTTTTACAAAATTTCAATACTGAGAACATGATGTTAAAAGCATATATGAGGCATACTTTGATCAATGAAGAATCAGATAAGGTGACTGAAAACAAATTTTCCTACTCAGATACAACAACATATACTCCTAACCTCTTACTGCAGTCTAGTACAGAAGATTTTGTTGAGGCAAAATCCCTCTTTTTGGTCAATTAAAACGTGGTCACTTAATATTTATAGATGACTACAGTTTATGTTAGGGACAATGATTCAGGCAGTGCAGTTTAGGCAATGCATATAAACTTGTACAAAAGAAATGCTAGAATTCACTCTCTGAATTCGAATACCAACCTTAAATGCGTTTGATATTGTGCTATTCATGTAGTCAAGAAGAAAGCCTCCTCCTAAGCTGCCCAATATTCCACATACAACAGTAACTCCCCCAAACATCATATCTGCATTAGCCTGCCAAAGTAAATTGTTCTTAGTACAATTATTTGATATAATAATAGTACAGCAATAATATTGCATATCACCTGCAAATTTTAAAATTAATGGGAGTATACTTATTTTAAGCAAGTAAAAAGACATAAGAGATAGAAGGAACAACCGTGTTAATGAAATCTTATGTATAGTTGTGGTCATATGACAAAATAAAATCTCACCATGTTATATATACTATAACCAGCTTTGGGCCCCCAATACGAGTAAGCACCTATTACAAAGTTGTATGCTATGTAACCTACAAATGGACATTCATGTGACATAATTAAATTATGGCAAAAAAATATGATTGTTGAACATGGTATAATATAGGTAGAGGATATTGATATATGAAGTTCCCAAAGAAGCTAGGTATATGCAGCTTCTAAGATGAATTTAACAACACAAACTAGATCAAAAGAAACTAGTAGATGCACATAGTAGATCAGTAGGAGGACGAAATACCTAGAACATTGACGACAAAAATCTTGTCAACAAGCAGTTCTTTGAAGTCTTGCAGAAATCTTGAGAACTGACCTAATACTGTGGTTGCATATTTTGACCTAAGATAAGACAGGTATTAACAAAATATAATTTTATGAACATTATTCAGTGAGTTATATCAGACACATACAGTCAATCAATAGAGGTAAAAAGAAATTAGTAAAGAAGGACGGTGGGGGTAATCATCCTCAGGTGGAGGGAGAGGATTTTATCCTTAATAAAGATAATGCTTCCATTGGCTAATGGCCAATAGGCCATATACTCTATAAAAACAGCACTCAATAAACCAAGAATGATTTATTATTGTTCTCACCTGGAAGGTTCATGTGAGTGTTTGTCTCTGAACTCTGCCTTCAAGGACAATGTTTCATCTTTTCCATTTGAAGCATTCACATCTTTTCATAAAATAAGTGAATTTTGTTAAGTTCAACAAAAGATATTGTGAATCAGCAGCAGACCAATAAAACAGAAATGTAACTTCAGTAAACTGAAAAAATTTAGTGAGATTTGAGCTGTCCCAGAGAAAATGCATATGGATTTCTAAACAATCATGAAACGGGGGAATGGTTACAAAAGAACTTCTAACACAGACAATTTCGAGCCTTCCAAAATTTTGATTAGTACACGCTTACATCTTTGTAGTTTATAAAGCAAAATGTCTCTTCTCTCTACTAGTCTTCAAAGGAAGGGCAAGAGAAAACTGAGGAAAACATGTAAACCTAGTTGTTCATCTGAAGGTCTGCTCAACAACTAGGGCATCTTGGGAGAGGAATAGATTTTAACCTTTTTTTAGATAAAGTCACAATAATACAACTGAAATATAAAAAAGAAGGATCGGGAGTCCTCCAATAAAGAGAGAAGAAAAGGTACTTCATAGTACAAGAGAGATAACAAGCGCAAAAATAAGTTTAAAGAAGCAATGAAGGAATAGCATGGGCACATCCTACGAGAGATAAGCTGGTTAAAATCAATTGCTAAAAAAGTAAAATTTATTAATTTTGTATGAAACTGGTATAGAATATCTATCATTTAATTTTACTGAAAGACAAAAACCAAGAAGACAAACGATAAAATTCTGTGCTTAGACCACAATGAGCTATTTATAGAGGATAACACATAACTACAAAATATTCATATCTATTAGGCTAACAACACAAATACAAAATCAAACTAAGCGATCTTAATATCAACGGTTACCATATAAATACAATTTTGACATATCTACAAGATTCTAACACTCCTTCTCAAGAGCTTACATATGTATCATATATGTCAAACTTGTGACAAATGTCATCAACACAAGACTCCTTGACAAATGAACATGTTAGTCAATTAGTTGCTGAACTGGACAAAGTAAATAATAACAAAGATTCACAAGGGCACGATAGGTGTTGGTAAGACAGGTGTTGGAGAGTAAAAAACTACTTGGACATTGCAGTGGCTACTGGAGAACTAAATTGGTCATGGCGATTACCAGAGAGCAAAAATACTTAGAGAGACGGTGACTGCAGGTAGCAAAAAATACTTGAAGAGTGCAACAACTGTTGTAAGCAAATATACTCAAAAGGCATGACAATTGTTGAAGAGCTCGACAGCCAGAGAGCAAAAAATGCTTGGAGGTGTTGGTTTTCACACGACAAGGTGATGTCAATGGTGGAAGTCATCGGCTAGAAAAAGCTTGCTGGAAATTCGTTGTTGGTGAACAATTAAACACAACAGAAGAACAGAAACCAAAAAATGCTACATGGTTTCTAAAAATTTACATTAATTCCTATACATAGTAGTATATTGCTAGGGACTTTGATATTATGGGGTGCCTAAGTCCCACATTGAGTAACTTGGAATGCTTGGTGGAAAATTTAAGTGTTAGGTTTTCCCCCTTTAATAGCTAGCTTTTGAGAGTGGGTTACCCAAGTGTTAGGGTTCTTATCAATTAGTATCACAACTAGTTGTCTGTTTAAAAAACCCTAGAGTGAAATCCCTGACAAGATGTTGATTCTTAGAGGTGGTACTATGATATGGGACTTAGGTATTATTATGGGGTACCTAAGCCCCAGATTGGGTAATATGGGATACTCAATGAAGTATTTATATGTTTGATAGTTTTCCCTTAACAGCTAACTTCTGGGGGTGGGTTTCCAAAGTGCTTAGGGGCTTATCATGTTCATATTTATTATTATTATTATAGATAACACATTTATAGTTTTAAATTTTAAATTTTAAATTATATGTTCAATGGTAGATATGCTGCCATGTACATAGTACTCAGCATGGAAGTGAGTCTATATTAACATTACTCTTTCTTTATAGAACTTTCATCCACATAAATTTGTATTAGACGCAATTCCAGTAAATACTGTTTCCAATATGGAGGAATTTCTTTGGCTTTGTAGCACCACTCTAAAACATAATGTACCTACCTTGAGCTTCTGACACAGCTGTCTCAAGTGTCAGTTCCTTTTTTGAATCCGTAGGGGCAAAACCTGGATGCACAAGTAGTTTAGTGATGGGAAACAATGCTAGGGAACTACGGGAAATAAATGCAGAAAAAATGCGCACCTTTCAACTGCAAAGGCTTCATAACAAATCCCAAAATAGCAAACGGAAACATCAATATAGCTTCCACCCAAAATGCATATCGCCAACCAAGATGGCCTCCAACCTGTTTATAGACAATGAAAGTATAAAATAAGAAAAAACCACATTAAAAGCAAGTAAAAAAAGAAGAGATACATGGTTGTTGCTAAAGTATAAGTATGGTACAGGAAAAAATCTTTCCTTTACCTACACACATACAGGTCCAACATTGGGTTTCTATTGTAATTGAAAGGGGAGGAGACGGTTGTCATTCCAAATTTATTATCAATGGACTACTTGTACAACCTTTCTACCTTTAAGGACTTTCCAGTTTAAGATTTGTCTTGTCTAAAACATTATACTTTTCATTCAATTTTCAAATTTATAGAGAACTATACTGTCAATCTATATATATATTATTGAAACTATATATCAATTACAATTTAATACTGGCAAATAAAATAAAAGGAAATCTTACCAAACCACCATAGACATAGCCAACTGCATATCCTGCTGGTATGCACATGTAAAATGTACCAAGCCACACCGTTTTCTGACACACACACACACCAATGTAAGATAGGTTTCCACCATAAAGAAAACAATAACAAGCACAATGACATAAAACATTTCAACTACCAAGAATGGTAGGGAAAACATCAGTCAGCTTTATAAGATATTATATGTACAAACTATTAAAATGTTGAAAGGAGAAAGCATATAACTAATGTAGATCAACTCTCCAGAATGATTAAAGCAAATATTCCATAGGTTTTGCCAAAATGGAACACCAATGACAACTTGTTAAACAACTATTCTAATTCTTTAAAGTATAATTTTAATAATTCAGTCCAAAATGTGATTGCACAAAGCAAATAGCTCCACGATTTAAAGGAATTTATGCTGAATTAACATTTATTCACATCATATTTGTACATGGAGCTATAATTGAACCAGGATCCCATAAAAATTGCTTCAGAGTTCAATAACTAAATGTACAAGATGGCTACACATGAGCATAATAGACAATAGAAACATTCTAAGATGATTACCAGGAACAGAAACAAACCTGTGAAGCTGGGGCATTGTCATCAATGAAAGGTGCTGCAAGACTTATAAATGAAGCCTCACCAACACCAACAAGCCTGTAGATAAATACGAATATAAAAGGAAGCAAAATAAGATTACTCTTGAATTGTGTACTATATTATGTATGTATACAAAAACCATGGAGTTCAAAATATAATGGAAGACACTTACATGCGGCAGACTGCAATGGACCAGAAATTGAAAGAGAAACCACAACACAAGGTTGCAAGAGTCCAAACGGATAATCCAACTCCAATAAGTCTAAATGGGTTTACACTGCAAAACATTAGAATTATATAATGATTAAACATTTATCTAAGCCAATGATAGCACTTACAAATCAGATAAACAATAGTCAGTTTGCACAACAGAGATCAGAAATTTTCATTATTAGATGATTATGTCTAACATAGGAAACCTAAATTTAATGGAAAATAGGTTAAACCATGGGTGAGTGTGGTTAAATATATGCTGCAAAACATAAAAGACATACACAGTCATTAATTTAAAAGGATAAAAAGTCAAACTAAGGGGACATTCTGAGCTTCAATATAACAGATCAGTGGTTGTTCAAAAGCTTCTTCAATTTTCAGAGGTTTCATAATGTCATGAGTTGACAAAATATCTTCTGAAGCATTAAAGGTTGAATATTTAAGTTAAATAAACCTAAAAGAATCCAACAAATAAATGAGTAGTTGCTGATGTATAGCTCAAGAAAACTAAACCAAAAATATAAGCAGCCTTTATGCTTGGACTTAAATGTCTACATCATAAATTGGTTATCAGTATGCTAATCCTTTAGCCATAACAAATCTGGAGTTATATAGACAAGATAAAAACCAGAGATTGTTCACATCACTGAGTCTAAAGTAGGATTAGCCCAAGCTTGACGATTGAGCGGGAAGAACTTAAGTAACTATGTCTAAAGTAGCTTATTTACTGTATTAAACACATAGGGTCATGCATTTATAAATAAGAAAATACAAAGATATGAGCCTAAGCCCCTTACATTACATTTAACAACTTTGATCCCAAAAATGCCACGGGACCTTGACATACTCATGCCAAATAGGAAGTGAAGTACAAAAAGTGCTATACAACATTTTTTTGTGCCCCCCTATCCTCTTCACTTTGTGGCATTTAAGTGGGATATGGTACACGGGGAATCCCAGATATACATATAAATCATTTATCATAACCACCAAACTATGAACCCAGCTTATTAAAGGTATCAAGCAAAAATATGAAACAACAATTTCAACACAAACAGTCATTACCTCTTTGCTAGAGAAGCAAATATTGGAGAAGCCACAAGAAGTCCAACCATAAAAGCGGAAGATAGAACTCCATCCTCAAAATTGCTCAGTTTAAAGTCCCCCCTGTATAGAAGGAGAAAACAATGTAGCCAAGACTACTACTACTAAGCTATGAAAATCTAATGCTCCATACATAGTACAACATGCCATGGCACAAAACAAAGGAAAAGCTGTTACAGGCAATAGCTAACTTGCTGGGTATAAATTTAACTTTCCATTTAAATTTAATACCAAAGTTTATGTTTAATTGTTTTCACTATTTATGTCAAAGACCCTACTATATCTTACACTTACTGTATTCCGGTTCCAGATTTGCAGGTGCCACCTTCACAAGTTCCTCGACTTCCATTAACACCATTGCTTGCTATTGCTCCTCGGTCCAAATAGTTTAACATGTTAATTACACAAAATATAGCCAACAACCTACAGGGAAGAGATAAAAAAAAAATTCAAATACCCAAAAGCATTGAATTTTGAAATTTCAACTTAATCTACAGCTGCATTGGTCAAGCATGAATAATATGATACCCGACGACAACTCAAATCCATGTCAAACATTACAAACAAACAAAAAGTAGCAACAACACCCCAAATACACTTCAAGGAATAAAAAAAGTCCATTTCGTTTAATCAACAAAAATTGATGAGAGAAAAGAAAAACCCAGACTTACTCCCCCTCCCTATCACATACCCATATCACAAAAATTCAAAATTCCCTCCCTTTACGCACTCTTTTTTTTCCAGCGCCGATCTATTAACTAAAAAGTAAAAATTGAAAAATTACCTCTTTGGTGTAAACCATGAAGTTGAGGGAATCATGGTGGACTTGGTGTCCACGCCTGGCTCCAAAGAAGGTTGAGGGTGAGAAGAAATAGAAGACGACGACAGCTCAGGCTTTCCTTCATGTTCCTGTTGCGGTTCCATACCAATATAATATATAATATCTAACACAATAATGTATTATATTGTTTTACAATGACCCTTTTCTTAAAGATTGGAAATTGAAAGGTAGTTGAAGGAACGAGAGCAATGGTCAAAGAGACAGAAGTGCCCTTGCTCTTCCTTCAACCACCCAAGCTCTCATATTCTTCTTCTTCTTCCTCTTCTTCTTTGTCTGAAATTTCACCAACGTGATGAGGTCACACTTATGTTTGTAATCACAAATAAATAGAATTGCTGAGAAATAGGGATTCGTTTTTTCATCGGTAACGAAAATAGAAGTTCAGGACAGGTGGTGTTTCCTGTTAACAACGAATCCTAAGATTCCGAATCCTTATCTTACTCTCTCTCCTTTTTTGCTATCTTTCTTAAAATTTTCCGAATTTTAAGGTTCAAAGAGAATTTTTTTGCGGCTGAGACCTCGAGATAATGAAGCTCATTTTTAAATATTTTTTATTTAATAACTTTTTTCCATTAAAAGTGTTGAGTTTCAAGTAATTAGAACATGGCCCTATTTTTATGAACAAAAAGAAAAAAATAATATATATTTGTTTTAGCATAATATATCATTTCTGTCGATAAAAAAATAAAAATTGAAGTAGCTATATATTGATGATGATAGGTTGGTAAAGTTAGAATCCTATAATGATAACAATGTTTGTGATTGAGGTCAGAAAATTGAACTTAAAGTAAGATTTAGATGATTAAATTACAGTGAAACTCCATAACTATATAATTGATTTAAAATGATGATGATAAAAAAATTATAAGAAAGTGGTAGAATAAACCAGTGAAATCTTCCAAAAAGGAAAAACTACAGCGCAGCAATTAGTGAAATAACAAGCACATGTGTAATCATATTTTCAAACTATATTATGTTTTAATTAATATCATTAAAAACTTTAGCATTATTATATTTTAACTGTATACAAATTTTCACCGCATTAACCACAAATAAAATCTAATTTCAAGTCAACTGTATATTCTCATTTTCTATAATTTTTCTTTTCCTTTTTAAAATAAAATTAATACTTTTTTTACGTTAAGGAAAAGGAATAGAAGAAGAAACAATTTTTTGTTTATGTATACATTGACTAAATAGTTTTTCTAGCTTAAGGAAAATGAAAAATATTTTATTATTGTATTTATTAATTAAGTCATAGAAATAGTAAAACTACTTTACATTATTGGAAATGATTATTTTAAGGGGAAAAGTCTATTATGATTAGTTACAAGACTTAGGAATTATATTTGGTAAAAAAATTTAACCAGCAGGATCATATTATATTTCTTATCAGGACAGAATACGAATTAATTTAAAGCATTTTGGTGCCTGATTTTGTCATGAAAGGCACAGTTGCAAAAGAATTGTGTGCATTGTATAGTAAGCAACATGTGATTTTGCAAAACTACACATGAACTGGTTTGTTAGATACTCAATTTTAACTTGGCATGTGACAAATAATTTGGATATGCTCGGTCAAAAGATTCTTTATACAAGAGAAGAAGTGACGTTCCAGATTTTTTTTAACAAAGTGGGTCAATTTTATTCTTTTTTATTCAAATGAGGTTGGTTTTAAAAAAAACTAAAAAGAGTATGGTTAGTCGTGTGATTAAATTTTTAGTTGAAAAAGTCACGGTTTTTAACATGTGAAAGTAAAGTCGTGATAAGTGATAAGGTGGTATGATTTTAGTTATGGAATATCACCATTTTGATTAATGATTATTTTTTAATAAAATCGTGTTTAACTGATATTATTTCAGTTCAAACCATATCACAGTAACATCGTGCTAATCTTACATTATTAATGTGGAATTAGATTTGAAATGAATTCATGTCTATTTTTTTTTATGTTATTTATATACGTATTTTGAACTAACATTTTTTCTAAAACAAAACTCCAACATAAATTTGATTTATCAAATAACCTAATCAAAATATTACATAACTTACTACACACAATTTTAATTTATTTCAATTATAATTAATTAAATATTATTATTTACATAAATGTTATCTACTATTAAATAAACTAATATTATATATTTTTAAAAATTGTGTCGAGATGGTAATTATACAAAAAAAAATCTTGTAAGGTTGATGACTTCAATATAACACGCTTGAACTACATCATGCCACTACTTAAAAAAAATATATAAAAAAACAATTGTATTAATCAAAATCATGTCACACAACTTCATCCTTGATTTTAACATAGTAAAAATTGTATCTTACAAATCCTAATCCGTATTTTTTTTAAAAAGTAACCCCATTTAAGTAAAAACAGGGTAAAATTGCCTCAGTTTGGTAAAAAACAGAAATTCCACTTATTTTTGTTCTCATTTTTCGACAGTGAATCGATCTGCTATGAACATTGCTAAATAATTTTAACAAGTAGGACGTTATTTTTTTCAGTAGTTTATGCCACCTTGAACTGTTTCTGACTTCCCACAAGAAACAAAAACTATTTTAAAGATGTTAAATCACTATACATTTTGTGGCTCTCAAAAGAATCGAAGTGAGCATCAGAGTTGGAATGATGCTGTTCTACAAGGCATTGAGATGTTTCCTATACATATATTGTTAGCTCTGCAATGAAAATGAAAACTTCCTGAATCTTTCAGAATTTATTGGGGTTAGAGGACCAAAATAAATGGGAAGAAGCCCTTCTCAGGGTTCCTCAGTGACAGCAGTATGGGAAGAAGAAATTGATGAATCTACAACCATTGCGCTTTCTTCACTACTTTGTTTGCCAAGTAAAACACCATTTCCTTCTAATTTCACAGCTTCATTAAGTTCATGTTCTTGGTCTTTCTGATTCATTTCTGATAATTCAGATTCTGGTGAAGTTGTTGCCACCGGAACACGTGCTTCCCTCGTGTCAGAAGCTTTCACCTTACATTACAGACACAACAGTTTCTTGTTATGCAAGTTTCTATCACACCAATAGCAACCATAAAATTAAAAAAAGAACAAATTAGTAACGTGAACATAGTGAAAGTTATCTTGAAATCTAGTTATAGAAAGATAATTTAATTTCCTTGAGAATAAATTCATAAGGTACTTAGTAGCTAACTAACTTTAGAAGGTAAAGTAACAAATACTAATCATTGAAGAGAAAGTCAACTGTAAAAATTACATGCATATGGAGAACAAATTATTGATGTGTTGAAATATCAATGGAAAATTTCCTTAATTAGCAACTAAAATTACTTATTTTACACTTGCTCACTTTAGAAGAGCCAAATCTATCAAAAAACAACAACGCATCAAGCAAGATCAACCCACAAAAAACAGCATGCCCAACAGAATTGAAACTCCTATAAGTCTCCAGAATTTTGCTGCCTTACACTGTATCTGTTTTGAGCTATTCTTTCACCGTTGTTATAGCTGTCATCTTTAGTGTATTTTTTATATTTGGTTTTCTTTGAATTCTTGTCTCTTAGATTCTATCTTATCCTTTTGATGAGCTGGAATAACTAGACTACATATATCCCCAATATGTTGCTAATGGTTAAGAAATGTGAAAGGCCTTTTCCAATACTGTCTTTTATCAGCAAACCAGTTTTTCCAGTATCCGTTTTTGTTGTGGTATCAAAGCTCCTACAGCTCTGTTGATACTGCACAAGGCTCATACCTGGTGACCGAATGCTATACCAAGCTGAAATCAATCTAGAAAAAACTAGAAAACTACCATCCCATGAGTCCTTGTACCTGTGAAGCTAGCTAGAACATATAACAATCAAGATTTCATCGTCTACTTTCTCAAAGGACTTGAATGATTCTTTGTCGTGTATTCTCACTTTCTTCCTATCCAACCTCTACCAACAACCGAGAATTTATACAAGGAGAAAAGAAAAAAAATAAAAGAAAGCCATCAAGTGGTGGTAGGTATTGTTATTGGATGTTCCCATGCTTCTAAGAAAGGTGAGATGCAACTTTAGCCTCACTAAGAAGGAAGGACAAATAAAAGATTCATTTTAGGATTGAGGATGAATAGGAATTTGATAGCTCTAACTTTGAATCTGAAGAAACTGAAGAAATACTTAACTTTGACAAGACTTGCTTTGAAGGGGAAGAGGAGAAGGGATATTGGATAACACTGAAGATAAGAGGCAGATGATTAGAAATTTAGGACATTTGTCTTATGTTTTGTCGTTATTTCAAGTATTGAACTTGGTGGTGTTTTTCTTTGATTTTATTGTTATTTGAATTTTTGCACTTGCTACTATTATTAATTATATGGTTGTCTTTCACTACTTTTGCATTACTATTATATTTCTGCATTTTTTTAATATCAATAGGTATATATTATACCTTTTGTCCGTGTTACTTCACTAAAACACTGGCATTAAGCGATGTTTTCCCCAATATATATACGCAGCACTTCGAGAATTGATGTAGGCAATTTAAGACATTCCGACACTCCCCTTCCTTAGATGTTTATCAAACCAAGTGAACCCACCAGAGTAAGCAATTACCTAGATGATCTATAGGCTTGCGAAACAAATATATAAGCCACACTCCAAGACTGAGAGGCAAGCGATGTAGGACTTCCCTCCACAGATGTCTGTCAAACCTGGCGAGCCTACCAGAATAGCCAGTTACCAAGATGAGCTATAGGTTTAAAACCATGTTAAATTTCAAATCTGATAGGAAATAGCACATTCAACTATTGAGATTCCTCTTTGTTAGTGAAAATATTGTCTAGACTTACTCATTAATTACGGCTCATTGGGTTCGAAACCAATCTCCACACCTATGGACACCACCTTTTGTAAACAAGACTGTTGTAGTTTGTTGCCAAATCCATTAACCCACATAAGCTTCGTTGGTAACTTGATATACTTCACCAACAAACGTCCTAACATTGCCTTTGCAACACAATAGCCAAGTCAATTTGTGTCTTGATCAACTCAAACACATCTTTCTACTACTACTTGTATTATCAAATATCTCAAAGGATGTCCAAGAAAGGGACTCCCTTTTAGAAGAGTCACCCATTTACATTCGTGGATTCAGTGATGCAAATTGGGTAACATGTATTGATTCAAACAAGTCAATCATAGGGTACTGTTTCTTTCATGGTAGATTGCTAATTTCATGGAAGACTAAGAAACAAAGCATAATTTCTTGCTCATCTCTGAGGTAGAGCATAGAGCTCTTACCTCAACCAGATGTGAATTACAATAGCATACTAACCTTCTCAATGATCTCCATGTCACTTGTTCTTGTCCAAATGTGTTATATTGTGATAATTAAAGTCTTTTACGTAGAGCTGCAAATCTATGTTGACCAAGCATTTAAATATTGATTGCCACACTGGTTGAGAGAAAAGTCAACAATGATTCATGTGATTGCTTTGCAATTCGTCCTTCAATCGATTAGCATGCATTTTCACTAAAGCTCTCTCGTGCCCAAACCTTTCGGTGGCAACTTTTCCAAGCTTGAGCTAGATGACATTTTCCTATCACCACACCAGTTTGTGGGGGTATCAGCAAAACAACTGCCCATGATGCAAGATCTGCCCACACAAAACAAGAGGCCCAACAGAACTGGAACGTCCCTAAGTCTCCAAAATTTTGCTGCATAACACTGTATTTGTTTGAGCATAATAAATTTCAACACAATTGGAACGTTCCTAGAAGGATTGGCCCTAATGTTGTCACTCTCTCAAACTAAACAATATCCAATGTATGCATTTTTGCTATCCCATAACCCCCACACTCCAAGCATATTTTGATTTGCCACCCCCGGAAACCACCATGTTCTTTGAACAGTTTTTTGCTCCTCGAGCATTTTTTTCTCCCTAGCGACTATTGTGTCCTCCAGCAATTCCCACGCCTCTGAGCCTTTTTGCTCTCCGGCAACCCCTATGCTCCTCAAGTTGTTTTCTTTGTTCATCAAAAGCTACCACGCTCTTTGAGCATTTTTTTTCTTGTCTATAGTTGTTACGAACTTCAAGCATTTTTGCTCCTCAATAGGCCCCACGCCCTCTGAGCATTTCTACTCCCTCACAACCACCACACTCTTAATTTTTGCTACTCGACAGTAGTCATGATCTCCAAGCATTTCTTTGATCTTCGGCAACTACCATGCCCTCCAACATTTGTAACAAACTTGACTTATATGATAAGTATGCTCAAACTTGAGGGAGAATGTTAAAGATGTCACTTATTTACTTTAAAACACCTCCAACAGCCAACTAACTGATATGATTCGGGGTTTTGTGTTAATGGCTTTTGTAATAAGTTTGTCTCATATGATACATATGTTCTGGCTTGAAGGAGAGTGTTAGAGATATGATTTGATTATGTTAGATATGGTTTGATTATTACATCAAATAGAGATATGATTTGATAGGGAATATCTTACCAAATATTTTCCATTATTAAATATTGATTTTGTTCCTTACTATTGTTTCTCTTCTTCATTATAAATAAGAATACCATGTGTGTACACAATATACAACACATAATTACAAGCAATACTTAATAAACTAAATTTTATATATATACATATATATATATATATATATCTGTACGGTGCTATTGATTAATAAACGTGAAAGGCCCTCTTTCAATACTGTCTTTTATCAGCACACCAGTTTTTTCCTAAATTCATTTTTGTTTTATGGACTCACCTCAAGGTGCAGGTGCAGAATTTATCATGTCAAGAACAATGTAATCAAAGACAAACAATAGAAGGATCTTCTTTCCTATACTTTCAAACATAATGAAAGGGGGGGGGTGGGGGGGAAGAATAGCCGTCTAAACGAAAAATCAGAAGTTTAAGGTCATATTACGGTCAACATAAGGAAACCACACAACGCAACATCAACACAAATCACAATCAATTAAGTACTAATGTTTATACTTATTACTCATTACATTCTTTCCTCCCACTTTTTGTTAGATATCCTATTAATTTCAGACAAATCCACAAGACAGCTCATACACAACCATATTTTAGCATTTACTCAAGCCAAATCATTGTTTTGTAGTACCTGCAGCGGTTTCATAATATCTAATCCACGATTTTCAGGTTGGCTGCTTGCTTCTTCAGCTTGGAGCTCCATAGAATCTCTAATAAGCTGACTCAAAAATGCTACATCATCAGACATCACACCAAGGCCTTTCAGCAGCTTAGAACCCAGGTGCAAGCTAGTCTGCAAGAATAAAATATTTAGCACCAGTTTCCTTTCCAAGTATCAGGGGAGGGCAAAAAAACTTTTTGGCGCTACCTCTGCATTTTCCAAAATGGCATCTGTTGCACCTGACTTTTTCAGATCTAATAGATGCTTTAGATCACGAGCTCTGGCATAGATTGGGATCTGAGGAATTTCATCACTAAGTATACAATTAAGCCAAGAGAGAAGACAGCAGGATTAAAGGAAGATATGAAACACAGTTACAAATTTTTATCAGCCAAGTTACACTTAATAAAAACCTAACAAGTAATACAAGTCCTAGTGCATCAGATACCCTTTGGTTCTGTTTATAACTTGGTTGGTAAGAGATTCTTATGATACATATTGGAGACTATCACCATTCATTTTATAAACAAATTAAAACTAATATAATCACATCATACTATCATATTTGCTTTCATTTATAGAAATCCACTACTTCCCCCCTCTTGTGCACATATAAATGCATGCTCTCAACCAATTGAGATAAGAAGAAAATTACCGTGGGAAATGTCAATCTTAGCCTCTGAACAGCATCAATTGTCTTCTTCTTTCCAGTGTACATAATCATAAAAGCCTTTGGAGAAGAGACACCAGCAGATTGAAGAACATCGGGACGTGATCCATCCCCATAGACTATAGGAAAGCCAATTTTTCTAGCTGCCTGTCCAGCAGTTAAAGATGGGAGAATAAATTAAAAGAAAGGTGGATAAAAGATATTGCAATATGAAGGGTAAGAAATGACCATAAATAAACCTTTCATTCTCTTAATAAAATAAAGAAAAAGAAAAGATAAGAACAAAGAGACGATGAATGATTGATGAGTGAATATTAAATTGGAAAATTTATAGTTGCATATCATGCTATTCACAATATCTGTGAAATTTTAATTTTTAAAAGAGAAAACTGTGCATCAGTTGTGAATATAAATAGAGAATTTGACCATATAAAGAAGCTTGTCTTTTTATTCCATGCTTCATATAAGGCATCAGAGAGAATGTCTCAACATCTAATTATTGCAGATATTCTAAACAGCAGATCTCTACCTAATAGTTTCAAACAATTCCTCAGAAAATGAAAAGAAAAGGGTCTCATGATGCACAACGCTTAAAATACACCGACCTTTACAACATTGGGGTCCAGATCAAATGCCACATAAGGCCATCCTACTTCATCACTCTCTCCTCCTGAAGCTAATGGATTGGACAGGAAATTGGCAAGGACCTTTACATATAGAACAGAAGGAGAAATTTTAGAAATGAGTGATAGAAATGATAGGTTTTACAATGTATTGATGATCTACCTGGCCCATTTGTCCAAATCCAAGGATAACAATAGGTTCCCTAGCGTTGAAGTTAATAGTCTCCGAAGCTTTCTGATTCTGCAAATAATTCAGTAATTAATGTACACTTGCAGTTAAAAATGAAATCACTGGCATAAGATTGAAGAAAAAGTTGTACATTGTTTTTTACGTCTCATAGTTTGTCCTATGACACATTAAGTTGATAAAAGAATAATAATTGAAAAGAAATTGATGGCTTGAACAATAAAATCCACCAGAGAATGAATTTTGTGTCGAAAGGACCTACTTTAATACAGCTAGTGAATTTTCTTGTATTTTTTTTAATTACATTTCTTATGGATGACATTTTTTTTTTTCAAATACACCAATATTCATCATTGCTACTTGCAATCCTTATATGCATACACATGTGTGTTTGTATTGGAGTGCAAATAACTGCCAAAATTGTAAATCGTACAAAAAAATACATACATTCTCAGGATCAGATTTTTCTTCAATAAAACTAGCAGCCCTTCTTCCAGCTTCGTTCAGAAATGGGGTTAATGCCATCGACAATACCACAACAATTATAAGCAGCTTGTTGAGCTCAAGAGGAAGCACCCCAAGCCTGTTACAAGAAGCCATAAATTTTTATAACTAAAAACAATCTGAATGTTCTCACTCAAATAACATCAATGCATCATATCACATAATTAAGTACCTATTTGCTAAAGAGAAAACAACAAATCCAAATTCGCCTCCTTGGGATAGAAGCAATCCTATTCTTACACTTTCTTGTAAAGTAAGCCCAACACGAGGACCAATTGCAGTTATGATCAATGTCTTTATAACAATTAAACCTCCCAAGAGTGAAAGTACATTTGGCCATTCTCGTAAAAGGAGCTGCAACAAAAATAATATATTATGAAGGGTAAATATACATCTGAAGTTATACACACAAACACACATACACACACACACACACACACATATATATATATATATATTCATTAATTCATATATCTAACAAAGACTATTCGTTTAAACTTCATAAATTCATGGATCCAATTGCACCAAAACAGATAAATCACTTATGTTCCACTCAAACAAGTACTGGATTTAATAGAATAACACAACGGATGTGTGAGTGAGTTGGTAGATGAGTATCCCCACTTCAAGATAAATCAAGGAAATTACTATTTACTATACAGTATTTGAATTTATCCAAATACAACTTCAGTATGTTACTAGAATGTTACACCACTGGTGAACAAAATCTTGGACCTCTGTAATAACTAGTTTGATGAACCTGATAATAAAAGTTTGCATATATGCAGACACAATGGTCAAATTAACATAATAACCATGCTTAGAAATACAAAAACCATGCTACACATATCATGAATGATAATCATATTAACCTGCATGTCAATTGAAGTTCCTGTAGTTAGAAAAAACAATCCAAGCAGCAAGCCTCTAAATGGTCTTATGTCAGCTTCAATCTGGGTCCTGAAGTTTGTCTCTGCTAAAATCGCCCCAGCTAAAAAAGCCCCGAGCTGTATTATGATATTACATACAATTGTCAAGTTAATATTCAATATAATGATTCTTCAAAAATCTCAAATTTAAACCCTAAGCATTGGAAATACAGAACCGTGTCACTAAAGCCCAAATTCTGTGTGCCTAGTGAAGTCCCAGCAATTGTCAGCAAGCAGAGAGCAACAAAAGCCTCTGAGCTCCTTGTATCTGCAACAACCTGAATTTGACCAAGAGTTTACTGCCTAGAACATGTAAAAAATGAGTTTGGACGCATTTTATTTTTTTTGGATAAAAATCTTTCTCGAAATATATTTGTTACTGACCTCAAAAACTCTACTGAGAATGTACTTTGCCCCGAGAGAAAGCAGACCCAATCCACCTAATGCCTTTAAACTTTCTTGAGCAAGCGTGGGCCAAATACTCCCCTCAGTTATATTCTATAATGAAAAATAAGAAAACAGGATCAAGAATGAAAGCAAAAGTTTATGCATCTGATTATAAAGAAGTTAGTTTATTGAAGAAAATATAACAATATGCAACATACATAATTGTTAACCTCAAATTTACAGTAAGTAAAAAATAATACAAAAGCACAAACTTAGTATTGTAAATAGCAAATTATTAGTGTTGGAGATCTCACATCGACTAGAAATTGAGACATTTCATTAATTATAAGTGGGTGCAAACCCCACCTTATAAGCTGGTTTTACGAAGTTGAGTTAGGCTTAAAATTCACTTCTTAATATGATATCCGGTTTATAAGTCTAGCAATTACAAATAGTTTAAATATCCATCAGTTTATAAAGAAAGCAGAAAGGCAATATGTTAAATTAAAAATATTGAGTGAGGATATTACTTATCGTCCACATCTCACCTGGCTCTCTAGTATTGGAAGTATGACTAAAAGAGGAACAACGGCTAAGTCCTGGAATAAAAAGCAGAAAAGGAACAAAGTTAATTATATCAAAGTTTTTCTTTACTGATATTTATCAATCGACAACAACAGAAGATGTCAACAGGTAAAATCATACAAGATGAGTCCTCCTAACATCCACATTTTTTTTTATAAAAGAAACTGCATACTTGGAGATTGAGACTGTAACCAAATCTTGTACGAAGCATACTTGGAAGAGTTTAAGACAAAAACCTGTAAAAGAAGTATTCCAAGAGTTGCTGAACCAAATCTTGTAGGAAGCTCACCTTTCTCTGCAAGAAGCTACAAATACATATGCTTGATAAGTTGAATTATCCATATTTAGTGTCACACATGACAGTGGATTCATGCATGTGGAAAACCGGAAGCAGACTTAAAACCTATTTTGACCTTGATTTCTTTTCAAAGCAGTAAACAAGACAAGGTAATAGCAAATCAATGAACAAGGCTGGACAGGAAGTTTACAAACCATGAGATTGCATATTAGAGGAGGAGAAACATGATGTGGCAGGACTAGAGGAGGAAGACGACATAGTCAGCCACAAAAAAAACTATGTATATGTGCTTTTTGTATTAACTTCAAAAAATAACAACCACAAGCTTTTCCTTTAAGATTTTTCTCTAAAACTTACAAACTATGTGGGAATGTGATTACCTTCACAAATATTTTATAGAAGCAAGAAAAGTGTTTGTTAGTTTCAAATTAAAACTCAACAGAACTTCCTCGATCTTTCAGAAGTCGTGAAATTATATTTATTTTCTTGAATGCATACAATGTTTCCTATTGTAAATATGAAAAGTAAAAGTACTAGCCAAAATATTAGTCACATAAGTCAAAACAAGGAGCTATTGATACATGAAGCTACTATTATTGATATACCAACAAAGTGAAATAAAAGTATATACATCAGCCTCATGTCTTTCGTGCAAACAAGGTGAAGAAATTATACAAACAAATACCTGTAAAACAAATGCAGAAGATGATAGAGAGAGAGCAGCACCAATCACTACAGCTTCATCGACACTTCTTATGTTCACCTATGAATAAGAATTCAAAATTAATTAGATTAAAGCAATGAAGCCTCTTCAAGTTTTATTGACATTATACTCTTTCATATCCAGCCATAATTAATTATCTTTATAATTAAAAATCATCTCAAAATATTAAGCTGTTAGATGTAGGGCTACAGATGGTTTTATGTGAAACATGCTCCCAAATGCAAAAGCCATTTAAGTGCAGACAAAACACACCACAACCTGACTTTGAGCAGAAACTATAATTTAATTAAATAGGGACAGTAAGGAATGAACTTCATAGTCTATGTTCGACTAGATGAGATCGTCTACATGGATAAGCCAAGCCATTGCTGACAAAAGAACAAAACAAAGTCACATAGGGATTCTAATAACTAATTTAAAAACCAAAGGATCATCCAGTACCTGGTCAACTAGGACCTTGTAGAATGTGCAAGAGGTGGGAGTCACTTCCTAAAGAATCAAGTTTTGGGCAAGTGCCTATAGCACTTTGTCCTTTGAAAGTGTCTGTAGTATATATGCATGCAAATGCATTCTGTCTATCTATCTCTCACCAGAATTCTCTCAAAATTAAGAATCTTCATTATTAAATTTCTCATGGGAAAGTTTCTGTACTCTGTATGTGTGCATTATGTCTGTCTCTCACCAGAACGACTTATAATCAACTACAGGGTACACACATGAAACTAAGAAAAAATGTTAGATATAGAAACCTTACCAGGTCAGGCCTAGAGTGGAAAAGGAATTCCAAAACTTTTGTTCCAACAGCTCCATTTGGAGGAAGCTCAAAAGCAGTAAATGCTAAAGTAGACAGTAAAACCTACAAAAGTAAAAAAAAAAATTAAAACAAGGACAAAAATGCCAAATCTAATTTTATAAAATTTAAAAAAGAAATCAGAATGCTCTAAAAAAGTACTAGAACAATTATAAAGGATGAACAACTAAATAAAATAAATCAATGGTAAAAAAAGCCATCATCTACGATAAATATGTAATCTTTAATATAGATGAAGCTAAATGATGAATAGCATGAATGAAATGGCTTAAGAAATTTTCTTTGTGTGCCCATTATCACTCCCACATACCTGAGCAAATCCCATTCCAAAAGCATATTTTGCGAGAGCTTTTAGACGTGCAAGTGAAAGCTCTAAACCCATCTCAAACAGCTGAAAAGAAACAAACATTTCTTCAGAGACAATGTACAACATGTTTATCAGAAATTTTACTGAGGATTATCACCATGAAAATAATGTCAGTGAGACTTTTAAAAGGTTCTTCCATAACCACCAACTATAGTTCATTGTGCATGATACCATACAACAAATATGAACATAAATGTGGTTTGGATCAAACAATGTTATTGTTTTATAAAAAAAAAGGTAGTTTCAAGAACTATGTTGAAAATAAAAGCAATCAATATGCTAAATACTACCGCTTGGATTACTAGCTTTTATGATATGGAGTAATGAAAAAATAGGCTAATATCTAGGTGTTTTGGATTTTTAGTTTCTACAAAATAGAGTAATAAATATGGCTAAAATATGTTTAGATTACAATTTTAAAGCTTCATTTGAGGGAGACAGACACATGGGGGAAAAGGCAATAACTAGAGAAGCTTCATTCACGTATCTTACCAAGAAAAGGATCCCCCATTCGGATAAAACTTTAACATCTGTAAGGTTTCTAATTAAACCAAACTGATTGAGTACCACACCAGCACAGAAGAAACCAAGTATCTGAAAATAACAACCATTAAATTGATTTCAATGATTAATATAAGAAAGTAAATACACAACTAAGCCTATTTCCACTATTATGTGTGAGATTCAACATGGATGTTCACAAAATTTTAAGTAACTTTACATTGTTTTTACAATTTAAATAAATTCAAACTAATTTCTGAGTCCAAACATTTAATTTCAAACTAAACTACAAATCTAGATCTTTCCAGCAATAGAACTGCAATCTTAAATTCATAAAATAGAAAAACTACCTTCAAAATTTGTTTGTTAAGTACAATGATGAGAACACATATAATATTGATAACTGATGGGAATCAATTAGTTCAGCCTCCAAAGCAATATTTGTAAAAATAACTTGAAGACTAAGATTTTCGAGTAGTTATTTTGGCATATAATAAGTACAACGGAATGACAATAGATATTGAGTTGGTGTAAATCGTAGTATCTCCAATCTATAGTGATTCAAATTATCATGAAACCTTATGTTGTGTATCCTTCTCATGTCCTGATGCTTGTGTTTGTCTCATTTTCTTAAGGAATGCCTTAGTCTGTTTTAACTGGTCAAACTAATGCAGGAATTTAGCTAAAATAATAATGCAGAGCATTACATGACAGTGAATGATGCTTATGAATATTGAGATGATAGATATCATAATTTCAAGAGCATAACTTAAAAAAAAGAGAGAGAGAAAGCTAAACTCCAAAAACTTCTTACAGGACTGGCTTTAAGTGACTTGAACGTTGGCACAATTATGACGGTCACAGCCAAGAAAGTAAGAGTATCCAATCCTAAATCATTGATTACATCAACACCTTCAGCAACATCATATGCTACATTTGTTTGCAGCCGTTCCCAACGAGGCCTATACAAACCTTTCCAACCAGAACTTAATGGAACATAGAGAGGAGTAGGCCTTTTAATGAAATTTTCTGACACAGATTTCCCATGAAATATCCCATGACTAGCACCATGTGGCAGTAGTGTCACTTTCTTGTTGACTGAATAAAGCATAAAAATAGAATTTCTATAAACTCGTGAAATAGCATGAGAGTAACCCGGACTCTTTTGTTTGGTAAGGTCATATCCCTGCAGGGAAACAATATTGCAAAAGAACTATTAGAGCAAGCAACAATACTGATTAGATTATGCAACAAGCTTAATTTACTCTTACATTTTAGGCCTAACTCCTCCCACTAAAAGGCCTTTTAAGGTAAGAGGTTCCAAAGCTTTATAAGCTTTTGTCATACACAATCTTTAAGAAAGACTTGGGTTTTTCTCAAGAATTAAAGTTTAACACAGACAATACTCAAATCTCAGTTCTTGGCTTCTCAATGAAAGCAGGAACTGACTCTATTATTTGAATATGCACTGGATTTAGCTACAACTTCAAAGTTTAAACAACTTAAATTTCTATATTACTACATTATTGAAGAGAAATGTACAAGATGGAAAAGAAATTTTCTTGCGGCTTGATATATGAATAACTCAAACAACATAACCCACCAAACCCAACAATAATAACCATGCATAGAAAGAGATGTTACCTTAAAGCTTTGGCACCAAGCTAAAGAGTCCAGCATAGTGGTAGCGTTCACAAAGCAATGAAACCCAACTTGGGAAAAGTCATTTGCGTTTGTTTGTTCTGGTTATAGACACCCACAAAGAATTTGAAGTAAGGTGAAAGAAAACAAAAGAAAATAATTGATCTTTTGAGTGTGGTGTTGTTCGCTGCCTCAGAAAATAGAGGTGGAAAGAGGCACACGTACACGTAGGAAGCTGTGAAAGATAGAAAACTCAGGAGAAAGTGAAAGGGTCATAGAAAGAATTTGCATGAGGTTGGAAATTTTGGAATATTAATAATTGGATAAGTGTAAGTTTTTGCGAATGGGTGAGCACCACAGCCACAAGAACTTCAGTTTCACCAATGTCCGATGTGGTTTTCGTGGATCACAAACGCTGTTCGGATTTTTCAAGTCAGACAGATACGCAATCTCCATGTGCCTTATTTTCCATGTCATCATCCAAGTAAATATTTACATGCTTCAATTTAATTTTAGTGTATTTTGCTTAATAAATAATTTCTTATTTTAAAATAGAAACATTTAATCCTTCTATTTAATAAAATACATAATTTTGATCCAATTCTTAGTTATATATATATAATTGGACCAGAATTTCATATTTTCTTAAATGAGATAATCACGATTACGAATGAAACGAAATAAATACAAGATTTTTAAAAAGCAGTATAAGAAACTCTTAAATATGATATATATAAAAGGTAAAGGCTCGATTAAAGAAAGATTAGCTTTTAACTTCAAAGTGGTAAAGTTGAAGAAAAAAGTTCTGGTCAATTGATAAACTTCCACAACTCTAAGCTTTCGTGTGGCCGAAATGTTCTGACTTCCATAATTCCTCAGCTTGCACTGATTTTGCATGTTAAGGCAATTGAGAGCCCAAACAAGTACTTTGGGTCTTCCTACTACAATTGGAAGATTAACTATGAAACATAGATAGGGATACGGATTATGAATACTGACCATGATACACTTAAATTGAAAATTATAAGAAAAAAAAAGTCTTACAAAAGATAAACTTATATAAACTATAATTTTTTATTTTTATATTTGTTCATCCTCACATACAATTTTTAACATTCATCAAGACTAAATTAACAATTTCAAGAATTTTATTGTCATCCAATGAAAAGTATTTAGTTTTCTATTCTTTTTATTTTGAGGAGTTTTTTTTAGAGAAGACCAAGATTAGTATGAACAAATGCTAGATCATCTGTCATTTTAGGTGTCATCTTATTTCTTTTCAAAGAATGTATAAATGAGTAGCTACTCCAATTCCTTTCACAACAAGAAGAAGAACATGGTTGTCCAAGTAGTTTAAGAGCTATATTCTAAAGTGTTGGTGCATGAGCTCCATGAACAATCTACCATAATTTTGCATCCATTTTACCTATATCCTTTAAAGAGTCAATGTAGACAAAATATTTTCTTTCATCTGAAAAGTTCGCAAACTCTATATTTACATGTCTCCTTACATCCGGGTCATCAAAATACCTCTTAAAACATTTCTTCCTTTCTTAAGTTCCACATCTTGATGTGGGCAAGTCTTTGTAAATCTTCATTTAACCATTCATGATTATAATATCTACATAAAAAATATATAAACATAAATTAACATAATATTATAAATTTATGATATTTTAAATAATATGTACACAATAAAATATAATTATAAAATAATTAAACTATATAATGTATTACCTTGGATTTAAAAAATGGGCAAGGCAATGAAGAGATGTGTTACTCTTAGTCCACTGATCAATTAATATTGAGTTTACTACCTCAAAAAATGATGAATGTTCACCTTTTGTCTTTATTTCATGTTGGTATACGACCTTTCTCACATTTTCAAGCATTGAATCCCGCATTTTGTATACTAAGTCAAGAGTAACTATATCCGTATTTGTTTTTCTGAGAACATTATAAATAGGGGCAGAAAAAGCAAGTATGTAATCAACTTTCTTTTGGAGTCATTTTTTCAAACTTCAAAACCTTTTTAACATAAGTTCCAAGAATCACGTTGAAAAGGTCGTGGTCCACTAGATCGAGAATGTCGACTAGTGTGTTTATGTTGAATACGACCACCATGAAAGTATTGATTGAAAGACAAACAAAAAGGTGTGGTTTGATGATATTGAGTTTGCACATAAGTAACATTAGCTTGAAATAAGGTTGAGTTAGAAAGTTTATACCTATGAAATTGTTCTTCTTGGGCAAAGAGGAGAGATTCAATTTCATTGATAAATTAACGGTTAGTTTTTGGACATGACAACAACTATAAACACATTGTAATCTTATGGTAACCGTTCAAGAATGCTTTCAATGTGATCTTCAGTAGTCACTAGGACACTAATTGCAACAATCATGTTTAAGCTTTCTTAATATGATAAAGATAGGCAAAAAAAAAAAATTATCGTTCTTGTCTTTAGAAACAACTTCATCTTTTGAACTTGATCGCGAATATGAGACATGATAATTTTCATTTGGCAGTCAAATTAAAGTGATTCCAACGTAGCCATTCAAACGACAAAAAATGATAATATAATTGTGGTAAAATTACACTAAGTTATCTCCTAACAAATCCAATAACAAATTAGTGTTCAAAATCTATCTGCAAGTAAGACAAGTTAACAATAACTAAATATAAAAATGAGAGTTTCTAAATTTGTTTAATAGTAAACATAAAATAAATTATTAAAATAACAAATAAAAAGCAATTGATCCCAAGTTCTTCCACCATTGAATTCTTCATATGTTCTTTAAAGATTAGTCATTTCTCAATCCTCAAACAGAGTTAAACCAAATTGAACATGCCTCAATCTGGTTTAACTTGAAACTTACTAGTAAAGCATGCGTCTACTGGTTTAATCAGTACCCACTTTGTTCCATACATATGCTCCATGAATGGTAGTCCTGAAGAATAAAACATTCTCCCAATTTCATAATTAAGATTAGAAGTTTAGCTGCATAAGAAAATGAACTTCTATAATAAGGATTTATTGCTAAATGAAATGGTAGTCTTGAAGAATAAAACATTATTGCAATTTCATAATCAAGATTAGAAGTTTAGCTGCATAATAAAATGAACTTCTATAATAAGGACTTCTTGCTAAATGAAATGGTAGTCCTGGATAATAAAACATTATCGCAATTTCATAATCAAGAGTATCTCTCGCTTGAATATTGAAAGAAACTTATAAATAACCTTTGACTTTTGGGTTAACACCATTGTTTTTATGATTTCCTTCATCAGATACATGTGGTAGGTTCTTTTTTCTTTTGAATTTTCTATTTTCAATGTTGCTTCATTGTCTAATTTTTAAACTCAACAAGTTTTGACTAGTCACGTTTGAACAAATTCTAACTCCTCTTCCCATAATTTTTAACAAATGAACTTTTACTCGAGTGTAAAATTCATTGAATGAGAAATCACAAAAACTACATGTGATCATATTATTTCCACCACTGGGATTTTTTCTTAACTTTGAAACATATATTCATAAATATTTTATTTCATCTTCTTGTTTAGTGGCTTGATTAGGTATATTAATCTTAATTTTTTATGACTTATTTCGCCAAGTGTATCGAGTAAGAAGTAATAATTTGTCCCTAAGGATGAATATCAAATCCACAAGGATCATTTCTTTTAAAATCTCAATGTATAGTATTCACTATATAAAAAAATGTGCGAAAGTTTGATTGAAAGGTCATTGGTATCATAAATTTACATGAGAAATTAAATGAAAACAAAGTAAACGATTAAGATAATTCAATTGAGAAAATTGGGGTTAGGGTTAATCATTCTCACTCATTTGTATTTTCAATGAATAAAAACATATAACATTCTAACTTGATTGACATTGATACATATATAAAAATCAATTATATTGATTCCTCGCATATAGAATTATTAAGATTACCTCTTAAATATTGATTCCTCACATATTTATAAAAATATTCTTATCATTAAGAAAAAATGTTATAAAGTAATTAACATTTCAAATCTATTCTTAGCATTCAAACATGTTAAGCATTATCATTTATGTCAGATACTCATAAGTAGTTTCCAGGCAAATCCAATTATCAAAATTAGGAATAAAGATTTAAGCTTAAAGAATAAAATGATAATACCAATATCAATCAAGAACAAAATATTATAAATAAATATCACCTCAAGACATAAAAGTTTGAACATATTACTCCCAATTCCAAAGGGAAGACTTAGTCATTCATATTGGTCATTACAAGCATTGAAAGCAAAAAAATAAGATCCAGAATGTTTCTCTTTTACGATTGCCTCTTTTAGGGTTTCCTATCTTTGATTATCCTCCATTTCCTCTAACGACTTTGCCTCACGCTCTTATTTAACCTAATTGAATGTAGGTTAAGTGACATCTCGCTCAAGCGACATACTTCTTGCTCAAGCGAGTTTCACGAAAATAAAAACCAACTTCACCGGAGCAAACTTGCTTAAGCGAGCCTTAGCGAGTTTTGGGCATGTTCTTGGCGAGTTTGCTCCAGAGAGCAAGTTTTCCTTTGGAGATTGCTTGGGCGAGTTTGAATGAGTTCTGAGCGAATTTTGAATGCCCCAACTTTATCTTTTCTCCTCATCTCTAACTTTTCCATTCTTCCTCTGGTCATTTATCTCTATCTTTTTCTATATTCCTTAAATTAGCACAAACTTAAGAATAAATAGTTCTTATTCATCTTATAATCCAGAAATATGTTAAAAAATTCAAATTCCTAAATTTAAGGTTGAATTATAACTTTATCTACAATTAAAATTCATAAATATCTATTTCTTTACGTAAAATGCACTAAATTATGACACTTATCAATTTCCTATAGCAAAAATAAATTAAATATAAAAATCAAATAAATTCATCTAAGAAAAATTAATTTATGAATATAAACAATAAAATATGTAATAAATTAAAAAATTAAATATAGTATAATATATTATATATTTTAAAATAATATTCAATTACTCTGATATTTAAGGTTATTTTATACTTTTAATTTCAATATAATCGTTATTAAATATCTTATCATCTTGTTTGGAAGTTTGCTATAATAAAAATAAATTACATATAAAAAATTTACTTAAATTTTAAAATCAAATAAATTAATCTAATAGAAACTAATTTATAAATATAAAAAGTAAAATATATAATAAATTAAAAACTAATTGTAGTATATATATTATATATTTTAAAATAATATTGAATTATTATATTATTTAACGTTATTTTATACTTTTAAATTCAATATTATTATTATTATAAAAAATATTATTATCCTTTTTGGTAGTTTGATTAGGTATATTAATTTTAAATTCATATAATAAAATAAATTAAATACACAAATTTAATTAATAAAAATAAAATGAATTTATTTAATATAAATTAATCTATAAATATAAAAAATAAAACATTTAACAAATTAAAATTTTATTATAATATATTATATACTTTAAAATAATATTGAATTATTATGTTATTTATATCTTTTATTTTAATACTATTATTGTAAAAAAATATTATCTTTAATATTTCTTTTTTAAGCAAAATTTTATTTTATCTTTTTTGAATATTAATCTTTAAGAAAAATTTAATTTACTATTAAAAATATAGTTAAATTATGAAAAAATATTATTTATTTATTATATTTTAAAAATAAATAAAATAAAAATATAATATTTAAATTACAAAAGAATACAAAATATTATATAATTATATAATAGATTATATTTAAATTTAATTGTTAAAACATAAATTAAATAAAAAATATTAATTGATATCAATTTTTTTTAAAATATTTTATTTTTATTAATAATAAGAACTATTTTAGATATCAAAATTTTTCTAATTTATAAAATAATATTCACATATCAATATAATAATTAATTATTTTTTATTTCTTAAATTGGTTGTATTTAATAATTTTTTTTGTAAAGCAAATATTTCTAAATTGACCATGTTGTGTATTCTTTTATATAAAATTTAATATTTAATTTTACTTAATTAAAATTAAAGAAATAATAAATAACAAATATTAGAATCATAACAATATGGATATATGTATGTTTTTGTTAATATACGACTCAGTCCTTTAATAATGAAATAAATAAATTTAATAAGTATAAAACATAAAAAAATATAACTTTATCCCTCTTGACACTATATATATATATATATGTGTGTGTGAACTTTTTAAATAACTAACTGAACTTTTAAGCTTCAGTATATCAAAATAAAAATATATTGTTTATATGGACCAAAATATGGCCTAAGAATTTTTTATAAAATAAAATAAATTTATGTATTAATTTAAAATATAATTTAAAAAAAATATAAAAGATTTTTTAAAACTAACTTAAAAGATAAAATTATAACAAAAAAATAAAAAGGATTTTATCTTTTATTTTTATCTTTAATTTTGCTTACTAATTTTATGGTTAGAGATTAGTTACTCATTAAAATTACTAAATGATAACAACATTTTGAATAATTATTTAAAGTTAAAATTAAAATAAATATTATTTCTCATCAACTTATGGTTAGGTTATTATTTTTAATTATACATGAGATAATTTAAGATTGATAATTTATCCATGAAGGAAGATACAAGAAACAGACAAAAGATAAAATATGTTTTGGCTTCTAATATTCTTAATTATTTTATCTCTTTTAGAAGGAAGATAAAATAAAATACATAAAATATTAAATATTTTTTGGGAATGTAAAATGTTTAATTTTTTTTATCTCTTATAAAGGAAGATAAACAAATAGATAAAAGATAAATATATTTTAGGTATGTAATTTTTTAATTTTTTTTACCTCGTTTGAAGGAAGATAAAAGAAATAGATAAAATATGTGCTGGGTATCTAAACCTTTTAGATTTTAGTTATTTTAATTTCTTTATAGATAAAATATGAAATATGTTTTGGGAATGTAAAATGTTTAATTTTTTTTATCTCTTTTGAAGGAAGATAAAACAAATAGATAAAATATGCGTTGGGTATCTAAACCTTTTAGTTTTTAGTTATTTTAATTTTTTTATTCCTGTAATTTTGAAATGTACAATTTGTCATTTTCTAAGCATTATTAAACCATTTTTCAATCTACATAAAATATTATCTAAAACAGTTGAAAGATTAGAAGTGATGTATTTTTAAAATTTAAAAATGGTTATTTTTTTAAAGAAACTAAAATTGGATTTGGAATGAAATTATATTTATTTTTGGAAATGATCAGTTATTATTATTGGTGGAAGAAGATCGTAATAATAATAATAATAAGATATTATAATAGTAATAAAATAAAAAAGATATTGTAATAGTAATAAAATAAAAAAGATATTGGAGTTGGTCCAAGAAAGTAGTTAAAGAATGGGTCGGTGAGGGCGCGTGGAGAAATGGCGTGTGTCCAATCCAATCCCATAGTATTATAAATAAACCACACAACCTCACTTTTTGGTTGGTCAAACAACGCACACCCATCGCTTGCTCTATTTCTTCAACACACTCTCTTCCTTTTCTCATTCTCATTCTCAATATTTTTCCTATTTCAATCCTTCACCAACTCCCATGGCGGCCCTGCCTGGATCATCCTCCGCCGCCACCGCCATCCCCACATCCTCCGCCCGATTCCGTCGCTCCCTCCGCCCGCCACCCTCCCAACTCCCCTTCACTCGCGCTCGCTTTTCCGTCAAAGCCACCTGCCCCTTGTTCTCCGACAACAACAATCCCCGTCCCCAAAGCGACGTCGTTTCCAAGCCCTCACCCCTCGAGTTTCACAAAACTTCCGCTGCCGACGGTAAATCCTCGTCAATCATTTCTCATTCGCAAATTTGTCAAAATTTAAATTTGATGAATAATTATTATTGGGTATGATATGAATATAAAGTTGATGGGTTGTTTTGTTATGTTTGTTAGGATATAGGAAGGACACGAGTTGCATTGTTTGCATAGGGCTTAACATCCACACTGCTCCCGTTGAGATGCGTGAGAAGCTTGCCATCTCAGAGGATCGATGGCCTCAGGTTATTAAGGACCTTTGTGATTTTAACCACATAGAAGAAGCCGCTGTTCTCAGCACGTGCAACCGCATGGAGATCTATTTTGTGGCTCTCTCCCAGAGCCGTGGTGTTAAGGAAGTTACTGATTGGATGTCTAAGGTATATTATATTATTATTATACTCGTAAAAGTTATGAATGTTCTGTTGGCTAAATCACCTTTTTGGTCCTCTAAAGTGATAACTGTGTTGCATGGATCTGAAACTCCGGAAAGTCTAAATAAATCCTTGAAAAACTACTTGTGGTTTCCTTAAGTTACTAAACTTAATCACTTACCATTTGTTTCCGGAACATATGTTAACAGGATTGCTTGAGTGATAGTCTTCAAGTATTGATTGGGTTAATGTGATTGATGGATTGTGATTCTGGGATATTTTTCTTCTTATTATTAATTTTCTCAGTTTCGGGAATGGTTAGGACGAAATAGGTGATTTACTCTTGTGTTATTTTTTTGTTTGGAAAGAAAATTCACGGTCGTGTTTTTGTTTAGGTAAGTGGAATTTCAATACCTGAGCTTCGTGAGCACCAAGTTCTGCTATATAATGCGGATGCCACACGTCATCTATTTGAAGTGGCAGCGGGGCTTGACTCGCTTGTTCTTGGGGAAGGTCAAATTCTTGCTCAGGTGAAGCAGGTTGTAAAAGCTGGGGAGGGAGTGCCTGGTTTTGGTAGGAAAATTGGCGGTTTGTTCAAGCAGGCGATCTCTGTGGGGAAGCGGGTTAGAACTGAGACAAACATTTCAACTGGATCGGTTTCTGTTAGCTCGGCTGCTGTGGAGCTTGCACTGATGAAGCTTCCAGATTCTTCCTTTGCTGATGCTGAAGTGTTGGTAGTTGGGCCAGGGAAAATGGGGAAGCTTGTGATTAAGCATTTGGCTGCTAAAGGGTGCAGAAGGATGGTTGTTGTTAATAGAAGTGAAGAGAAAGTTAAGGCCATTCAACGAGAGTTGAAGGATGTTGAGATAGTGTTTAGACCGATTTCAGAAATGATGGCATGTGCTGCTGAAGCTGATGTGATCTTCACCAGCACGGCATCTGAATCGCCGTTGTTTTCTGTAGAGAATGTGCAGAAGTTTCCTCTGGCTAGTAATGGGAGAAAACGGCTGTTTGTTGATATATCTATTCCTAGGAATGTGGAAGCAGGTGTCTCAGATCTGGAGACTGCACTTGTGTACAATGTGGATGATCTGAAGGAAGTTGTTGCAGCTAACAAGGAGGACAGACTTCAGAAAGCAGCTGAGGCCCGGGAAATTATCATAGATGAGTTGAATAAATTTGAAGCATGGAAAGACTCTCTGGAAACTACTCTTACCATTAAGAAGTTCAGAGCCTATGTTGAGAGGATAAGAGCCTCTGAGATGGAGAAGTGTTTGTCGAAGATGGGTAATGATGTCTCAAAGGAACACAAAGATGCAATTTATGCCCTTAGTATGAGTATTGTGAACAAGCTACTTCACGGTCCCATGCAGCACCTGAGGTGTGATAGTAATAATCACAGTAGTCTGAATGAAGTGCTTGAGAATATGCGTGCCGTTAACAGAATGTATGATCTTGAGACAGACGAATCATTGATTGAAGAAAAGACCAAAGTCAAGATAGGACGAGCTAAGAAGTAGTTTAGTTTAATTGATTCCTTTGGAGACTGCAAACCTCACCATTTTTGTACACTACAATAGTATATGGAGGCCCTTTGGAGGCTAATTCTTTCAATTATTTTTAACATAATACAGAAGTAATTAGACATCGATGCTCCGTCTGAATACAACTAACTTGTTATATATTTCTCAACGAGCTTCATACAGAGACAATTGTAATGTCATGATCCTCTTGAGAACAGATGATTCTTATATTTTTAATGAGATCAATGTTAAGCTGAGTATAAATATGAATCTATGTTATGTTCATCTGTCTTTATTTGAATTTTGGTTTTGATCTCTTATTCTGTTTATCTTTTCTAGTCATGATTTTTCTTACAAATTAGAACACCATTAGATATTACAATATCGATGACTGTTGGAGGAGACTTTGATAATAATTGGATCATTCTCTGTTAGAATCATGGTTCAGAAAAGAGGATGGAAATACCTTCTCATCAGACCAATGATGGATAGCCAGTGCCCCTAAAGAGAATTGTTGTCCATACATGATTGCCGTCCATGCCTTATAAGGCTAATATTGCATCTGGAATTCAGAATAATTTTCCTCTTCCATTTTGTGCAGAACAAATCCTAAAATTTTAAGATTGAAAGCAAAAATATAACTGAGAATCACAATTTTATTTTATTACAAATTGTTTTATTTTATAAATTATTTTTTAATTGGTTGTGCCTAAAAATAACATGTTATGTCCGAGCTTATACAAGAATAGATCATTTACAAATTAACTAATTTTTGTTTATCATCCGAAATGTTTATCTAATTTCTCCTAATCTCACATTATTAATGTAACTATAATATTTTGAAATTTTCACCAAAGAATTAAAAGAAGTTGTTAATTGCTTTACAATATAGTTGAATACTCATGAATAACCTGGTCAGTGTACATCTTTTTACATCATCAACCAATAAAAAATATTATTAATTGACTTCTAACATATTTATTGTAAAATCAACAAACTTACTTTCAAAGTGTTTTGTGATAAACGACAATATAAAATTACTTTACTTTTCTTAAGATGTTTATTTTAAATATCAGCAAATAATTTAGAAAATTGTATACATACAAAATAAATTGATACGATAATCTCGTAAATATTAATTATGTAATAATTTCATAAATAAAATCACACAATATAAGTGAATTAAATTTCAAAACCGAATTCATAGACTTATGCAATTTAATAAAATATTAACTATTCTTTTTCTTTAAACTTCGTAATTATTTGAGTAAATTATATTCTTGGATTTCACTCAATACTTTTTTTTAACACAACACAAAAATCCTGTAGTTTTATTTTGTCCATACGTCATGCTATGAATCTCAGCTATATGTTAAAAAATGAATCGGAATTTTTTTAATTTGAATTATAAAAATTAACTAAATTTATTTATTTATTTTGATTTACTAATAATTATTTTATAAATTCATCCTTATCAACTCAGCATTAGCATAGAAATGTGAGTAAACATTCAAGTTTATCATTGGAACATGAGTATATTGACTCATACATTGGAACATGAGTATATTGACTCATAAATTTCCATAAATTATCTATTTGCATGTAATTTTGTGTGTGTAATATAAAGAAAATTTATTGTATGTGCAAATATCAAATATTTATAAAGAATTCATATGTAAGTTAATAGAATTTTCAGTAATCTATTTTTTAAAAAAATTAACTATAATTAGATATATATTTTTGGATAATTAGATCGAGTTTAAATCTCCTCCACAAATTTCTTTATTTATTTGCTTAAAAATATCTTTTTATTTTATTTGGAAACCCACGAAGTCGACATTTTCAGTCCAAACAATATTTTGAAATGTAAAAATACTTAAGCTAAGTTAATCTTTTTAAGTTTTTTTTTTTACATTTGGGATTTATTTTAAAATAATAGTTCTTTTCATTTTTTTAATCATTTTTAATAATATGCTATAAGAAATTAAGAATAGTTAACGTGAAACTACTTACATTAAAAATAAAAAATAGTTAAAAAGTTAAAGATTTTTTTTGAATAAATTTATATTAACTCAAAGTTTATTATTTTATACGTATTATAATTGAGAGAGTATTAATGGGTAAATGATTAATATAATTTTTAAACGTGTAAGTTGTTGTCAATTTAATTCTTAATAAGATGAAAGATTTAATTTAATATCTGATCATGTAAAGTTTTGCTATTATGTTTTAACTTTTATGTTCATCAAATAGAAAATGCAGAAAATAGACACAAAGAAGTTTAAAAAAAACACTAACAAGAAGTTCCTTTTATATAATGATGATGCCTAATATGATATATTTGTTAGATTTTTATGAGATAGATGTAACGGGGAGGCTCAATGTTAGGCTCAATGTTAATGAGTCATAAGAATGTTTATGTGAGAGATTATAATATTAATTTCAATTCAAAAATTTATTGTATTGAATTTTATTTTTTTATATGTTATTATTATTTTAACTTTTTTATTTTTATTTAATATGAAACTCAAACTCATATATAAAAAAATTAACAATATATATCAGTTCAAGTCTTGTTCATCCATAAAGTAAAAATTGACTAATAATTCTTATAAATTACAAACTCTTTTCATAAAAGTCTAGCTCACATTAAGGTTGAACTAGTATGGTATGGTATTAAGCCTTTCATAGCTTAAAGTTTTGCATAGAGAGTTGATAACAATCCTCAAAGACATATAACAAAACAAAAAATATCACAATAAAAGATCTCCCACAACACATGCTTCCTATTGAACACAATGTTTGAAAAATAAAGTATGAAAAATATATCCAAACACAAAAAGGGAGGATTGAATTGTGTTTTAAAACTTTTTTATATTTTTGCAAATATCGTCTTATCAAACACAGTTAAATGATGGTTTTATACTTGACAAACAATCTGTCAAAGATTTTCAAAAACTAAGTTTGAAATATTCTTCTTAATTAAGTTAATGCATATTTAATAACTTGCAATATTAACAAGATAAGGGAAGAAAAATATACTCTTAGATTTTGTATGTTCGTTTGATAGTGCAAATTACGTTCAATTCTCAATCAACTATCGAGTTTCACAATCCAGACTAATGTTGCAAAATACAACATGAGTATTTTTTTGACTCGTTGTCACTATTGGCTAACCCTTTGAGTATTGTTTCAAAACATAATCACTTATGGCTAACTTATCAAGTATTTTTTAAATACTTAACCACTTCTAGCTAAAAATCCAAGTATTCTTTATGGAATGTAGTTACTCCTAGCTATATTCTTTAAAAATAGTCACTCTTTGCTAAGATAAATATTAGTCTAAGATGTGATCTAAAATATCACAGGGTTTGCTCACTAGAGGGTAGCGTCTTTTGACGTATACAAGTTTTAGTGTCAAAGCTTTCTTCGTTGTCATGTTCTTCCTTTAATATATATATATATATATATATATATTTATATTTATATTTTGGAAGAAAAAAGTTGTTGCAAATTGTTTTTAGCCATTGTGAGTGTCTTCTTTTGACACTCTTCCTTTTGTGTTTGAATAGACTTTAAGACTTTTACAGAATTGGGTAGGTGGCTTCTTTCTACATTTGAGCAAAGTCTAGGACTTACACAATTGGTTATTTTTGCAATATTAACATCTTGTCTTTTATAGAAAATTTTATTATTTAAATTTATTTTAAACACATTACTTGACTATAAATACCGATAAAAATATAAATGAAATAAATGGAAAGTTGCAAACTATCTCAAACTACAAATTACAAACTATTTACAAGTTTTATGAAATTTAATTTTATGTAATTTATAAGAATTATTGATTTACTTATCTTACCCAAACTTCATTCATGATTCTCAAATACGTCCCAAATCATGAAGAAGACTGGTACTTATTGTATTATATCTAAAATAAAAATAATTAATAAATTCAAGTAAAAAAGAATATTTCTATTATCAGAACAACGACCTTAATAAGAAAAAAAAATCATAAAAAATAAAAATTACTTTTTTATTAAATAAAGACATGAGTTTACTCCCCTTGTATTTAATTTTTCCAAATTACGTTCAATTAATATAACGAATTTCATTAATTAACTAAATCATACAAAATTATAAAAATATTTTATGAAATAAGTAAAAATAAAAATTATAACATTATATTTAAGTAATTTTAAAATAAATTCAAATAAACATAAATTAAAAACTGACCATTTTAAAAAATTACTAACAATGCAAAAAAAACTAAATAAAAACTTACAAAACTAAAAATGTGTACCTGTGCACGAAAAGTTTTAGAAGAAATTATAAAACCTTATTCTCAAAAAAAATGTTAAGAAAATAATGCTACGAAGCACAATTTTAAAAGAAAAAAACGTGCTACGAAGTACTGGTTCTAAAAAATTTAAAAAGAAATTAAGAAAACGTGTTACAAAACATGACTTTGAAAAGAAAAAATACAAACTAAAATTATATTTACAATTTTTTTCATTTTAAAATGGTATTTTTAAACATAATTTACCCACACCAATAATTGTTTTTAAATCTGTCTATAAATTAAAACCTGAATGGAACCATTTTAATACATTTTTCCAACAAAAGAAAAAGCTTTGATAATAACATTAATCATTTATTAGGAAAACGTGTTTTGGTACAAGGCAAATCCTTTCGCATTAAATATTATCACAACTTCTGTTTTCTAAGCTATCTTCCTGTACCTAACAAAATGTCACTAACATAGGATATTCTTATTTTTATCAATTTCTTTCTAAGGAAATTATATTTATTATTTTCAGGAAACTCACTTTGAATTTAAATTTTAAGTATTTTTTAATTTTATTTTATAATTAAAAGTAAATTTTCGTTTTAATTATGTGATTACGTCTAATATTATTTTTATTATGCAAATTACAAATAAACCTTTAATCTTCATTATAAAACATTGTTAAAAGTACCTAAAGTTATCCACTAAGTTTTGACTTTTTGCAATACTAAACTTTAATTGACATTAAAATAATAATTATGGTAAACAACTCTAGTTGACTCTAATGTTTTATTAGTGATATATTGTGATGTTTCACACTTCCTAATTCCCTCGTGTATAAAAGAGTAGAAAGGTAAAGTCAAAATGGGCGCGTTGACTTTACAAATGGATTTTCTATCAGATAACACTGTAACACAAAAATCAAAGCTTCTAGCATTTTATTTTTCCCAGATGTTTTCTTTTTAAAGTCATTCTCGCCGTTGATTAAGGAATTAATAATAGTTTTTATTGAAATTAAGTAAAAGTATTTAAAATATTAATAACACGTTTGATAAAAAAAGCTTTCATTTAAGATATTCAAACTTTGTTTTTTTAGGAAATCAGTCATGAAGTGTGAATGTAATTGTAAATCATTGAAAGTAATTTTTTTCCTTGTACGTATTGTGAAGATCTCATTAAGATAGTCTTGTTCGTCTTATTTTCTCGATTTTCATTGAAAATAAGTCTTGATAATCGATTTGTATGGATATTTTTGAAAAGTTTTTTATACTTAAATCGATATTTAGTGGTTGTTAATAATAAATTTTATTAAATTTATACATTAATTTGAATATGATTAAACTATGAAAAATCAAAATTCTTCATAAGCTATGCGAGACTTCTAGAAATATTGTAACATTAAACTATGATTATTTTTAATAATGATATAACACAGATTACGTAAAACACATTAGAATATATTATCATTTTAATTCATAATAAAATATATTATATAGATATATAATAATATAATTGGATAATAATAGTTTTATTAAATGTTTGGTGCCTCTTATCATAAAAACTGGATAATAATATCGTGGTTATGATAATAATAATAATAATAATAATAATAATATTACACAATAATAATGAGATGATAATAATAAAAATTATGATAATTATAGTATAAATAATAATAATTATTATTATAATAATAAGTTAATGGTGTATTGTCATGAATGATATTGTATGATGGTACCTATTATATATGATAGCAAATATAATAATAATGATATTAATAAGATAACAATTTTTTATATAATAGTAATTATTATGATAAAAATGATATTGTAACAATAATGATAATACAAATTTTTTCATAAAAATAATAGCAATTGTTATGATAAAAATGATATTCCAACAATAATGATAATGGTGGTGGTGGAAGTTATATTAACCAGAATGATAACCATAACAATGAGAATAATAATGATAAGAGTTGCTATGATGATAATAATTATAAAGAAAATGGAAAGAAAAAGAAATATATTGCACTGGGCCAATTTGATAGGTAAAAATATTATATTGTGTCAATGCAAAAACAAATTTGATTACATTAAGATATGACAGATATGGTATTCTATTTTATTATATCCTCACCAGCTACCCTTTAAAGTCTTGGTTATTATTCCTGTGCATGAAACATGCGTAGAAACTTGTTAAAAAGAAACATAAAAATGGAAGCTATAATTGTTAATTCTTCGCAACTAAGCTTGAAAAATACTTCTGGAATGTGAAACCAAACACATTAGTAATGATTATTTTATTCACGTCCAAGGTGAAGAAAAGTTGAAGATTTCCCTGAAGCATTGGTTGGTCCAGGGGCTAAATATGGATCATCTTGCAAGATATCGAAATTTTGAACACAAGATTCCGTAGAAATAAGGACAATAATCCAAATGAAAGAATTTTTTTTATCACTATATCAACAAAATAATCTGAATGAGAAAGGATTTACTGCTGGTATTTGATAAGTTAAGGCCCTATGATTAATGGCATGTAGATCGGGCCTGTTCCGTATACCAATTTGCTCGACCAATTAGTCTCTTCCTTCCTCCATCGAAGGTTTTCTTCCAACCAAGATCAGCCTTGAACATTTCAAGCACAACCTAAAATTATCGTATCTTGGTCCCAGAACTTGGCTGCATGCTCTCCAACATACCCGAGGAAGTTTTGTGTTCATGCTATGTAACATTCACTTGGAACAGCTTCTTCACTTTCTGTGGCCTATCAGTTATTTTTTAAGCCATCATGGATCAGCTGTGATAATATATCAACCCATGTGTCGGGAACACCAGGCAGACACCAATGCATGCAATCCTGACCCCATACTGCAACCGCATCCTTCCTTCCTAACCAAATTGCTGGATGAGCATCAGCTCTAAACTCACTTAAATGAGTTAAGTCAAGCAAGTGAATGTCTGTGCCTTGTAATGCTTCTTGAATCACACCATTCAACACTCTTGCATCCCTGTTAACTCCGTTGTTCCTGGGTTCAAACCATGAGTCAAGCTGTCCACGTATTAGTTAGGCCAATGCTTGGAAACACATGGGGCATGGAACACAATTCAACAGGTCCCTCAGAAAATGTGAAACATTCAAGTCGTTTAAAATTAAAACTTTTATCAAATGCCTGCCATAGTTGGATGTTCTTTTGTGAGATGTGTTACACAGGAAAATAAGGGAGAAATTCAGAAAAGTAACTTCTAAATGGTAGCAATTTATAGCATAACAATTTGGGAGGACCATGAAAGTGATTAGCATCGCAAGAAAAAAAAAAGACTTTACCTAGGAGAAAAAAAATGCAGGCAAGTTTCAGAAATACACACCTCATTCTCCTCGAGGGGCCTGTTGAACAAGCAGCTCCCATTTTGATTCCAGTCACCTCCATAAAAGTGTCTTGGGGATTGTAATCTCCAGAATTTAAGTGTGTTTCTAGGAAATTCTTTCTGAATGTATGTGATCGTATTAGCAAGAACAACTTTGAGTCCATCCAACATCCCAAGAGGAGGAACTATTGCTTGTCCTGCTTTATAGAAGACGAGAGGCTTCTCTTCTGGAAATTTGTCATTATTCCACCTAAGAAACACCAAATCAAGTAACTATATACATTCAATCATTGGAACAGTTCATAAAAATACAGAGGCAAGCTAAAAATTAGCCCCAAATCAGTCTCATAAGAAATATGTTGCATCACAAGTAATCCTTTTTTAGCACTTTTCAATTTTTAGCAATTAATATTATTACTTAATTCATTCATTCATGTTTACTTTCTGTATATGCGTTGTGAGTGAGTAGTTGAGTCATTCAACAATTCTTAAACAGAGCATATAGAGGCAGTCAAACTCAAGTTTATTTTAAGTGGTAATGCATCATCCAGAAATTACAAAATTCACAAAAACAAAGAAGAATTACCAGTGACCAGTATTAAACACCAGAACATCATAGAATCCAGCAATTTTAGCCCAATCATTTGCAGGAATATCAACATCAACTCGATAAAAGCCTTCTGCTCCATCTTGTATCCCAGCTTTTGCTTGTTTTGGCTGCCACCTGTGTGTATTCAGTAATGAGCTCATAAGGTTTCCATTTTCAAATTGACACCAAAGCAAATAAGACAATCAGAAGTAAAAAAAAAAACAGGAAACACTTAACAAGAATTAAGATAGAGTCAGTGGACGAAAATTATAAAAAAATAAAAAATTTCAGAGAAATAAGTTGAAAGTTGAAACTGTAAATAGCATAGCCAAACAAAATAAAAGAAGGACACAAAGTTGGTTGACTTTGTCGAATGCCCATCTTTAATCCCAAATTTATAAAGTTCAGTTTTAGGAAACATTTACTCCATTAATCATCATTGCCTAACTAAAACCAGAAAAAAGTGTTAGAGGGAGCAAAGTTTTACCACAACCTAAGAATAAATGGACTTGATACCTGGAGCCAAATATTAAAGTAAGCGAAACTTTATTTTTTACAGTAAATGCTATATAGGCTTTTTAATTTTTTAGGAGTTGTGGCTGCCCCTATATACTCACACTTAGTTCCGTTTTGTACATGCCCACACCTTATTAAAATTAAAATTAAACATACTAGTGATATTGAAACCAAAGCAAAAGGAAGCCATCCAATATTCACAAAGATATTTTAACAGCCAAAAATAACAGCATATCTATATTTAATATCCTAAAATAGGAAATGTGAAGAGTAAGAATCCGCATGTATCTTTGTTCAGATTCATGTACATATTGTAGTGTGATGCATTTTTTAGTAGGGATGAAGAAAGGACTTACTAATTTAGTATGATGCACAGAAAAGTGATTTTTATAATACAAATACAATGCTTAGATTTATGAGATGTATTGTTCAGCTGCAGTGTTTATAATTTTGTGTTTCTAATGTACTAATGCATTATCATAAACAATTCTCAAAACAGTGCTATAGTACATGTCTATAAGTGTTTCTAATCCATAAAATGAGCTGCAGTATGTGTACAAAATGGAAATATGAAATTCACAAATATAGCTAAAACTATGAACCAACAGCAACATGATAATGTATTGACAAGTAGGATAGAGGGATTGTTCGGATAACATTCTCCAAAAGCACTCATAGGAGAAAGAAAAATGTAAAATTAGTTTTTTTTCCTTCTCCTATAATTGTTTATGGAGAAGTTCAATGTTGCAGCTCAACAAGAATTTCCAGTCATTAAATACATCTCCCAGATAGAGCATCACCAGCCCTGTAGTTTAAAGTTCAAACACTACTCTTTTCAATTCATGAACAAGTTTGTTGTTAGAACATCCTTCAAACCACCATCTATCAAACTTGATTCCACTGGCTCACACCCAAATCTGAGCCAACTATCAACAACACATAAGTATCAACGTTTTGCCTAAATTTAGGTTCCCAATACAACCTAGCATCGGCCGGTTGCTATCAAATATCAATTAATTTCAGTACCTCAACCAATCTCTAAGAATCTAAGCTAATTCTCTACAGCATCTATCCAAAACCAAGCTTTAAACTTGACATAAAGCACCATACTTGCAACCACCCCTTCTTGTGAAATGCATATAGAAACTATCTGGCAAGGAGTCACATACCACCTTCATGTAAAACAAACTAGTACATATATTTGCAATAATCTGAACCAAAAAAAAGAAAAATTGGTTAATGAGAATATTACTGGTATCTGGAGAGCAAAACGGCACGGTGATAAGCGACGGTGACATTGAATTTGGGAAAATAGGCACCCCTCCAAGCACCCTTCTTTTTCCACTTTTTGGCTCCCTCATCGGCGACCCTGAGAGTGCAGAGAAAAGAAGCCAAGAAATTCTCGTTGAGGGAGTCCCCAACAAACCCAATGTTCCTATTCCTCATCCGACCCAGAAATCGAAACGGGTCGATCCGATTTAAGTGGCAGTCCCGGGGCACCCACTTCCAGGAGTTGATGAAGCTCATATTTTGCCTCTCGTTTCGGAGGCAGTTCCAGGCATTACGGTGGAAAGGACATGTTTGGTCGTAGAGAGGGGTACGATCAGGATCGGAGACCCAGTGGCCGGTGAAAAGATTGCATTTGGAGATTGCGAGTAATTGTGAGGTTGTAGAAGAAGAGAAAGAGTGGAGAGAGAGGAATGAAGAGAAGAAATAGAAGGATGCAAATGTTAGTACGATGAGCCATGGTAAGAGATGTGAAGGGAGCTTCGGAGACATTCTCGTCTTCCGCCGTCTATGCCTGTGTCCAATTCCTGCTCCCTCTCAGATTGGGGTACATTTTTCAACCATCTTCTTATCAAGTTTAGAAAAGCATTATAGTCCAACAATGCCATAGACAATAAAAATGAGAAAGGAAAATATGCAAATTATGATATTAAGAAAACAAGTTATTTTTTTTATGTGAAAGTTTAAATTCTTAATAAGCTGTTAATAAAAGTCAATATATATACTCTTTAATTTTTAAATTAACTATAATAAAATCAATATAAAGAAAATATTAATACACCTTTTAATTAAATTCAATCTTTTATAACTTTCAAAATAACAATGATGAATTATAAAACAAAAATATGATTAAAAAATAGTACTAAAATATTTTGATTTTTATAAAAAAAAAAAACTTGACAACCCTAAAAAATACACCCACCTTACAATAAGCTTTAATAATTATAATAATATACATTAAAATTTTATATTGAAAAGTAAAATAAATTTAATTAAAATATTGTTATTTTAAGTTGTCAAGTATGTATATTTTAGGATAGATATAAAAGTATCACCACTAAAAAAAATAATGCAATTATATTGAATATAAAGAATGAAAAATCAAAATAATTATATAAAAAACATAAAAGATAACATTATCTTCAAAATAAAGATTAAAAAAATATTTGTATACAAAAGTAATACTTAAATTTCATCGATATTTATTAAAGTTTTATGTTAATATAAATACTATATCTTATACAAATTACAAAATCAATAAAAATACGTCAAAACTCTGTCTAATCACCTAATACATTTTTATTTCTTCCTTTTTAACTTGAAGTTACCTACATCAATCATTCAAAATTTCATCATATTTAGTAAAAACAATACTACATGTGAATGTGAGTATGACTTATAAAATATGCATATATGTCCTACGTAGTATATATCTGATTTAAAATAAATAAATAAATAAATCATAAAGTTGAAAAGTAGTTACTTTTCAAATTTGAAAAGTAGTTACTTTTCAAATTTGAAAAGTAGTTATTTTTGAAATTTGAAAAGTAATTACTTTTGAAATTTGAAATTTGAAAGGTAGTTACTTTTCAAATTTGAAATTTGAAAAGGTATTTTGAAAAGTTTTGTTTCTATATTTGAGCACATTGATGGGATGTGCTTATTATGGTTTTTTAAGAGAAAGAAATTGGTCCTCCTTCTACCAAGTAACACATATTTATGTTAATGATATTGTGAGAATCATATAGTTCTAAGATCAAACAGATTAAAGAAAATTTCTTACATGTGGTATCAGAGCAAGGTTTAAGAACGTATGATTTTCCATTATTTTTGTCAATTATTTCCATTAATTGATAACCCTAATTTTGTTGATGAGAAAATTGATAATTTTATCAATTATATATTTCCGCTGCTTAACGCCTTTAAGGGTTTGTCAAATTAATAATTTATTGCATTGAAAAGTAGATTATTCTTCTTTATGATGATTCAAGATTTATTTAATTGCATAGATATAAAAGTAATAAATTGTTCTTCAATAGTATAGTATGAACAAGTTATACATAATAGCACTAAAGACTAAAGTACAATCATAGAAGTGAAAGCATAACAAATTATACTTTGTTATTACGAACAGTGACATGAAATTGGAGCCATACTATGTAAGTTTTGTTAATAGTTAGTATTGTTTTCCCAAAATCATGGTAGTAGGATGAAAGTAACACAAACAAACTCCACAATGAAGAACATTGTCCTTCATTAAATTATGTGTACATTACAAATAATTTGTTAGTCACCAAAGTGGCCAAATTAGAATGTTTTGATAAATGTAAAATTAAATAAAATTCAATTACCCATGATTATGTGATGTTATTAATGCGATGACATGATGATTCATACATGTTTATATTTTATAATGAGTATATTGAAGTTCATTGATTATAAAATGTTTAAGGATCACCCAAAGGTTGATTAATTGTTTTATAAAATCACGAACATGATAGTAGTTAATTAATATATTTGATCAGATATGTTCAGTATATCCAAAGATTGCAAACATGTCTAATTGAAGTATATCTAATTATCATTTACATAAGAAAATATATGTATATATATTTTATTAGCATCAATTATGTTTATTGAAATGCATTGTTGGATCACCCAAAGGAGAACTTCAATGTACATTTATTGTCTATATGAATGTTATCTGAATCTGTATATATGTTCTATGCAGCATTTGATTCCGTCTCTCTTCATTCGCAAGCCTCGTCTATTGTGAAGTTCAATGAGCTTAATTTTCCTGAATGGTTTGAACAAGTCCAGTTTCACTTAGGTGTTCTGGATCTTGATTTGGCTCTCTTAACTGATAAGTCCGCTGCTATTATTGAAACTAGCAGTGCTGAACAAAGATCTTTCCATAAGACTTGGGAAAGATCAAATAGACTAAGTTTAATGTTGATGTGAATGACAATGACTGAGAGCATTAGGTCAACAATTCCTAAAACTAATGATGCTAAGAAATTTTTGGAATCTATGGAAAGTATGTCTCAATCTGATACGGCTGATAAGTCAATTGCTAGGACATTAATGGGTACGTTAACTACCATGAAGTTTGATGGTGGTCGTACAATGCATGAACACCTAACTGAAATGAAAAACATAGCAGCAAGATTGAAATCCATGGGATTGGAAGTAAATGAAAATTTCCTTGTACAATTCATCATGAATTCCTTGCCTCCTCAGTATGGTCCATTCCAAATAAATTACAACACTATTGAAGATAAATGGAATGTGACAGAATTGCAAAGTTTACTTATTCAAGAGGAAGCAAGACTCAAGAAGCAAGGAAATCACTTTGTCAATCTTGTGGGTAAGTCAGGAGTTAAGAAGAAACTAGAAAAGAAGAATCAAAGGGGCAATAAAGGACCATTAAAGGTTAATGAGTCATCTTCAAAAATCCACAAAGAACAAAAGAAGGACGTGTGTCATTTTTGTAAGAAAATTGGACACTTTAAGAAAGATAGCCTGAAACGTAAGATATGGTTCGAAAAGAAAGGTAAGCCTAGTGCTTTCGTATGTTTCGAAACAAATTTGGCAGAAGTTCCTTATAATACTTGGTGGATTGATTCTGGTTGTACCACTCATGTTTCTAATACGATGCAGGGATTTCTTATGACCCAGACCACAAGCCCAAATGAAAGATTTGTGTTTATGGGAAATCGAGTCAAAGCTTCAGTTGAAGCCATCGGAACTTATCGTTTAATTTTAGATACTGGACATCATTTAGATCTTTTCCAAACTCTTTGTGTTCCTTCTATTTCTAGAAATTTAATTTCTTTGTCTAAACTTGATTCAGTTGGGTATTCTTTTAAGTTTGGAAATGGATGTTGCAGTTTGTTTAAACATAATCATTTTATTGGTTCTGGTGTTCTTTGTATTGGTTTATACAAATTAAAACTTGATAATCTGTTTGCTGAGACTCTGTTAACCTTGCATCATAATATTGGTACTAAACGCAGTTTAGTGAATGAAAGTTAAGCTTATTTGTGGCATAAACGTTTGGGTCACATATCCAAAGAAAGAATACAAAGATTGGTAAAGAATGAAATCCTACCTGATTTGGATTTTACTGATCTTGGTATTTGTGTAGATTGTATTAAGGGAAAACATACAAAACACACAATTAAGAAAGCAGCCACAAGAAGCACACAACTCCTTGAACTTATACACACTGATATATGTGGACCTTTTGAAGCTTCGACTTTTGGTAGAGAAAAGTATTTTATCACATTCATTGATGATTTTTCACGTTATGGATATATCTATTTGTTGCATGAGAAATCTCAGTCGGTAGATGCCTTAGAGGTATTTATTAATGAGGTTGAAAGACAATTAGATAGAAAAGTGAAAATTGTCAAGTCTGGTAGAGGTGGTGAATGCTATGGAAGGTATGATGAAATGGGACAACATCCTGGTCCATTTGCTAAGTTCCTTGAAAAGCGCGACATATGTGCACAATATACAATGCCAGGAACACCACAACAAAATGGTGTTGCAGAAAGGCGCAATCGTACTTTAATGGATATGGTTAGGAGTATGTTGAGTTATTCTTATTTACCTTTGTCATTGTGGATGTATGCTTTGAAAACCGCCATGTATTTGTTGAACAGGGTTCCCAGTAAGGCAGTTCTAAAGACACCTTTTGAACTATGGACAGGAAGGAAACCCAGTTTGAGGCACTTGCATGTTTGGGGTTGCCCGTCTAAAGTAAAAATATATAATCCACAAGAAAAGAAATTGGATTCAAGAACAACTAGTGGTTTATTCATTGGTTATCCAGAAAAATCTAAAGGGTATAGATTTTATTGTCCTGACCATAGTACGAGAATTGCTGAAACTGGAAATGCCAGGTTCATTGAAAATGGTGAAAGCAATGGGAGTGTCGAACCACGCAAGGTGGAAATTGAAGAAGTTAGTGATGGAAACCAAGTAGAGGATGCTCAAGCCCATGAAGCCCAAGCCCAACAAGGGGCCCAAGCCCAACGAATCACTAGGAGCATGGCAAGAGCTTTGGGACAAGAGTATCAAAACATGGCTCTTCTTATTTCTTTTATAGAGTAGGGGTGCGGATGTAATAAATAGGTGTGTAAGTAGTAAGGGATGCTAAGGGGAGGGTAGATAGGAGTTAGGAGGTGCCAAACTAGGAAGGAAAGTCACACTTCCTTCATGCACTAGTTCGCGCCGAATTTGAGTATCATTTGGGGTACATTTGGCTTTGCATTTCAGCACCTTATAGGCTATAAATAAAGGTGCGGCCCTTGTACAAATCAGATTTGGAAATTAGAAGTAGAGAGACTATACTCAAATTTAGAGAGAAATTGTGAGTCTTGTTGTCTTCTTCTTCCTTTGCCTTATCTTGTGTGCCAATGGTGAGCTTCAAGTGGCGGCATTCCTTCACTTATCTTGGAACAAGGCTCCAAGTGGCGTGACTGCATTTTCCAAGTCTCAAATCCAGCAAGTTTCACTCCATAAGTGTTCTTTCTTTCATTCCTTTTCAATTTCATTCGGTAGTTTCTTAATGTTTAGTGTTTCCTTTCATTTTCACCGATTAAATTTGTGTTTTCTAACTTAGTTTTCCAATTTTGTTCGGTGCAGTAGCATTCTTTTCAATTTCTGTTCGGTTTGCATTTGTTGTTCTTCAATTCTTGTTGTTTGATTCCATTTGACAATATATGGACTTCCATATGAGCTTTGGTTTGGTGCAAAGTCTTGGTGAGTTCTTGAATTAGAACATTGATCCAATTCTAAGTAAAGTGCCACTTCATGACCAACTCAAGTTGCTCCTAAGAATGTCAAAGAATCATGTATTCTTGTTATTGCATTCACATCATGTGGTATCTAGAGCCTAGGCTTGTTTTTGCTTAAATTTTGAGTTGTATTGCACTTTACTTTCAAGAGCTTTTTAATTCAAGTTGTTTACCATTCTGTTTTTTAGGATTTTTTTTTGAGTTTCCTTGCTGTTTTTTTTCTTTAGTTACACCAAGTGTTTGTGAAAAGGATTATGGCACTCATTGTTCATATGAGTATGGCTGCTCTTTTGGAATGGCATTCTCCTTCCTAGAGCTGACCTTAAGCTTCCTTTCACTTGTTGTTATATCTTGTGATATGTCTTTTAATTTTGTAATCATGTCAAGTTTTGTCTTAGTCATGTTATTCCATAATTGTCATTACTTCTTGTAGTACTTTTATTGCTTTGATTGTTTCTTGCTTTGGTTTACTCTCTGTTTTTTTGAGTTTATTGCTTGATCCTTTGTGCATTTTCATTTTTAGTTTTGAGTTCATGCTTGTATTTTCATTCTATACAAGTTCCTTTACACAATTTCCGTTATGTCTTTGCTAGTTCATCATACTGTTTTTCATTCCTAAATAGGATACTCTGTTTTCTTACAAACGTGCTATTGTTTTCAATTTACTGCAATTAATTGGTTCACTGGAAATTTGTGAAAATTTGGATTTACATTCTTCAAAGTGTTACAAAAGCATAGAAAAAATAATTACTCAAAAATTCCAAGTACACAAAAAATGATAAATAAAATACGAAAAGTGTACAAATCTGCCGAAAAGAATACAGTAATTGGGCAGCAATTTTGAAAAATTTATTTCTCTCAATTGGCTTACTTTTTTTACCTCATTCCAGTGCCATTATTGAGCTAAGACATTGAAGTTTCTGTGGTTAATTTTTCACATTCCAGTTCACTTTCAATCATTCCAGTTAAATCTGTAAACATAGCACAGTTTGCATTTAATTTTTTTTTCCAGTAGCTGTTTTCTGTTTTCTTCAATCTACTCTAGCACTTTTCTTTAGGACTCTTTTGGTGTGCCTTCTTTATTCATTGAGTTCCTTATTTTCTTGCTTGTCTTTCATTCATATTCTTTTCCAGTTTGTCAAACTTTTCTTGCTGTCTGTTTTTGGTTTAACTTTTCTTGTTTATACATTTTCTTGCTTGTCTTTTTGTTCTTCTAAAAGTTTTGTGGAGACTTGTTCTTAAGTGAGTTGGTTTGCTGTGACATTGTTTCATTTGAAGCTCCTCCATTCCACAAGAAAGGCTTGGTTGAGGACAGAATACTTTCTTGAAGTGGTTTGAGTACTTTCTTGGGCATTTTCCAGCAACCTATATCTCACTTTATTTGTCTAACAAATTTCTTTAACTGTTTGTTTCTGTTTTTTTTGTATTTTTTTATCATGGCTCATTTTTCTAGTGGAGAATCCTCCAAACCTTGCTCACCTCAAAAGGCAGCCCTTTTTGAAGACTTAAAGAATGCCAAGCAATCAAATGCTCACTATCTTGATGTGATAAGACAAATGGAGGCAAGGCTCCAAAGCTTGGAGTTAAGTCGTGAGGAAGTCCATCAAAACCGGGAGAGAAGACATCATCCTCCTCTTCGGCATTCTTCAAGGCATTCTCATTCCTCTCATGGATATTATGAAGACAATGCACGACCAAGGCACCATCACCATGAAGAGAGGCGCCAACATGTGGCTGGCCCTTATTCTCCCAATGTAAAACTTCCTAGTTTTAGTGGTGAAAGTGATCCTAATGTGTACTTAGGATGGGAGGCTAAGGTTGAGCAAATTTTTGATGTAAATGGGGTTAGAGATGAGCATAGGGTTAGATTAGCTTCTTTAGAATTTTTAGACTATGCCATGCAATGGTGGCATCAATATCTCATGGACATTGGCCTACACAAGAGGCCGCTCGTGGTCTCTTGGAACGATTTGAAAGCTTGTTTACGCGCTAGATTCGTACCCCCACACTTTAGGAAAGACCTATTGTTGAAACTCCAACGGTTTCATCAAGGCACGCTAAGTGTGGATGATTACTTTAAACAACTAGACACACTTTTAATTCGAGTTAATATGGATGAGAGTGAGGAAGCTAAGATAGCTAGGTTTGTGAGTGGCCTTCGAAGGGACATTCAAGACGTGGTAGAGTTGCAAGAATATTCTTCTTTGGAAAATGTGGTTCACCTTTCTAGTAAAATTGAAAATCAACTTGCAAGGAAAAATGCTTTCAAAAATTCTTCTAAGGATAACTACTACCACTCTTCTTGGAAAAATAAAAATAGCTCTTTCTCAAATATCCCTTCTAAGGACTCTACTTTCAAACCTAGAGAGTCTAAGCCTTCTACTTCCACTTCTAGGCCTAAATTACCACCTAAATCGTCTAGTAAGAAGTGTTTTAAATGCTTAAGCTATGGACATATTGCTTCTAATTGCCCTTCTAAGCGAACTATGTATATGCATGATGGGGTAGATGGTAGTGAGCATGAGTCCGAATCTTCTAGACATTCCTCACCTTCTAGATCCCCAAGTGAGAGTGAGAGTGAGAGCCCACATGAGGGTGACCTATTAGTAATAAGACGCATGCTTGGACAAGTTTTAAAACCTTTTGATGAAACTCAAAGAGAAAATATTTTTCATTCAAGATGTCTTATTAATGATAGGGTATGCTCTTTGATTGTGGATGGGGGGAGTTGTGCTAATGTGGCAAGCACAAGAGTGGTAGACAAACTGGGATTGCCTACCATCTCTCATGCCAAGCCCTACAAGTTACAATGGTTAAGTGAGGTGGGTGAGCTAGTGGTGAACAAGCAAGTCCTCATTACATTTTCCATTGGTAAATATAAAGATGAGGTCTTGTGTGATGTTGTTCCAATGGAAGCTACTCATATTCTTTTAGGTAGGCCATGGAAATTTGATAGAAAAGTTTTTCATGATGGCTTTACCAACAAAATTTCTTTTAACTTCCATGGGCACAAAGTCATTCTTAAGTCTCTCTCTCCAAAGGAAGTGCATGAGGACCAAGTCAAAATGAGAGAAAAGAGAGAGAAAGAAAATGATAAAAAAAGTTCCAAGAGAAGCCTTCTCATATCTACCTAACAAGTTAAAAAGGTAATAGTTACTCAAAAGCCTATTTTTTTAGCTATTCCTAGACCTATTGAATGTGAGTCGGCTAAGGATAGTCCCACATGTTTGGACAATTTGGTAAAGGAATATGAAGATGTGTTTCAAGATCCTCCTAAAGGCTTACCACCTCTAAGAGGGATTGAACACCAAATAGACTTCATACCCAGGGTTTCTTTACCAAATCGCCCTGCATATAGGACCAATCCCCAAGAGGCCAAAGAAATTCAACAACAAGTTGAGGATTTATTAGCTAAGGGGTGGGTACAAGATAGCATGAGCCCATGTGCTATGCCTGTCATACTTGTCCCAAAAAAAGATGGGACATGGAGGATGTGTACGGATTGTCGCGCTATAAATAACATTACCATCAAATATAGGCATCCCATTCCTAGGTTAGATGACTTGTTGGATGAATTACATGGGTCTAAAATATTTTCCAAAATTGATCTTAAGAGTGGTTACAATCAAATTCGAATTAAACATGGTGATGAATGGAAAACCGCTTTTAAGACCAAATTTAGTTTATATGAGTGGTTGGTCATGCCTTTTGGCTTGACTAATGCTCCTAGTACCTTCATGCGACTCATGCATCATGTATTAAGAGCATTCATTGGCAAGTTTGTTGTGGTTTACTTTGATGATATTCTTATATATAGCTTGTCTTTAGAAGATCATGAGTCACATGTTAGACAAGTATTAGAAACTCTTAGGAAGGAGAAATTGTATGCTAATCATGCTAAATGTTTCTTTGCATTAGATCATATAGACTTCCTAGGGTTTGTGGTTAGTCATAAAGGGGTGCATGTAGATCAAACAAAAGTTGCAGCAATTCAACATTGGCCTACACCCACCAATGTCAATGAAGTACATAGTTTTCATGGACTTGCTAGTTTTTATAGGCGGTTTGTGAAAGACTTTAGTACAATTGCCGCACCTTTAAATGCCATAGTAAAGAAGGATGTGGTTTTTAAGTGGGGACAAGAGCAAGAAAACGCTTTTCAAACTTTGAAGGATAAATTAACTAAAGCCCCCATTCTAGCCCTTCCTAACTTTGCTAAGACATTTGAAATAGAGTGTGATGCCTCTAATATAGGCATTGGGGCCGTTCTCCTTCAAGAAGGACACCCCATAGCTTATTTTAGTGAGAAACTCAAAGGGAGTCATCTCAATTACTCCACTTATGATAAAGAACTTTATGCTCTTGTTAGAGCTTTGCAAAATTGGCAACATTATCTTTTTCCAAAGGAATTTGTGATCCATAGTGATCATGAGTCCCTTAAATATTTGAAAAGCCAAAGCAAGCTTAATAAGAGACATGTTAAGTGGGTGGAGTTTATTGAGCAATTTCCTTATGTGATCAAACATAAACAAGGTAAAATTAATGTGGTTGCCGATGCTCTTTCAAGAAGATATACCTTGTTAAATGTTTTGAATGTTCAATATTTAGGATTTGATCACATAAAGGAACTTTATCATGATGACTTAGATTTCTCTCTAATCTATCAAGAGTGTTCCAAGGGAGGTCACAAAGACTTTTTTTTTACATAATGGTTTTCTTTTCAAAGGAAAAAGACTTTGTGTTCCCCAAGGATCCATAAGACAATCTCTTGTTAGAGAGGCTCATGAGGGTGGGCTTATGGGACATTTTGGGGTAGCTAAGACTTTAGAAACATTGCATGAACATTTCTTTTGGCCTCACATGCGCAAATCCGTACATATCTTCTGTGATAAATGTATAGCATATAGGAAGGCTAAATCTAAGGTCCAACCCCATGGTTTATATACCCCTCTTCCTATCCCTACAATGCCTTGGGTTGATATTTTTATAGATTTTATCTTAGGACTTCCCAAGACATCGAAGGGTAAGGATTCCATCTTTGTGGTAGTGGCTCGTTTTTCTAAAATGGCCCATTTTATTCCATGCCACAAAGTGGATGACGCATATCACATTGCAAATCTCTTCTTCAAGGAAGTTGTTCGTTTACATGGACTTCCTAGAAGTATAGTATCCGATAGAGATTCCAAGTTCTTAAGTCACTTTTGGAGGACCTTATGGGGGAAACTTGGCACAAAACTTCTTTTTTCTACTACTTGCCACCCTCAAACTGATGGTCAAACTGAAGTGGTTAATAGAACTTTGGGTCAATTATTGCGATGCTTTATTTCCGGGAATCCAAGGGCTTGGGAGGATTTACTACCTCATGTTGAGTTTGCTTATAATAGGGTAGTAAATTCCACCACTAACCATTCTCCTTTTGAGGTTGTTTATGGGTTTAATCCCCTCACACCTCTAGATCTTCTTCCCATTCCTGTACTTGATGAGGTTCTATGCAAGGACGGTTTTGAAAAGACTTCTTTTATTAAGGAATTGCATAACAGCATCAAGTTACAAATTGAGAAGAAAGTTGGTAAGTATGCTGACACTGCCAACCAAAGGAGAAAGGCATTGATCTTTGAGCCCGACGATTGGGTTTGGCTTCATTTGAGAAATGATAGATTTCCTTCTCTAAGGAAGTCCAAACTTATGCCTCGTGGTGATGGCCCTTTCCAAGTCATCAAGAGGATTAATGATAATGCCTATGAGTTACATATGCCTACTACTTATCTTGGTAGTAATTCTTTCAATGTTACTGATCTCACTCCTTTTGCTGCAGGTTTCCCAAATTCGTGGACGAATTCTCTCCAACCCGGGGAGTATGATGGAAACCAAGTAGAGGATGCTCAAGCCCATGAAGCCCAAGCCCAACAAGGGGCCCAAGCCCAACGAATCACTAGGAGCATGGCAAGAGCTTTGGGACAAGAGTATCAAAACATGGCTCTTCTTATTTCTTTTATAGAGTAGGGGTGAGGATGTAATAAATAGGTGTGTAAGTAGTAAGGGATGCTAAGGGGAGGGTAGATAGGAGTTAGGAGGTGCCAAACTAGGAAGGAAAGTCACACTTCCTTCATGCACTAGTTCGCGCCGAATTTGAGTGTCATTTGGGGCACATTTGGCTTTGCATTTCAGCACCTTATAGGCTATAAATAAAGGTGCTGCCCTTGTACAAATCAGATTTGGAAATTAGAAGTAGAAAGACTATACTCAAATTTAGAGAGAAATTGTGAGTCTTGTTGTCTTCTTCCTTTGCCTTATCTTGTGTGCCAATGATGAGCTTCAAGTGGCGGCATTCCTTCACTTATCTTGGAACAAGGCTCCAAGTGGCGTGACTGCATTTTCCAAGTCTCAAATCCAGCAAGCTTCACTCCATAAGTGTTCTTTCTTTCATTCCTTTTCAATTTCATTCGGTAGTTTCTTAATGTTTAGTGTTTCCTTTCATTTTCACCGATTAAATTTGTGTTTTCTAACTTAGTTTTCCAATTTTGTTCGGTGCAGTAGCATTCTTTTCAATTTCTGTTCGGTTTGCATTTGTTGTTCTTCAATTCTTGTTGTTTGATTCCATTTGACAATATATGGACTTCCATATGAGCTTTGGTTTGGTGCAAAGTTGATATGAATCCAAATAGACATGATAATAAAATTGGGAATTTAGGGTTACGGAACGGAATAAATTCAAAACAGTAACAATAAAAACATGGATAAAGGAAGGCGCCACAAACAAAGTTTGATAAGCCTAAGGATGATCGCCACAAGAATTAGTGGATTCTTGATAAGATCGCAAGATACAGGGAAAAACCCTAGCAGAGAAACACTCTCTAAAATTATCAAAATATTCGTTCCTATTCTGAGGTTCAACAGTGTATAAATTACAAAGGTCTTTTCTTGTTTGTAAGAACATAAGACGAAACTACAATCCTTATATTTCAAGAAGGATCATTTGTCCCAGTGGTTAAGTTGATACTTTCCATCTGGTTATGGGTTCAAATCCTACTTGAGGCAAAAATAATAATATCCTTATATTTTTAAGGATCCCCAAACATGTTGTGCATGTAATCAACGAAGTCTTTTTAAGTTGTGGGCAATTCGACAATTGTGCCTCCAAAATATTAGCCACCTTGTGCTGTAAAGTCTCTTGGGCCTTTTTAAGCCTTCCTCTTGTCATGGGTCCGCCTAAGTCTGGAATGGCTTGGTCAAGTTCCTCCTCACTATCAGACACGTTAAAAGTGTTACTCACATTGTACTTACTTGGAAGATCAATCTTGTAGGCATTGTCATTAATCTTTTCTAACACTTGGAAAGGTCCATCCCCTCTAGGTTGGAGCTTTGATTTTCTTTGTTCAGGGAACCTTTCTTTCCTCATGTGTACCCAAACCCAATCTCCAGGCTCAAAGATTACTTTCTTTCTTCCTTTATTAACTTGTTTAGAATAACCTTCACCTTTTTCTTGAACTTGTGCTTCAACCTTTTTATGTTGCTTTCTCACACAGTCAACCTTAGCCTGTGTATCTTTATGCTTTAAAACAGAAATGTTAGGTATAGTGAACAAATCTATTGGAGTTAAAGGATTTAATCCATACAAAATTTCAAATGGATCACAATTCGATGTGTTGTCAACAACCATATTGTAAGCAAACTCAACATGATGTAAACATAATTCTTGGATAGCCGTCACCTTTTCATAATCTACATGAATTCCTTTGGCACTTACCACAAAACACAAGGATACAATTTGTTCAGTACAAGATGTGCATTTCTCAAGATTAGCATACAACTTTTCTGTTCTAAGAACATTTAAAATAGCACACAAATGTTCCTCATGTAATTCTAAACTAGTGCTATAGATCAAGATGTCATCAAAATACACCACAACAAATTTGCCCAAAAATTCTCTCAAAACATAGTTCATTAATCTCATAAAAGTGCTTGAGGCATTTGTTACCCCAAATAGCAACACACGCCAGTCATACAATCCATATTTTGTTGTAAAGACAATTTTCCATTCATTCCCATTCCTAATCCTAATTTGATGGCAACCACTTCTTAAGTCAATTTTTGAAAATATACAACCACCATACAATTCATCCATTAAATCATCTAACCTGGGAATATGGTGTTTATACTTAATGGTAATGTTATTGAGTGCTCTGCAATCTGTGCACATATTCCAATAACCATCATTTTTAGGCACCAAAATTACTGGAACAACACATGGGCTCATGGTCTCTTGTACCCATCCTTTGTTCATCAATTCTTCAACTTGAGTTTGGATTTCCTGCAAAACAGAATCAACACTAGGAAGAAAATTAATTTGGTTAGAATGGTCAGCAACCAAAGTGTTGTCTTTGCAATAAGGTAAATAAAGAGGTTTGCTAGAAAGTAGCAACTTCTTCACTTCATTCACTTTCAGTAATCCACTCATTTTTCTCTCATGTGTTTCACTCTTTTTAAGTGTTTCACTCTTGCTCTGTTTAGGTGTTTCACTCGTCTCTCTTTTCTCTTGGACTCTCTTTTCTCTCAATTTGATTTGATCCTCACACACCTCTCTAGGAGATAAGGGTTTGAGAATGATCTTCTTATTATTCTGCATGAAAGAGATTTTATTGGTGAAACCATCATGAATAGCCTTGGTGTCAAACTGCCACAGCCTCCCTAACAAAATGTGAGTTGCCTCCATTGGAACCACATCACACAAGACATTGTCATTATATTGTCCTATGGATAGGTTCACCTCCACTTGTTTACTCATTGTCATCTCTCCATCTTCACTAAGCCATTGAAGCTTGGGTGCGGTTTTGTCTCCAAATTTAATTTGGTAACTAGTCGTGAGCTAGCTACATTGGTGCAACTTCCTCCATCAACTATGAGTGAACATATTTTCCCTTGAATGGAACATCTAGTATGGAAAATATTTTCCCTTTGGGTTTGGTCCAAAGCTTGCATTTTGCTTCCCATAAGCCTTCGAATCATCAACAAATCACCCTCCAATGTATCCAACTCCACCTCTACCTCTTCCTTCTCTTCTTCACTTGAAGGTTCACTGACTATTTGTGTCTTTGATAAACTGATCAGATTCTTTTTTGTTGGACATTCTGAAGCATAATGTCCTCTTCCCAAGCATTTGAAACATTTTACCTCACTTGTTTTCCTTTTAGGTGGTGAGTTACTATATCTATGAGGTGACTTCCCACTTGAAGATGTGACTGAACTTGAGGGAACTCCTTTATCCTTCATCGCCTTATCCTTCCAATTGAAATTTTTATTATTGTTAGAACTCCTCATGATTCCCTTCCTCTTGAGTTGTTGTTCTACTTGGTTAGCCTTGTGCAACAACTCTTTCATGTCAACATACTCTTGCAGCTTCACAACATCCCTAATATCACAATTCAATCCATTCAAAAATCTTCCCATGATTGCTTCATTTTCTTCATTCTTTCCAGCTCTAAGCATGGTCACCTCCATCTCTTTAAAGTACTCTTCCACACTTTTATTTCCTTGAGTCATTCTCTGGAGTTTGAGTTGCAACTCCCTATTGTAGCTTGCTGGAATATATCTCTTCCTCATAATCCTTTTCATTTCTGTCCAAGATTCTACCATGGGTTCTTCATATCTAGTTTTGTCCCTTTGGTATTTATTCCACCAAGTTAAAGCATAAGCTGAAAATTTAGCTGCTGCCAACTTCATCTTCTGCTCCTCATTGTACTCATTGCAAGCAAACACATGCTCCACTTTAATTTCCCATTCCAAGTAAGCATCAGGATCACTTTTCCCATTGAATGTGGGAATATTTAATTTTATTCCATCAATTCTCAGAGTTCTTTGTTCTCCATCATTTTCTCTTCTCCTCCTCCTATCTCCTCCTCTATTTTCTGGATTTACTTGTTGTGCTTGCTCCATTTGATCCAACCTCTCATGGAGTCCATCACTTTGTTGTTTCATTATCCTTTCCAGGTGTTGTGTTAAGGCTTGCATATGTAGTTGAGACAGTCCACTATCTGACGGTTCCCCTGCCATGCTCAAGTAAACAGATTACAAATAACAATAAGTTTGGGCCTCACACCACTTTCTCACGTGTTTACACTCAACACTCGTGTTTCACACAATAAAGCTTTTTTTTCTAATGATCACACTGCCTTTTACCACTCTTTCTCTACTTAAGGTTCTTACAAGAACCAAGCAATCAATGCATAATCACTTTCAAAAGTAGCAATCATAATTAATTAAAAATAATAGTAAAGAACAAAATAGTGAAGAACAATTTCACTATCAACAAACAAGCAAGACAATTAAAAAAAACAGCAAGCAAAAACAATATATAGAGAAAATAAAATATGTAGACAGGACACTTTTAGAACTTTTAACAAACACCAAGTATGCACTGAATAAGAACTATTTTTTTTTCTGTTTTCCTCTTGTTTTTTTTTTTCTATTTCTGTTTTCCTCTTCTTCTTCCTTTTTTTTTCTCTTCTTTTCTTTTTTTTCTATTTCTTCTTTTTTTTTCTTTCTGTTTCTGTTTTTTTTTTAAAATAACAAAATAAAAAAAATGAACAGTGTCGTGAACAGTACCGTGAACAGTAATGAGGGGAAATTTTTTTTTCAGGATGCACAATTATATTATGACTCAAACCTTTGCTCTGAATACCAACTGATATGAATCCAAATAGACATGACAATAAAATTGGGAATTTAGGGTTACAGAACGGAATAAATTCAAAACAGTAACAATAAAAACCTGGATAAAGGAAGACGCCACAAACAAAGTTTGATAAGCCTAAGGATGATCGCCACAAGAATTAGTGGATTCTTGATAAGATCACAAGATACAGGGAAAAACCCTAGCAGAGAAACACTCTCTAAAATTATCAAAATATTCGTTCCTATTCTGAGGTTCAACAGTGTATAAATTACAAAGGTCTTTTCTTGTTTGTAAGAACATAAGACAAAACTACAATCCTTATATTTCAAGAAGGATCATTTGTCCCAGTGGTTAAGTTGATACTTTCCATCTCCTCCTCACTATGCCCTTTGGTTTGGATGTCCTCATCAAAAGTCTTGGTGAGTTCTTGAATTAGAACATTGATCCAATTCTAAGTAAAGTGCCACTTCATGACCAACTCAAGTTGCTCCTAAGAATGTCAAAGAATCATGTATTCTTGTTATTGCATTCACATCAGTTAGGGTGGAGATTCCTTTACCTATAACTTCTTCTTAAGTTGTTGTTCCTACAGTTGTTGAAACATTTGACAACATACAAGAACAACAAATAAATGATGAAACACCTCAAAATGAAGTTGTCACCAATGAACCTGTAACAAATGAACCATATGGGGCAGTATTGAGAAGATCTGAAAGGCAGAGAAGACCTGTTATTTCTAATGATTATGTGGTTTATTTACAAGAGTCAGATTTTGACTTAGGTATTGATGAAGATCCAGTTTCATTTTCACAAGCCATGAAAAGCAATAATTCTATTAAATGGTTAGATGCCATGAAAGAAGAGTTGAAATCAATGGATCATAATGAAGTTTGGGACCTTGTGGAATTTCCTAAAGGATGTAAAAGAGTTGGGTGTAAGTGGGTCTTTAAGACCAAGCGTGACTCTAAGGGCAATGTTGAAAAACACAAGGCTAGACTTGTTGCTAAAGGTTTCACTCAGATAGATGGTGTTAATTACAAAGAGACCTTTTCTCTAGTTTCTAAAAAGGATTCATTTAGAATTATCATGGCATTGGTAGCTCAGTATGATTTAGAGCTTCATCAAATGGATGTGAAAACTGCTTTTCTGAATGGGAATTTAGAGGAAGAAGTCTATATGGATCAACCTGAAGGTTTTGCAATTAAAGAAAAGGAACACATGGTGTGTAAGCTTAAGAAGTCAATATATGGACTTAAACAAGCTTCCCGACAATTGTATCTTAAGTTTAATGATACTATCACTTCCTTTGGATTTACGGAAAACATTGTTGATCGATGTATATATCTAAAGGTCAGTGGGAGCAGGTTTATAATTCTAATTTTGTATGTTGATGATATTTTGCTTGCTACTAATGATCTTGGCTTATTACATGAGACCAAGAAATTTCTCTCAAAGAACTTTGAAATGAAAGATATGGGCGAGGCATCCTATGTGATTGGAATTGAAATTATTCGTGACAGATCACAAGGATTATTAGGTTTGTCTCAGAAAGCATATATTAATAAAGTTCTAGAGAGATTTAAGATGGAAAAATGCTCTGCAAGTGTCGTTCCAATTCAGAAAGGGGATAAGTTTAGTCTTATGCAATGTCCAAATAATGAGTTGGAACGCAAAGAAATGGAACAGATTCCTTATGCATCTGTCGTTGGCAGCTTGATGTATGCTCAAACTTGTACCAGACTAGATATCAGTTTTGCTGTTGGAATGTTGGGCAGGTATCAAGGTAATCCAGGATTAGATCATTGGAAAGCTGCAAAGAAAGTATTGAGATATTTTCAAGGAACAAAAAATTACATGCTCACTTATAGGAGATCCAATCACCTTGAGGTGATAGGATATTCAGATTCAGATTATGTTGGATGTGGGGATACAAGAAAATCTACATTTGGCTATTTGTTTCTTTTAGCTGAAGGAGCAATCTCATGGAAGAGTGCGAAGCAATCTGTCATTGCTGCATCCACTATGGAGGCTGAGTTTGTGGCATGTTTTGAGGCCACTGTTCAAGGATTATGGCTGCGAAACTTTATTTCAGGACTTGGAATTGTCGATAATATTGCCAAGCCGCTGAAAATTTATTGTGATAATATCGCAGCAGTCTTCTTTTCTAAAAATGACAAGTATTCAAAGGGTGCTAAACACATGGAATTGAAATACCTTGCCGTTAAAGAAGTTCAGAAACAAAGGGTGTCAATTGAACACATTAGCACCAATCTTATGGTTGCAGATCCTTTGACAAAAGGTCTACCACCAAAGACATTTAATGAGCATGTTGAAAGAATGGGTGTATCTAAAAACCCTTATTGACATTATGATAAAGTATTATGTTCATTATGAATTGACACTCTGAGCTCATTAGATTATTGTTTCTGATATTTAATGCATCCTGTTTATTTAATTAGTTGTTGTATATACATAATGAGTTATGTTGATATAACATGATTTGTCTTTGACTAAGACATTATTATTGGACCATCATGAGCCTTTCATTTATAGGTCATATTAAGTAGAAAACTAATATTGTAGTACTTAGAAGGAATTATGTTGATCTAATGACATAAAACCGCTAAGACTCATATTAGCCTATACTCAATGATGATATAATGATATAACCAATGCTTAAGATATTTCAACCTTATATTTATGGTTTATTTTCAATTAACGTAGTTCTGCCACATTGGCGAATGGGAGAATGTAAAATATGCATATATGTCCTACGTGGCATATATCTGATTTAAAATAAATAAATAAATAAATCATAAAGTTGAAAAGTAGTTACTTTTGAAATTTGAAAGGTAGTTACTTTTCAAATTTGAAATTTGAAAATGTATTTTGAAAGGGATGTGCTTATTATGGTTTTTTAAGATAAAGAAATTGGTCCTCCTTCTACCAAGTACGTGAGACATTTTCCTCTCCATCAGAAAGTCTTGTAAAAGTGAGAAAAGGGTCAAGAAGGAGAAAACCAGTTTTGTGATCATCTTTTATCAACATATTGAAGAACAAATCTTTACGGATCAAGGTACGCATATTTATGTTAATGATATTGTGAGAATCATATAGTTCTAAGATCAAACAGATTAAAGAAAATTTCTTACATGACTTTCTTTCAAAATCTATAGATATTTATAAGAAAATATGAAAAAGTGTTCTGATATTTAGTTTAAGAATAATATGGAAAAGTGTTCTGATATTTAGTTTAAAAATAATATTTACATCAGATTCAATAAAGATGAAAAGTGAGTGATAAGTTCTCGTATTGATCACCACGTACTATATTGATAATAAGATTAAATTTGGAAATACACTTTCTTTAAAAAAAACATGATATTTCAATCAAATATCATCTTTTTATTAATTATTAGTTTTTCATAAAACTAGAATCCTTGCAAACACTACTAATAATTGATTAATAACAATTGATGTGTTATTGAGACATCTGATGAAAACTCTTCCTCACATGGTTGAATGTACAAAACAATAATATTTGCACAATCATAAAAAAACATCTCTATTTTTTTTTCCTTCTTCTTTATTGGTCACTTATTTTTTGTTATTTTTTTTCTTCTATACTTTTTTCTTGAACTTATTTTTCTCTAAACTCATTATCTTTAATTTCTTTTTCTTTAACTTCTTTCTTTTTAATTTCTTTATTAATTTATTTTTCTCTTAACTCCTTCTGTTTAATTTCTTCATTAATTTTCTTTTATCCTAGATATTTATTTGTCTTTTTCTCCATCTCTCCCTCTTATCATAATTACAATGTATCTTTTCCCGTCTTCATTAAACATCTTCTCTTAATCCCAGTACCTTTGCTCTTTCTTTATTCTCTCCTCGTAACTCTTTTTCAATTTCCTTTTCATTTGTGAAACAAAATCATCAACAAAGAATTTGTGAGATGCATTGAATCGAGGAACACTTTAGGCACTAGTCATAAGTTCAAAAAATGAAAAAAAAAATTTGAAAGTAAACAAAAATTCATTGAATTATAAGTCATGACATTGGTCGTCTTGATAAGATAATATTTGAGTTTTACTCATAACTCCATAAAATATTCTTAAAGAAAAAACTCAATTTTCTTTCAAAAATCATATATCCTCCATTATATTACAAATGCATCCTTTTATAAGACGAATTAGGTAAAAATCCTCTAGATTCTTCATTAATTTCCACTAAGTAATCTTTAATATCCACTAGTAATTAACTCTTACTAGTGCTACCTTTAATTCTCTCCATATGCATAATTATTTCCCGATAGGAGAAAATGAATGATTCACTTTGAAGTTTATTTAATCTTCTATTTGACCATTGAACCTCTTATTTAAAAATATAATAAAAAATATAAAGAAAATCCAAAATTATATTGATCCCCTGAAGATCATATCACCCCCTCTTACAAAATCATCAATGATTCTATTAAAATCGCTGAAAACAAGGGTTTATGGATATCATTGTTAGCTCTTGTTTTATCTATACAAGAAGATTTGTCGCTTTATCTATTATTAATATTGGTTTTACACCTCTTGTACATATCTATATGTACTCCTAATTACTTATTTGATCTAGTGACGAGACATGGAGTTAGTTTAAACTTATAAATAATCATGTCATTTATCATATGGTTGAAAATGTTGGTTATCATTCTTAATTTGTGGGACATCATTCCGTATGAATTAGTTGTTCTTTGAATCATTAATTTAAGGATTATTACTAGATGAAGAATAAGACATTTACTTCTTTTCTTTAGTTCGTTTCATAAACATGAATTATTTAGCCATCTCAAATGTATCAAGTTTCCTCCTTCTTTGTATTAACAATTCCCTAAATGGGCTAACACCAAGTTCTTTAATGAATGCGTCAACTAAAACCTTGTTACATTGCATAAACTTATCATGCACTCTGGTAAAGACTCTTTTAACATTTTTTCTTATAAAAAATTTTTTTTGGAGGTTCAAGTTTATTAGTTGCAAATTTAGCAAAAAAATACTTCTAGAGAAATCTGTTAATATATTTAATTTTCTATTTTAAATTATTGGGCTTTGTTTGTTTGACCCAATTTTCTTTTTTCTGTTTCAGCTAGGTCTTAATCTTTTTCTTATATATACACCATGTATTTTACTCTCTAATAAATAAGTGAATAAAAGTTTCTTTTATATTTATTTTTCTCTACAATTAGGGTTCATCAAAACCTCTCTTTCTTCATTACGATTACGTGCGATTACGTACGCTACATTAAAGCATCACATCAGACAAAGAATATTCATCTTCATTTACTGTAATATGGTATCAGATCTATTCCGAGCCTATCTTAGTGAGTATTTGTTGGGCCTATCGTGCCACCCGCTATCGGGCCGCTATCGGACCACCCAAAATATATAGTCCCACGCACGAGTTGGCAGTCTCGGCGTGAGGGGGTGTGTTGGAGATCCCACATCGACTAGAGATTAGAGCCTTTCATTGTATATAAGTGGGTGCAAACCTCAACCCTATGAGCCGGCTTTATGGGGTTGAGTTAGGCTTAAAGTCCACTTCGTAATAAAATCTTTAAAAAAAAAAATAAAGTCATCAAGTAAGTTTTTGACTCAATCAAAACAGTTACAACAAGTGTTTCTAAAAACATCTTAATTTGAATAACATTAGAGTCACCACTAATCAATATTTGGGTATGAAACATTGAAAATTTTAATATTGAGACTGCTAAACAATCCTATTGTTCACATTACATATGGATCAAAATTATTTCATTGGTAACTTTTATCGAGAAAGATTAAAAATCTTTATTTAATTTGACATCTATCTTTTCTAAGGATGACAAATTATATTTTGAAAATTTTTGTGGCATCTATCTTTTCTAAGGATGACAATTTTATTTGTGGCATAATAAACACCAAAATGTTTAACTGAAAATATCTATACTCAAAATTCATGGTTTATTTTCTTGGCTTGTTGATTTTGTTTTTTATACCCTCCGCTGCACTTTGGGATTAAAATCATTATGTGGTTTCTCGTACTCTTTAAGCTTTAATTATGATACTCGTGTTTTCTAGGTAGCTATCTCCTGTGATTTATATTTATTAGTTAATCGTTAGACAATTAGATTAATTATAAAAATATCAGAAGAAAAGACTATAGTGAAAGGTAAAGAAATCAACCTGATACGATTAAGCGATTAGAGTTAGATTATAAATAGATCCAAAAGATGTTTATTGCTTTTCTTTTATAGATTTCCTTCCTATTTTTTTTTAATTTTATCAAATCATTTATTCATTAGTACATAAATGACTGAATCTTTATTTTAAAATACTCAGTAATTTAATTATAAGAAAAAAAAAAGCTATGGACTTATTGGATTCATTACACAGCAATAAAAAAGGAATATTTTGTGTGGAAGTGATATGGTATTTGGGTTTAGTAGGTTCTTACACGTTCTTAGGTGAAGTAAAGAGTGAGTATGATGTGATGAAGTGAGTATTATGGAGGCAGTGGCATGCGAGAGAGGTAAGAAGTGGGAAATGGAGGAAGAAAATGTTGGTGTAAAACACGTGAAAAGAAAAACAAAAACATGAGTCTCTTCTGGCCTCTCGCGCACTCCTTCAATCAGTACGATGTGGGTCCCACCGGTAAGCCAAATGTTACTGTCACCATGACAAACACGCACCCAACCTTGTTTCCAGCCACGTGACACAACAAAACAATTAGTAGCATCCAAAACTCCACGCACCCAGAAATTAAACCCCAAAAATATAAATTAAAAAACCCTAACAAATCCCTACTTATTTATTTCTCTCTCTCTCTCTCTCTCTCTCTCTCTCTCTCTCTTTCCCTTTCTCATTTTCCATCTCACACAACAATGGAGAACTACCAGTATCCGTCCTACCCTGACTCCGGCGACTCCTCGCCGCGCTCCAGGGAGATCGACTTCGAGAACCCGCCGCCGTGGGACGACCAGCAGACTCAGAACTACAAGGCCAAGTTCATGTGCAGTTACGGCGGCAAGATCCAGCCCCGAACCCACGACAATCAGCTCTCCTACGTCGGCGGCGACACCAAGATCCTCGCCGTCGACCGCGCCATCAAGTTCCCCGCCTTCCTTTCCAAGCTTTCCTCGCTCTGCGGCGCCACGCCGCAAGACCTCACCTTCAAGTATCAACTCCCCGGCGAGGATCTCGACGCCCTAATCTCCGTCACCAACGACGACGACCTGGAACACATGATGCACGAGTACGACCGTCTATATCGCCCTAACGCTAAACCCGTCAGGATGAGACTCTTCCTCTTCACGCTTTCCTCAAACCCTAATTCCTCTTTCTCCTCGGATCGCGATCGCTTCGTAGATGCTCTTAACTCTGCTCCAATTCCTCCGCAACCCGACCCCATCAAAACCCCACCCGTTACTCCTTCTAATGTCGATTACCTCTTTGGTCTTGACAAGGCCGTTGTTCCTCCCACTCTCCCTCCTTCCTTCGCCGCCGTTAAGTTTCACGATCCCGCACCGGAGCCTGTTGCGCCGCAGCCGGAGTATCAGGTCCGCGGTGGAATCTCCGTTTCTGATCGCGTCGTCGGATCGGATCAGAGTGCGAACTCGATCGAGATTCAGAGGCAGTTGCAGCAGGAGATGCAGCGTTTGCAGGTAGCGGAGAATGAATATCGAAGGAGGAGTGAGGATGGTTTCGCCGGTGGCTATGCCGCTGCGGGAGGGGATTATTACATGCAGAAGATGCCGGAGAAGGCTCCGCCGGTTAATGCGCCCCATCCCGCCGGGTACTGGCCGGAGAAACAGTTTTCTGGCGAGGGCTTTCAGACGACGGTCACGACGGCTCCCGGAGGTGCTGATCAGCAGGTTTATGTTATCCCAGCGCCGGGAACGTTCTATCACGCGCCGGTGGTGAGGCCTCCGGCGGCGCAGGGCTACTACGCGGTGCAGAGAATGGGGTCTGACGGTTTCCGTGAGCAGGCGGTCTACGGCGGCGTGTCTCAGCAGAAGACTGCGTTTTCGTCGGCGGGGCCGGCGCAGCCGGTTAAGCCTTCGGGGTATGCTGAGGGATACGGCGTTGTGAGGCCTGGTGGGGTGCCGGATAATGCGGCGTACACGCAATTGGCGTATGATAGTGCGAGTGGGAGGCAGGTTTACTATACTGCGCAGGGAGGGGTGGTGGGTGTTCCGCCGCAGTACCAAGGGGTTCAGCCGGTGGTGGGATCGGATGTTAGGCCCGTTGGGGTTTCGGTGGGCCAGGATGTTAAGGTGGTTAACAAGGTTAACCAAGGTTCTGTGTGACTATAGATTAAGATTGTGATTATGTTAATTTTGAAGTAATACACTAAATATGTTTTTTCTTATGGTTATATATATATATATATGATACGAATATTGTTGGCTAATAATTTATGGATGAGGTTTAAATTTCTTTGGATCTGTCTCCTAATTTTGAATTTTCTGCCCCTCTGATTATAGGATACTCCTTAAATTTGAATTTATCAATGCTTATTATTCAATTTTGTATTATTCAATGTAGTAGAAACACAATTTGTGGAGGGACACTAATCTGGGTTTGTTTGGGAGTTCGTCATTTTGCCATTCTGGGTTTGGTTGAAGTTTCTCAAAAATAAATTTTTGTTTGTTTGTATGATTTTAGCTTGAGAGTTAATAGGACTGAACTGAACTCACATGGTTACAAGATTTTCAAAACTCGAATCATCAATGAATTAATGTTGTTTTTCCTCCGTAGACATGCTTGATTCTAATCTAGCTTAGAATATTAAACACATGCATTTTAGAATATTTGTTTAATTTATTATTTTACCTATGACTCATCAATACACCATCTCCAAAAATATATCATAATATCTTATAAAATATAACAAATTCATTAACTTTTTTTTTTATCTTATATTATCTTTAATTTAATTATCACAATCTAAATGTGTATATATATATATATATATATATATGACTCATTATTCAACAAAGAATCTGGCTTCTGAATATGGGAAGACCGAGCTCATTCTCATCATTCTAATAGTTTAGTAATTAAAATAAAAAATATTTCTCTTAATCCTTTAAGAAGTCTTTTAAATAAAAAATTATGAGAGATTTTGAGTTTCAAAACACAAAATATTTTTGAAGAATATAGTGAATAATCAATGATATCATTTTATCATAGAATAACCTTAATGATGCTATTCTAGCAAATTTGAAAGGTTTAAGACTCAGGTGGAATGTGATTATTAACCTTAGTAATATTATATCCAAATATTAATTTTGTATGAGATGTGAAAAAAAAATTATAATAATAAAAATGATTTTAATAAATATAAACTATTATTTTTTAATTTCTTGAGTGAAGATATGTTTCAATATGTTTAATAATAAAAATTATTATTTAAAAGTTAAAGTAAGATAATTTAAATATACATTTATTCTTAACTCTGATAATTTTTAAAAAGAAAATTGTAGTTTCGACTTTTATATATAAAGAATATCTCAAATATAATAATTGAATGTTTTTTTTAATATTAATATTATGTGAAAATGAAAAATGAAAAAGTAGTTTAAAAGATGAAGTATCATCTCTTTTATCATTTGATTGATAGGGTTTATTTAAGTATTGAGAAACTAATTTAAATTTAGTAGTAGTTAATTTAAATACTAATTTATAAATGATTTTATAATATTTTATTAATAATAAAAATTATATTAAATATTAATATTTATTAATATTTTTTTAGTGTCTAAATTAATATTTAATTTAATGATTAATTATTTTTTATTTAAATTTAATTATTATTTAATAATTTTATTATAGTGTACATTTGACATTCACGTATTTCACGTATTGAGCTATATTGTTTTTCCTTTTCCTATCTTCTTTCATTCATCAATGTTCTTTATTTTCTATCTCCTCTGTCGATTCTTTCATTTTCTTTAGATCTCTCAATAAACACATGTTTATTGTTTTCGATCCCTTCATTCTCTCTCTATTGTAATTTTCATTTTCCTTTTTGGATCCCCAATAAATAATTGATCGTTTTTTTTAACTTTTGAATTGTTTCTTTCTTTTAGGTTTTATGTTTAGTTGTTGTTGAAATTTGAAAATGTCCAAAATTAGGACAAGTTAAAATTCCTTTGATGCCAATTTGGAGGAAGTTCATTTCCAATACCTAGAAGGAAAAAGATAAATGTTGAGTGGGAAATATAAGGTGTAGATATTTTGGATAATGGAAAATATATTATATTTATTTCTAATGTGAAGTGAACTCCTATGAATCTACATATCAATTTTCAATGAGTTTACATATACACTCTCCAATATGATAATCTTGATTTAGAGATAATATATCAGCAAAAATATAGTTATCTTTTTATAAGATTCTAGTTTTCTAATAAAAATGTACACTTTTTTCTACTTTTAATAAAATAACACTTATTTTTCCTTTTTTTATTTGAGAAAAAAAATCAATTAGTTCATTGAATATTGAAAGCGCTAATTAACATTAGCCTAGTAATTGAAAAAATAAAATAAATCTGAGTTAGTTCCTAATACATAAAAGTGCAATAATTACATACTTTGCATGTAAAAAGTTGAATTATTTTGTCTACTATGAAATTTTTAAAGTTCAACTTTCCTCTAAATCATAATCATTTTGTTATTAAACGGTATATTTATATATATATTAGCATTTTTACATATTAAGGCACCAAATTAACCACATATTTCACATTCCAGAACTTATTTTACCATTATACATTTATTTAATAATGACTAAAACGTTACTCAAAATTGGGTAAAAAAACTTACACCGTAAAATTACTCAAATATTTTTCGTGGCAAGAGACTATGGAAGATTTAAGAGGAGTTCACATGTGCTGGATATTTCTTATGTTCTGGAGTTAGCAAGATTTGAGAGATATTTGCATGAGATATATAAACCAATTATAATTCAAGAAGAAATTATTTGGTTCATAAGTTTATGGAGATTTGATCTGGGTATAGAAATAAATAAAAATATGCCAAAATCATCATCTGTAGGAGAGAAAATAAAGTTAATGGTAGTGGTGCTCCAAGCACTTGAATTAAACTAAACACGTGAGAACTGAATAAAACTTAGAAAATAGTACATTTAAATTAGATTGAACTGGAAAATAATTTGTGTTATCTAAACCAAACTGTTATTTAGTTCAATGAACTATATTTTACAAGTTCAAATTGAATTATTACTAACATATATCTTTTTTCCATATTTGGTGCTTTTTTATTAGTCAAATTTTGATGCTTTAATGTTGTGTAATACTTATTTTTCTATTATAGACCTAGAAACATCATTGTGCAATCCTACAAGTTGCAAATTTTATTCTATTGGCTTTTCCTTTATCATGTCTTTCTTTCTTGTGCTTATTTTTCAAATCTTGTTTACAGTGTTATAAGAGAATATTGAAGAACAAGATTTAAGACTCAATAAGCATTCACATTCATTCTATATTATGAAAAACTTGGTAAACAACTCACTCTTTATGCTTTCTCATTCTCAGTTATTAGGTGCATTAGATTGTGTTATAAAATAGTTAGATTCTATTGAACTAGTTCTAAAATAGTTGTTAAAGTTGAGTTTTAAATTAGATGTAGTTTTTTTTATACAATATTTTAAATAAATTTTACGAATGATCTAGTTTCTTACATTAGAGTTATGTGGAGTGTGTGCATGAGACAGACACACATGGGAACAAAAGTGTAGCAATCAATCATTTATTGGCAAGATAATTTTGGAACCCAACTCTCCTTATCCAACTAATGCCACAATCAATCTCGTTTGGTTTTTCTATACTTATGTTTATCAACAATATAATTAAATGATTCATAGTGAATCATGTAATTGAAACCTGCGAAATCAATTAGCTTCATTTTTTCTTCTTCTTATTGTTTATTTAAAGGAAAATAACTTTTGTTACGCTTTTCTATTTTCTATATCATGTTACTTTACTTTTTAAAAAAAATATCATGTTCATCTTCAAAGTTGTTAAATGTTATCACTTTCATTTATTTTTATCACAAAAATAATTTATACCGAGAATTAGGGGAAACAATAAGTCACACGGTGTAACTATTTTCTTCTAATTAACATCCATGGATATTCTACATATCTTTTTTCAGGAAGATTATATAATAAATTTACATAATAAAATATTAGTATAAACAAATTTAGTCTTTTTAAGAAATAAATTTAAATAGCTTTCACCACAAAATATAAATATTAAAATAATTAGAAACAATTTTAATTTTATAAATATAAACAAAAATTATAAAAATATAAATTCAAATTTTAAATAATTCTTTATTGATTAACATTTTTTTTAATAAAAATCATGTTAGGCCATGTGTCATCACGTGAAAAATAGTATAAAATTAGAAAAAGAAAGAAAACAAAAACATGTGAGACTAGATAAAAACAAAAAATAAAAAAACTCCCGAAAATAGTCTATACAATTACATTGAAAGTTTAAATTAAAAAAAATTAATAAATAAAAACAAGAATGCAAACAAAAAAAATCTTATCCAATACATAATTCTCAAAGATAATATAGATAAACAATGAATCCCAAAATTTTATTTTAGCAACGTTAATAAAATCCTACAGTTAGATATTATTAATATTAATATTAAAAATATTAATAAAATAATAATAATATTTAATAATGTTTATGGTTGAAGGTTCTTTCTAAATATCATGATACATACATTTATCTCATTAAAAAATAATAATTAAAATATTTATATGTATTAACTATTAGTATTTATTATAAAATTTGATCCATGGTGTGAGGATACCACTTCTTGAGACCCTACAAGAGATCCTATCCTATGGGTCTGAATGCAGACAAAGTTAAGTGATGTGATGGATCCATCTTCCATCCAAAATATCATTAATTTTACACTGTCATTCTCTCAACAACATTAATATGAATTTCACCAAAATAATCACCTTAATTTATTTTAATTCAAATAAAACTTTAAAAATATTGAAATTATATTAATAATGACCAAAAGCTAAAACTAAAAAGCATGAGTAACGTGGGGCGCAATCTATTTTGGAAAAGTGCAGTTCTTATATTTTAGAGTTTTTAAAGCAAGATACTAGTGGACCACTTACCTAACCACTCTCAAGTTATATATATATATATATAAAATAGATATATACTCATTAAATGTATCTTAAGAATTGTTTACCCATCTATTTAGATTATATTTAAGGTTGTTCTCATTTGGGGATGAGGCGTAAAGAACTATTGAGATGACTCGTTTGTTGGTCGTGCTACACTTTAACATTCTTTCTTGCTCGTTTCTCATCTTTCTTTTCTAGTTTCAGCTCTCGGTCGTCTCATGAGCATCGAATGGGGGTGCCTAAAGAAGACACTCCGACGCTCAAGTCAACAAAGGGGCTTGACACTTGGTAACTAGAGTTTTGTAGACAATGACGTACCTGATTTCTTGGAATGTGTGCTATTTATATAACTATCATGGACCCCACCTTGTTGGGCTGGATTAGGAAATTAATCTGTGATTAGGGTTGCATTACCTAGCTCCTAATCATGGGTCAGCCTTGCTAGTCTTGCTTGAGCGTAATTGGATTCATGATGTCGATTAGCCTTATAGATAAAGGTCGTAGGGCCTTCGATCGATCCAGTGACAGGGTCCGAGACGTGCTATCAATCGTACGGACAAAAATAAAAATAAAATTTGAACAAATTAACGAAAGTCAAATACGATCATAAGTTATTGTTAAGATGTTCTTAATTTTTTAACTTTGATTATAACTTTCATTTGAAATTATGTCCACTTATGACTTATTTGGATTAAGAAGTTAATTTAAGAAAAAAAATATGAAAAAATTAATATTATTTAAATAAGATAAATAAAGTGAAAAATAAAAAAATAAATAGATAATTCACTTCATTATAAGAATAAGCTCCAACTTCAATGCTGATGGATTTCTTCTACAACAACAAAATGATATGATAAATCTAACAATAATAATTAAAAATAAACTTTGATATTAATTTAAGTTTAATTTAATTTAGAAAAAAAATGTAAAATGGAGTTTAGTTATATTACGACAATCATTAAGAAAATTGGCAATTAAAGGTTTGAAATGGACACAAGTGCACATTTCTAAAATAAAACTTATTTTACCATTGACATAGTTAGCAAGTAAAAACAGTAAAACAATGTAAACCACACATTTGTTTTAATTAATAGATGAATTGTGGATGAATGGAGGTTACTTTATAAGGATGATTGAAGAAGAATGCTATTCTAAATTCTCAGCTCTCATTACAGAATATGAATTTTCACCAATGACAAAAGGACAAAAAGCAAAACAGAATAACTGGAAAAGGCTAAGTAGAAAACACAAGCACTTGTTTTGGGAGCATTAAAAAGCAAAGGAACAAAAACTGAGTGGTGTGAATGGTGAATAATTTTTTGACAACAACAATACAAAATAAATGATGTTGATTCTAAATGAATTTCATTAACTTGAAATCAAATAAGACTTTTTTTAAAGGTTAGTTTAGAAAGTTTTGATTCTTCCCTCAACTTTTCAAATATATCGGGAATCCTCAATGTTTCATATTAACATCTCATAATACTTTTTTTGAAGGTTATTCTGTTCTTGAAATTTGAAGTTTAAAGCTTTCAAAAATGGTTTCTCAAAGTTTGTGTTTACCACTAATGGGTCATTAATAAAAATTCTCTCTGCCAAATAAACCATGTTGAAATATGCAATTTTAGAAATAGGTTAGTGACGATAAAGGTATCTTTCTCCATTGAAATTGTCAAAACGAATTAATCATAATGAGACAAAAGTAGCTTCTAAGAAAAGCAATAAATTAGACAAATAAATACATGTGTAAACAGGAAATCAATAATGTGATGCTGAGGTCTATATCATTCAAAATTTCTACGCACTCACAAAGCATCAAAATATACTTTTATATATATAGAAGGAAATAATTTAAGTTTTTCATAGAGTTTTTTTTAAGAAAAAAAATAAAAATTAACTTCTTTTGGATATCCCACCTCAACTAGAGATTAAGACATTTCATTGTATATAAATGGGTGCAAACCTCATGAGCTGGTTTATATGGGGTTGAGATAGGCTTAAAATTTACTTCGTAATATGGTATTAAAGTTATTTTAAGCCTATCTTAATGAGTGTTATCCCACGCACGAATTCTCACTTTCAGCGTGAGAGATGTGTTGGAGATCACATTCTCTAAAGTCAAGCTTTAGAAGCTTGTTTCTATGCAGAGTTTTTTTTTTTCAATTTATAAACATAATATATATTAGATAGATCTTCAAACGTAGGGATTATTTTACAAACACTTATTCTTCTTCAATAAAACTATTTAAGAAGACACTTTTTTAAGATTCATATGATACAAGCTAACATTTTTAGGAGAAACAAAGGTACGAAGTATTTTAATAACTTTTAATGTTGTTACTGGTTTTGTACTAAAGTTTATAACTTGTTATTGGTTATATAGCTTTAAACTATTATTCTAATTTTATTTCTTATTATTTTTCCTTTCGCTTGCTTTTATATACTCATTTCGTTCTTATCTTGTTCTTTTTTTTCTCTTGGTTGAGAAACTAAGTTCCAAACATCATTTCATATCACTAAAAAAATCATTAAATAAAAATTAATTTTAAAGATAAAAATTAATTAATTATTATATTAATTAAATTAGATATTTAGAAACTAAACAAATTATTAATATCTAAATTAATTTTTATTATTAATAAATTAATTTGTGATGGATATCTAGTTACCTATCAATTATTTAGATTCTAAAGTTGGTAACCAAAATCTTGGTAGCTAATTATATACGAATTTAAAAAACATTTATCAATAGAAATTAATTTAGATACTAATAATTTTTTAGTTCTAAAATAATATTTAATTTAATAAATAGAGAAACTATTTTTTTTTAAATTTTAAAACTAATTTTTATTTTATCTAAAATTGATTTTTATTTAAGGATTTTATTTTACTGTCACCAATCATTGATAAAAGTTTTTTTATACTTCTAGGTTCTATTTATAATACAAATGCATAGGAAGCTTGCTATCTAAAGGGTGATCTTATTATTTCTCCTTCAACCTTGTCTCCAATGATCAACTCCTAAGAATGAAATGTCACACATCTTCAATCTCTCATTTATAGATGTTGCTTCAAAGCAATATTTCTTGTTAGAAGAACTTCATCTATCTGATGATTGGACTTTATTTGTATTTTCTTCATTCGTTCCTCCAATCTTCATATCTAAAAAATTAATTTTAAGAGTTTGATAACTTTAATACTTCTCTAAGAATATAATTGTTTAAAAATTATTATAAAACAAAATAAAGGTATTTAAAAATGATAAAATGCGACTTGCCAGTGTCGTAAATTTGGTGGGACAGATTGGTTTGTTTTTTTTTCAAATTAAAAAAAAATAGTTAAAAGTATAATTTTTTATTGTATTATTTTAAAGATATAAAATTTAAACTTTTAATAATTATAAATTAAATTTTTATTTTTCATTATGATAGAATAAATTAATATAAAAAGGCTAATAATTCTGTAAGTGTTTTTAGGTTCCGTTTTCCACCACCCTTAAAAGGGTCTTTATCATGATATTTAGAGCATTTCTCAAGACACGAATAAATTTACGAATCTTTTATCATTTTAGTGAGAAAGTAAAACTTCAACTAAAACTTTTCTTAAGGGCTATGGGAACATGCAACAAGTCCAGCATTTTGAAGGAGCAAAAGAGAACACAATTTTTGAACAGATTGGCAACCCCTTGCTGGTTACTCTAAATCAAGGTGTACTGGGGACGTGCAAAGGAAAGTGCGACCATGAAAAGGGAATAATTAAAGTGAGACGAGGGCGTTGGCAGTTTAACATGTGAATGCAAATCTCCAATCCAAGAGCAAAACATTAACAATAGAAAATCACAACAGAACTAATTTTGTGCAAAAAATTCGATATCGTTATTCAAGCAGCCGTCTTCGGACTCCAACAAAAGTGCTACAAATCAAGAGCCTTCTAGAAAAAAATGGCTTTCAACATTAGATACAAAGTAACCTTGTATTCTTGAAATTATGTGATGATTAATGGGAGGAAACAATAGTAACCATGCCTAAATATCTCACTTCTTGACTTCTTCATACTCCGCCTCGGGAGCCTGGTCACCACCCTGAGAACCTCCAGTGGAGGAATCACCACTAGAACCACCTGACATGTGCTGTCCAATCTTGGAGACAGCTTTGTTCGCTGCATCAAGCTTTTCCTTAATTACATCAGCATTCTCCCCTGCCATCGCAGTTCTCAAATCTGATACTGCATCTTCAATCTCTTTGGCCACTTCACTGGGAATCTTCTCTCTGTAATCACCTAAACTCTTCTCAATGCCGTAGATGGTTGTATCTGCACTGTTTCTAATGTCAATGAGAGCCTTTCTTTCTTGGTCTCTTTGAGCATGCAACTCTGCTTCTCTGACCATCTTATCGATCTCATCTTCTGAGAGTCCTCCGGATGATCGGATGGTGATTTGCTGTTCTTTCCCAGTGGATTTGTCTTTGGCAGAGACAGTAACAATCCCGTTGGCGTCTATATCAAATGTGACTTCAATCTGAGGGATACCTCTTGGGGATGGAGGAATGCCAACAAGCTCAAATTCTCCAAGCATTTTGTTGTCTGTAGCCATTTCTCGCTCACCTTGTAGAACCTTGATACCAACCTGAGTCTGATTGTCAGCTGCTGTTGAAAACACCTGAAACAATAATAACATACGTAAGAAGTAGACTCTACCTAATAGCAAAAAGTATATTTAACAAAATCAAATGGCTAAACATCTAAAATTACTAAACTGGGTAAAATAAGTGCAGTATCTAAGCTCTTTAATTTGCAAGAATTTATTTAAGCCCTTTAATTAAGCATATAATTGCACAATTTCAATGTTACATTCGAAAGACTGACCAAGGGAACTGGAAAGTAGAAAACAGTGGTCTAAGACAATCTTTAAGGATTACCTGGCTTTTTTTTGTAGGAATTGTGGTGTTCCGGTTGATCAACCTGGTAAATATACCACCCAAAGTCTCGATACCCAGAGAAAGTGGAGTGACATCGAGGAGTAATAGCTCTTTAACATCTCCGCGTAAGATACCACCTTGAATAGCTGCTCCCATGGCAACTGCCTCATCAGGATTTACTCCTTTGCTAGGACTCTTTCCAAAGATCTCTGAAACCACCTCCTGGACTTTAGGCACTCGGGTCATCCCTCCAACAAGGAGAACCTCATCAACATCCTTGATAGATATGTTAGCATCCTTCAAGCAACTTTTACACGGTGCCTTTGTCCTTTCAATCAAGTGGTTTACTAAAGCCTCAAACTTGGATCTTGTCAATGTGATATTCAGATGCTTTGCACCAGATGCATCAGCAGTGATGAAAGGAAGATTGATTTCTGTTTGAGATGTTGAAGATAGTTCTATTTTTGCTTTCTCAGCAGCTTCCCGAAGCCTCTGCAAGGCAAGCTTATCCTTTGAAAGGTCAATACTCTCAGATCTTTTGAATTCGTTCACTAGAAAGTCCAATAAAGCATTATCAAAATCCTCTCCTCCCAAGAAAGTATCACCATTTGTTGCTTTCACCTGGACACAAAAATGTGATCAGTAAAAATTTTCTAAAATTATTCCTAATGACAGGTTAAGAAAGGCACAGAAGAACAAGTTTTAATACCTCAAAAACACCACTAGAAATCTCTAAGATGGACACATCAAAAGTTCCACCTCCAAGATCAAAAACTGCAATGAGACCCTCCTTGTTGTTCATCCCATATGAAAGTGCAGCAGCAGTGGGCTCATTGATGATTCTCTGAACATCAAGACCAGCAATTTTGCCAGCATCTTTTGTTGCCTGCCTTTGTGCATCATTGAAGTAAGCTGGTACAGTAATTACAGCTTTTGAAACTGACTTTCCAAGATATGATTCAGCAGTTTCCTTCATCTTGGTGAGAACAAAAGCACCAATTTGGCTGGGAGAGTACTGCTCCCCATTGGCTTCAACCCAAGCATCTCCATTGGGTGCCTTAACAATCTTGAATGGTACCATCTTCATCTCCTTCTGAGTTTGAGGATCATCAAACCGCCTACCGATCATTCGCTTGGTTCCAAAAAGTGTGTTTGTAGGATTAGTCACAGCCTGACGCTTGGCAGGTGTACCAACAAGAAGTTCCGCTTTCTGGTTAAAGGCAACCACTGATGGTGTTGTTCGAGCTCCTTCAGAATTTTCAATGACTTTAGGATTCTGAAAATGACATAACTGTTAGTCAGCACAGACATTACCACTGAAAACATGTCCAAACAAATTAAGAGAGAGAATCTTACCTTTCCCTCCATAACAGAAACGCATGAATTGGTAGTACCAAGATCAATTCCAATAACATCATTACCAGCAGGCTTTGAACTGCGTGAGGATGAAGTTTTACAATGAATAAATTTGAGACTAGAAGTACAATATCTATCTCTTTATATAAGTATGAAAACTAAAAAACAGAACTGCAAACTGCACCTGAATGGTCGGGACAAACTAGCCCACTTGTGACCTACATATGATGTCCTTGTGCCGCTCGTGAACTACACAACCATACGAAAGAAATTAAGATTACCTTCGGAATAATGTTCACCATGAGATCAACACAAGTTCAACCATCATTATTCTACAAATGACGCCATGATTTCAACTAGTGTTCATAAGTTCATGTACTTTGTAGGTCCCGAATATATACGCAGTTCTAAATTTGTCAATTATGGATTAAAAAATATAGATACAACAAAGCAACAGCATCCATAAGTGATTGAGTAACAATGAAGTCAGCTGCACAGAAAAACACAGAAAATCTAGCAAAATTTCGAGCCTATACATAAGCCATTAATCTCAAAGTAATAATTGCTTCTATGATCTATAGAAATTGTGTATCACGTAAGTCCGGTTCTCAAACCTTTCTAAAATCGTTAATTTCCAAGATCCAGCAGTACGTAATATTAAAAAAGCTAAATCTTCATATATATTTTTATTTCACACAAGCGGAATATAAGGAACCTCGTCTAAGAGATCTTAAGGATCAATCAGGAAAAAATATGTACACAAGAAAAGTTACAGATTCTAAGCAGCTAAGTGAAGAATAAAATGAGCCAATAACTGATTTGCTACATAACACAATTCAGCACACATCAAAGAAAAATGAGAACTGAAATTAATCGCGTAGAAAGAGTGAACTTGGAGATGCAAAAAAGGCAGCGGCTATGTACCGATCGAAAGGCGGAGAAAGAGGAAGTATGAAATTCTCGGCGGCGGAGAGAACGGAGCAAGGCGGTGGCGGCGGCCATGGCAAATTGGAAATAGTGAAACAAAGGGTGTGGAATTGGGCGATAGAGAGGGGAGGGTTTGGGTTGCTTTGGTTTGGTTTGGCTTTAAATTAGGGTTTAGGGTTTTGTGCTGACGAAAGTAGTGGTCATGAATACAGGTTGAAATGAGCGTATACGTATACATTTCGTGTACTTCAAGATACACAAAAGTGAAATTTTTTTATTTTTTATTTTTTATATATATACAAAAGTAATTTTTAGACAACGACCCAAAACCAAAACAAAAACTATGCATGTGAATATAAATTTAGGCAACTAACCCAACACATATTCGTAATTTATTTTCTCAATTTTTAATTATTAATTAAAGTCTATTACTTAATATTTATAAAATTAGGAGTAAGTTCATTTCTTAATTTAAATTTCAAATACAACTAAAAAATATGTTGCTCGCTTGTATTTGTTAAATTTTAAAAAGTTTCATCACGGTATACCCTTGTTTATTAATTTTAAACAATATTTCATAAAAAATACTGTAATTTATTTTTATGTTATGTATGTTCACAAATTTGTCCGAAATGTTTCCAAGAAATTGTATGTAGAAATATATTTTTATTATTTTTTTATTGATATATTTTTAAATATTAATTTTTATTTTATGTAGTATAAACCCTGATACCACATAGACACGAAGATATGTATAATCTCTAAAATGTAGGAACGAGAACACAAATCTATATATTATATAATTATGAATTATTGATAATAAATATTTATGTACATAAGCATGTTTAGGTTTTTTTTGAAAGAAAAAGATGTTTCTCAATTATTTCTATAATCATAATAAAATTTTATACAATAAATTTGAGTTTTTAGAAAATTAATATTTTTTTAAAATTGTATTAGAATCGTGTTAGAATTGTCAGAAATCCAACAAATATTTTTTGAATGAGACATTTCACCGATACGTGTTCTACAAAAAATGAGAAGTAAGAAAGATCAGTCGAACCCAACTCCAAATATGAAAAGCATTAGAACATTAAAAAAATAAATGTTGAATAGGCTCCTCATGTTTTTCACAAAGCATACACATAGACCATATATGCAAACCTTTATTATGAATATGTTGATTTGTAGGAAGTCACCAATGAAAAACTTTTCAGAGTACTAGAGTTTTGGAAGACAAAATAGATGAAGACCAAATGAATTTACCCCAATCACAGGGAACTCCTGGTTCCAAGAAAAAAGTCCTAGCCGATTTAAAAGAGAAATAACCATACTCATCTAGAATCCAATTAGGAATATCTTATTCCTCCCTAACCATGATATGATTAAAAAAGTGAGGCATCTGCTGTAAAGATAAGAGAATATTTCAATCACAACCTGTCCAAAACTGAGAGACTGAATCCGAAATGCTAGCACCAGCAGATAACTCTACAATATTTGCTAAAGAAGTAGTAGAACATCATTTATCATTCCATAAATTAATAGAAGAACTTGTACCAATCGTCCAAGAAGTATAATCAAGTATATTAAAATAAAACTGCTTAATTTTAGGCCAAAGAGAAGAGGATCTATAAACCATTCTAAACTCGTATTTTGATTTAAAAACCATGACTTTCAAGAACAAAGACCAAGGCATGTTGCTATAACCAAAATTTCAAGCAAGCTTAAGAAGATATACATTATTTTCATGACGAAGATTAATAATCTTCAAACCTCCATTCTCAAGAGGAGAACAAATTGTATCCCAATTCACAGTGACTATGTCTTTTTTCAGAATATCACCAGTCCAAATAAAATTTTGACACCATTGCTCAACTTGGTTAAGAAGTGATAGGCCATTTATACATATTAAAGCTATAAGCTAGAAATCTAGTAATCATCGTATTGACCAACTAAATTTGACTCATTATGCTAAGAGATTTACCTTTCCAAGATGCTAGCTTCAATTTGATTTTATCAGTCAAAGGTTGAAGAAATCGACACTTTGGAGCACCAACAAGATAAACACTCCTAAATAATTGAAAGGCAAACAACCATGACGACAAGAAATAATACGTTGAATTTTGGTGACAAATTTGATAGAATTATCCATGGTGAAAAAACTACTTTTAGAGTTATTAACATATTGACCAGAAAAATCATCATATGTTTTAAGAAAAATAATCAAATTTCCAAGAGACTTAATATCCCCATACACGAAACAAATATCTCATCAGCATATAAAATATGAGAGGGAATGAGATAACCTTGCGGACTAGCCATATGTAAATTTTTTCTATCATTCACAAGCTTAGAGATACCTTTACTAAGAACTTCCTCTACAAGGCAGATAAGTAAAGGAGACAAAGGATCACCTTATCTAACACCTCTACTGCAAGGAAAAAAAACTCATCAAACTACCATTTATTATGATCAAAAGCATAGTTGAACGGAGAATTGTACTAATCCAACCGACAAACGAGGGGTGAAAACCAAAGCGTGTCAAAACTAATAATAAGAACTTCCAACTCAAAGTGTCAAAGGTTGTATGAATATCAACTTTGTAAGTCACATTACCACCTCTAACCTTTTTAGAAAGCATGTTAATAGCTTCATAAGTAATACCAATGCATTCCTGAATCTTTCTACCCTGCACAAACCCATATTGATTAGGAGAAATGATTATAGCAACCACAAGTGCAAGCCTACTAGTATCTTGGAAATAATCTTAAATTTGAAATTAGCAACAACAATTGACATGTAATCTTTAAGGACTCAGCACCCTGAATCTTAAGAATAAGAGATACCACATTACTATTCATTTCAGGGAGAATCCAATTCTGTTTAAAAAACTGTTAAACAACATTGCAAACATCTTTCCCAATATTGTCACAACAAGAATGATAGAAAACACCACCAAAACCATTAGGACTAGGAGCACTATTACCATTAAGATTAAAAATAACAGTCTTGATTTCCAAAAAAATCATGACATTTAATCAACATCATATTCTCCTCAGATGAAACTAACTCAGGAATATAAGAACCAATAAAATCCACCATATTACTTGTATTCGGAACATTAGGAATAAACTCAACATAAAGATTTTTATAAAAGTCCAAAATATGAACCTCAATGAGTTTAGGATCCTCAGTAACCTCATTATCAATCTGTAGACGATGAACCCCACTAGAATTATTTATCCTTTTGACCACAACATGGAAAAAAATAGTATTTCGATCTCCATCTTTTAACCATAACATCTTAGCCTTTTCTTTCCAAAACAAATATTGATAGTGAGGAGCATGATCAAGCTTTTCCTTAACAATCTTTTCTTGACAGAGAAGCCCATCAATATCAGACAAACTAGCAGTCTCTAATTCTTGTAGAATACCAAGGAGGAGACCCTGCTTAAGAAGAACTGCATTGTGAACATTAACAAAAGAATTTTTATTCCAGTCTCGGTGTTCAATTTTCAACCTTTTTAACTTATGTTGCAAAATAAACATAGGACAACCAACAACCTTTTTAGCCTAAGAATCATGAATAAGCTTTAGACATGAAGTGTCCTAAAGCCACATAGAAAAGAAAAATGGTTAACCTTCCTCAAAGAATTACTAGCAAGACTAGCAAGAATAGGGGAATAATCAGTACAACTTTTAACAAGAACCTGATAAGTACAAGAATCTTATTCATCCAGACACACTCCATTACATAAAACTCTATTCAGTCTTCTATGAATTTTATGCAACCCTCTCCTTCCATTACAAGATCCAGTAAACGACATACAAGAAAGATCATTAGTATTAACCCAATTAAGGAATTAATCATAAGAAACCTGATTAGGAGTCCCCCTTTACAATCATCCGCTGAGATCACAATATTAAAATCTCCTAGAATACACCAATGCCTTGTGAAGGAACTAAGTTCCCTTCACAAAAACTGTCTAGCCAAGTATGTGTTAGCACCATAAACTCAAGCAAAACTAAAACATTTATCATATAGAAGACAAGTTACAAAAATAAATTGATCATTGACCAAGAAATCTTGGACAAGATTAGAAACCGACAAACACCAAAGCTTAACACCTTTATTGACAATAAGAGATGTATCCACCAAATGCATATTAACAGATTTGAAAAGGACGTCGAAAACATTAGTGTACGACATCATAGGTTCAACAAGAAAAACTAGGAGGGGTTTATGTAGTTTAAGTAAACTAATCAACATCTCCACAATTTTGTGATTTCTCAGACCTCTAACATTCCAAATAAATGAAGAGACCTTTATTACGAAATTGTAGAGAGAACTGCCTTAGGAGTTTTTTGAATTTATATTTTAATTTAATATAATTCATAATATTTATTTAAAATAGTATGAATGTTATGTAAGTGTGATTGCAAGGTTTTCTTTGAGATTTAACCTAAACAAAGAGTTTCTTCCCTTCTGATTTTTAATTATTGAATTACATTCTAGGATTTAGGATATATTTATAGTGTAAAAGTCATACTAAAGTCACGATTTTAAATTTGGGTTTTAAAAGATATTTTTAATGGAGTATAACACTAGATTTGAGATCTATAATTTTAAATAAGACCTTTCAGCTTATAGGAATATTTTTTTTTATTAAGAACAACTCATAATAAAAAAAAAATTAAAATGAAATATTTTAAAATTAAAGTGCAAATTACATAACATCTAAGCATGATAACATTGTGACTAAATTACCTATCTAGCACCATTTACACTTTTATTTCCCCATCTAGCACCCTTTTGTTTTTATTTCACTATCTAGCACTCTTTTGTTTTTATTTCCCTATCTAGCACCCTTTTATTTTTTATTTCCCTATCTAGCACCATTTAAAAAATAAATAAATAAAATAATAATTTTTTTTTTATAATTTTAATTTTGAATGCATTAAAAAAATAATCTTTTTAATGTTTAAAATAGTTAGAAATATAATTAATGAATAAAGAAATGAGTTTTTACAAAATAAAAATAAAAAAGTAATAAATTAAAAATGTTTAGTTTAAAATTATTTTTTTAAGAATGAAGAAAATAAAAAAAATTAAACTCTACAACAACATAAAAGTTGAATCTATAAACATAAATTAGTATTTATTTTTATTATTATTGATGATGTAATCATATTAATTTAAAGTAAAAAATACATGACATAATTATAAAAAAACCAAAGTCAATTAATTATATTTCTAATTATTTTAAACATTATAAATATTTATTTTTTAATGCATTCAAAATTAAAATTATCAAAAAAAGAATAATTGATTATTTATTTATTTATTTTTGAAATGGTGCTAGATAGGGAAATAAAAAATAAAAGAGTGTTAGATAGAGAAATAAAAACAAAAGGATGATAGATAAGAAAATAAAAGTGTAAATGGTGCTAAATAGAAAATTGAGCCTAGTGTTGCATTGAATAGACATGAAGTATTAAAGAAGAGGGAGCATATTGATACCTATAACAAGTAAATTAACACCCATATTATGATATGCATTAAAAATGGCTTTATTCACAACTAGATCAAGAGTAGTTATATTGTTATACTTTACAGAAGAAAAAAATTTAATAAAACTAAATTAATGTATTTACATCTTAGTAGAATGCATGGTGTGATTAGTGGATAAGAAATTAAAATTTTAACACCCATCGTTATCTTGATACATAATAATGCCTAGTTAAAATTCTCACACCTAAACTTCCATTTTTTATTTTATTTTTTTATCAGCACACCTAAACTTCCATGCTTTCATCATATTTGTAACACTAAATTAATGTATTTAAATTTTAATAGCAATTCCTATTAAATAATAATTGAAGTTAAAATATTGAGAACAATCCTCCTAAGTGAGATTTTACATTGAATCAATATTTTTAACGAGTGCAGTGCATCAAGCTTAAATAAATAAGAAATTAGGTAAACAGGTGGGAGTTTTTAATTAGAAAATAAAATAAAGTTTATTTAACACATTAAATAATAAAAACAACTATTCTGTTTTCTTTAAATATTATATTATAATAAAATGTAATAATTTATTTAAGTGTCAAGTAACTTTAACCAGAATTCAGTTTTTTAACTCCAAATATTCAAATTCACATTCTTATGCTCAGTAGATTTATGATAGGTTGAAATGTACGTTATTTTATACGAAAATGATAGTTGACATTTTTTTAGAGCTGTACTATGATTCAGAAATAAATATTAAGAATTGTAATATAATTGTATAAAAAATGGTGAGTTATAATCGTATCATTATCCTATTTTATACCAATATATATAACTATATATATTATATTATTTTCTTTATACTTATCATTGTTATTATTATCATCTATTATAAAACTTTATTATTAAAAAAGTTGTTAATATTTTATTATAGTCATTAAATTATTATTTAAGAAAAAGGTAGTTATAAAAAAAGATAATTTTCTGTAAACAATAATAGAATTGTAGTAACTGAAAAAACAAATGAAGTAGAGTTGTTCATGATAGATAAGTCCTAAGTGTCTCGGAATAGCATCTGGCGCTCATATCATACCTTTCCAAAAGCAAAATGATAGTTTGAAAACCATATTGTTTGAATTTAGAAATAAATATAAATAATAAATGATAAATTTATAACTTAGTAATATAAAAAATATTAAAATAATAATATTAGGACTTATAATGTTGGAGTTGTTAATTGATCATTACACTTTCCAAAAACACAAACAAAAATGACAACCTTAATATTTTTAAAGTAAAAAAAAAATCTGTGACTGAATTCTTTATATCACAATTTACATTATTTTTTTTTCTGTCTACCATCATTTTATTTTTATTTCTCTATCTAGCACAATTTTAAAAGTAAAAAAAAATAAATTAAAAAAATTAATAATTTTAATCTTGAATACATTAAAAAAATAAATTTAATGTTTAAAATAGTTATTAATGAATAAATAAATGGGATTTTTACAAAATAAAAAAGTAATAAATTAAAAATGTGTAGTTTAATATTTTCTAAATGAAGGAAATAAAAAATTAAACCTTACACCAACATAAAAGTTGAATATATAAACATAAATTAATATTTATTTTTATTATTATTGATGATGTAATTATGTTAATTTCAAGTAAAAAATATAGGACATAATTATAAAAATTCAAAGTCAATTAGTATTAATTAGTAGTGAAGATAATATTAAAGTGTCTACTCATTTTTAAGCATTAAATATAACATTTGCATTAGTTTGTTTTTTTATAACATTTGCATTAGTTTGTTTTTTTTAGTAGACACTTCAATATTATATATATGTGTCCACTACTAATGAATACTAATTGACTTTGATTTTTTATAATTATGTCTTGTATATTTTTACTTGAAATTAACATGATTAAATCATCAAATAATAAATAAATACTAATTTTGTTTATAGATTCAATTTTTGTGTTGTTGTAGGGTTTAATTTTTTATTTTTTCCATTCTTAAAAAAATTTTAAACTAAACATTTTTAATTTATTAGTTTTTTATTTTTATTTTGTAAAAACTCATTTTTTTATTCATTAATATCATTTTAAACATTAAAAATATTTATTTTTTTAATATATTTAAAATTAAAATTATTAATTTTTTTAATTTATTAATTTTTGTTTTTTACTTTTAAGATAGTGCTAGATAGGGAAATAAAAATAAAAAAGTGCTAAATATTAAAATAAAAACAAAATGATGCTAGATGAGAGAAATAAAAGTGTAAATAATATTATACGTAGGTTAGTGAGTTACGAGTATAAATCCATTGAACCCAATATTATCCGTTAAGTGTAACAGCTTAAACAATTACTTAATTACTTAATTAATGAGTTAATAATAGTTAATATATAAAGAGTAGTGAGAAAGTAAGTTTTGAAGAAAAGAAGACGTAGCATAGAAATGGCGGCAGTGAAGAGCGAAGACCCAGAAAAGGCATGCGTGGAAGAAGATGAGGAAGAAGAGTCTCCCATAGAGGAAGTGAGATTAACGGTGAGGAACACGGATGACCCGAACCAACCGGTATGGACCTTCCGAATGTGGTTCCTGGGTTTGCTCTCATGCTCCCTCTTGTCCTTCCTCAACCAGTTCTTCGCCTACCGAACCGAGCCACTCGTCATCACTCAGATCACCGTGCAGGTGGCCATGCTCCCCATTGGCCACCTCATGGCCAAGCTCCTCCCCACCACCACTTTCCGGATCCCCGGGTTCGGGTCCAAGCGGTTCTCCTTCAACCCGGGGCCCTTCAACATGAAGGAGCACGTCCTCGTCACCATATTCGCCAATGCAGGTAGCGCGTTCGGGAACGGGTCGTCCTACGCGGTGAGCATCATAAACATCGTGAAAGCCTTTTATGGGAGGAAAATATCTTTCCTTGCTTCATGGCTCCTCGTCATCACCACTCAGGTAATCATTTAAACCTTTTCTTTAGAAAAAGTACAGTGATCGTGAACGAATATGAACGAGTTGGGTTGGGTGGATGTGAGTGCAGGTGTTGGGATACGGTTGGGCAGGGTTGCTGAAGAAGTATGTGGTGGAGCCTGCCCACATGTGGTGGCCCAGTAGCCTCGTTCAGGTCTCTCTTTTCCGGTATATCTATCTCTTCTATTTCCTTTTCCTTCTCCTTCACTTCTCTTACTATTTCTCCTCTTCCTTTTCATGTGCTTTCATATCTCATGAAGAAAATGGAGTTGTATGATAAACCTTGCTGATATGCAGGGCTATGCATGAGAAAGATGATGGCGGGTTTTCGAGGGCAAAGTTTTTCTTTATTGCACTAGTTTGCAGTTTTATTTGGTATGTGGTCCCTGGATACTTCTTCTCAACGCTCACAAACATATCATGGGTGTGTTGGATATTCTCAAAGTCAGTGACGGCTCAGCAGCTAGGCTCGGGAATGAACGGCTTGGGACTTGGTGCACTCACACTTGACTGGTCTGCTGTAGCATCATTTTTGTTCAGCCCTCTCATCTCACCCTTCTTTGCCATTGTCAACATTTTTGTGGGCTATGCACTGATAGTGTATGCTGTGATTCCTATTGCATACTGGGGCTTTAACATGTACAATGCAAATAGGTTTCCTATTTTCTCATCAGACTTGTTCACATCCAATGGCCAAGAATACAACATATCTGCAATTGTCAATCAAAACTTCGAGCTAGATCTTGACAAGTATAACCAACAAGGTCGAATTAATCTTAGTGTCTTCTTCTCTCTCACTTACGGATTAGGATTTGCCACCATTGCATCCACCCTTACACATGTTGCTTTCTTCCATGGACGGTAAATAATGCTCCCTTATGAATCATTACTCAACCCTATTTGTTATACTTTTAAGACTAAATTTGTTTGGTAACGTTTACTTAAACATGCAGGGAGATTATGGAGCGATATCGTGCTTCAGCAACAGGCAAAGAAGATATCCACACAAAAATGATGAAAAAATACAAAGACATACCTTCTTGGTGGTTTCATGTTATGCTGGGCGTGACGCTTGTGGTTTCTCTCATGCTATGCATCTTTCTAAATGACCAGGTTCAGATGCCGTGGTGGGGACTTGTCTTTGCTTCAGCCTTGGCCTTCGTATTTACACTCCCAGTTAGTGTTATAACTGCTACCACAAACCAGGTTAAAGTCTTGCAACTTTTGCTCCCTTCCCCTTCTAAACAATGTTAATTCATCTTATCCACAAAATGTTGAATTCATATAAAATGCAGTCTCCTGTAGTTCCACTATTTTCAACAAAAAAACTGGCACCTGTACATTATGTCAATTTTATTATATGCACACATCTACAATATACACCAAAAATCAGATACAACTTTTCCTTGTTCCAAATTTGTGATCAAGACACATTTTCTCTGTATCTTAAATAGCATGCTATGCAGACTAAAGCTGACTTGTGTAATGATTGTAGCGGGCACTACAGTGGTGCTATGTGTTGATTTTAAAAAAAGTTAAAAACTCCTTCTGATGATCAGAAACAAATGAGACTTAAGGACTTTTTGAAAGGTTATTTATAGGATTTGAATTTCCAAATTGAAATCTTTTTAATCTCATGCTCTGCCAACAGACACCAGGACTAAATGTTATTACCGAGTATATCTTTGGTATCATTTATCCCGGAAGACCAATAGCAAATGTATGCTTCAAAACCTTTGGTTACATAAGCATGGCTCAGGCTGTCTCCTTCCTTAGCGATTTCAAGCTCGGCCACTACATGAAGATCCCTCCAAGATCAATGTTTTTAGTACAGGTATTTTCATCATGTTTATTTCCTCTCACCTCATACCTTTGTGTCACTCAAAAACAACTTGCACTACACTCATATATTACATGTTTACCTTGTGTTGAACGAATCTAGTTCATTGGTACAATGCTTGCTGGATCCATAAACACTGGTGTAGCATGGTGGTTGCTGAACTCTGTCCATAACATATGCCATAGAGACCTCCTTCCTGAAGACAGTCCCTGGACATGTCCAAGTGATCATGTTTTCTTTGATGCATCAGTTATCTGGGGTTTGGTGGGACCTAGGAGGATCTTCGGTTCTCATGGAAACTACCAAGCATTGAATTGGTTTTTCCTTGGAGGTGCAATAGGACCAATACTAGTTTGGCTATTGCACAAGGCATTCCCGAAGCAGTCATGGATTCCATTGATCAATCTTCCAGTCCTTCTGGGGGCAACTGGAATGATGCCACCAGCAACAGCACTGAACTACAATGCTTGGATTATAATTGGAACTATTTTCAACTTCTTTGTGTTCCGTTACAGGAAGAAGTGGTGGCAGAGATACAACTATGTTCTATCAGCAGCACTTGATGCAGGGGTTGCTTTTATGGCTGTTCTGCTCTACTTTGCAGTAGGCCTGGAAAACAAAAGTATTTCTTGGTGGGGAAATGATGGGGAGCATTGTCCCCTTGCAACTTGCCCTACAGCAAAGGGCATAGTGGTTGATGGCTGCCCTGTATATTAATTCATCACTGCTTCTTTTTATGTTTTTTCCATCACAGCAACACTCATCAATTACTACTCAAAATCATCAATGCATATATATTTCATTTTCTCAGGAAATAGTGTTATTTTTTTTTCAATTAGGTTTCTTCCTTTTGCCTTTAATAGTATCATTTCAAATAAATTGAGAATTGAGAGAGAAAAAAGGTGGTGCTCAGGTCAATTTTGTGTAAATTTCTAAGGCAAAATGGAGCCACATATTTTACACTTTTCCAGAGATTTTAATTTGGATTTTGAAGCTCAACACACCATCAATAGATTACTGCTCGCTTGTTTTGTTCATAAGTTTCTTTCCTATTATTTAATTCTACATTTTTATTTGCTCAGATGATTTTTTACCAAATTAAATATCAAATATTTTAGCTCGATTTTTTTACATTATTCAAAATTAAGATTTGTTTGTGAATATTGCGTTAAAGAAATTCAATAAAAGTAATTTTTTGATTAGATGATAATATATTATTATTTTCCCTTGCTCGGAATATTTCATATTTTGAATTTTTACTTAAATTCTAAATACGATAAAAAAATTACTCAAAACTAGTAACAATCATAATTAAATAATAACACAAAATGTCTAAATAAATACAATAAAAAATCAAATATAAGTTTCTTAGATAAAAAAAAATTGTCATCGTCTTCTAGGTGTGAGTATTCTTTATCATATCTTCAGTTTTACATCCATAGATTTGGATTTTGGAAATTAAAATCCAAAATTAATCCTACCAAAACCCTATACTACTACTCCACTAGCACACGGCATAATATTCACTGTGTTTCCGACGGATTTTAACAATTCTTACAAATTAAAATTTATGATGTTTGAATTATTTGAAAGGGACTTTTGTTGTATTTCATAAGCTAAGATAGTCAATATATTTATCTAAGATGGGTTGAAACTCGAAACATTCTATCAATTGATGATAACCTTCAAAAGGAAGACCCTTCCTTAATAGGATATATCGATTGAAGACTTTTACACATTGAATAGAAGAAACACATTCAACCATAGAGTTTTGTTTTCAAAATTTTGGTATTACAGATGAAGTCAATTCCTGCATGAAGAATTATTGTGGTTCCCTCTATGACGAACCCTTCATCAGCCAATATAACAAACCCACCATTACCAGGGTTGTGGCCAATTCTGCAGTGAGAAGGGCTTCTAGATGCTCCAAATGAAGCTTGTATGCATTGCCATAAGTGTTTAAAAGTATAAGCCAACATTCGAAATTCAAACCCATAAATCATCAAGATGAATTCCCTGTAATCCATTGGTTATACTCATCCATCCTTATTATGAAGGAGCTGGAACTTGGGGAACCACCTCCACCATACGCCTTCAGGTTCCAAGAGCAGAAAATTCATCAATGTGTAGCAAAGTGCTAACAATCAAAAGGTAAGACACAAATGTATCAATGTGTGAAACAAGGAAGCCACACCTTTGCAACTTCAGAGGTATCAGTGGCAGTATCAGTGGTACGCAAGCACATTTTGAGATTATTCCTTTGCACGAATATCACAGCCCCTATTGGCCTGTCAATGATGAATAAACCTAATTCATAAGATTACATAATTCAATAATTCTTTGATAGCAGGCAATCATGGCTATAAGCTTAAAGAATATTTTTTGGATTCTTTACTAAACCACTAAAAACCCGAAACTAAAAGGATGCCGAAGACATACTATGAACTCTCTCCCACAGTTACAATCAGAAGAAAAGATCAACAAATATTTGGAACCAACATAGTATCAATCTCATTGGATTTACCTAGTCCAAGCAATAATCAAGCACAAAATGCTTATCTTCAACATAATAAAGTCTCTTGTATGCATGTGTTAGCATAATATATACAATTTCATGTTAATATGATGAAATAACTAAATTCTGACAGGTGATTAGTGCTAAAGATCCTGCCTCAAGTTCAATGAGAAACGGGAGTATTTGAGAACATCAAATGCATAACACATTTAAGTCGACCGTAGAGACAAGGAACTCATCAGGTCACTACTTTAGGTTATTTTAATTTTCAGTCTAATTATGAGAAGAAATTGCTATTTATTTTATGAAGAATTTGCATTACACATTAGCTCGGTGACTGCACTAATGCCAATGCCATAGTGGAACTCTTGACACAATTTGTTGCCTTTGTTCTTCTGGCAAGAACTTCCACATGTAATTACTATTTGAATCCCCATGCTCAACAAAAATTTCAATAACTAGTGTCAAGCTTTAAATTAAACTTTTCTTTCTCTCAGACAACCACAGGGGAAGATCATTCTGCTACAAGATAATAACATAAAATTAAACATAAATTTGATAAACCTTTCTTTTCAATAAACTACCTCACCTAAGCCCAGTAGCAGCACTTTTTACACTAAGAAGCTTGCCAATTTCATCACTTAAGTTGGAATTCCCATCTGCTCGAACTCCCTACATAGCAATCATGGCAACAAAAAATGATTATAAATCTCAACTGCCAAACTGGGGTGGGGACACCACATCACATGTTGCCATTCAAAATCAATTAATTGGAAAGAATTAGTTATAAATTGAGCATTAAAAAACAGGAGACAAAGTTCACGGCACAAATTTGACTTCCATTCATAATTAACAAACAACAAAAACTTAAAGAAATACAAATTATGGCATATTAGTAACAACTGAAACTGAGATGAATGTATACTGAAATTACCAGGCACTCTCCATAAAATCCTCTACCCAGTCGAACCCTGAATACCTTTTCCAGCAATTTGCTTGCAGCATTTTGGCGAGCTGAAAGATATGAATATCCTTTAGCAATTAAACCTTCAGCACTTAATTCCAGCAACTGTAATGAGGATAGTTTTAAAGAACAGAACAATTTCAGCAAAGCCAGGATAACTAAAAAAAGAGAGAAATTGACGATAACTTAGACAAAGAATAGTAAAGAAGCTTTTACTTTTTGAAATATTACACAACACGGCTTATAAAAGCAAGGAAGCAACATAGTAGATGGTGCTATGACAGGTACTATTAGTGTATCTGTGACTGTAAGAGAAAATTCTGAATTTGTATTAGTCATGTCATGTTCACTTCAAACAACCAATTAACTAATCAAAATTTATTTTTTTCCCTTTTCATGCAGGAGATAGATAAATGACAAAATTGACAAAAAAAATGGAAATGCATGTTTATAATCCGTACCACAGAGAATAATAGTTCTTAAATTGCTATTGAAAAAAATTCATTTTAATTAGCTCGGTCGAGCTATTTGACATGGCCTAAGTAAACTATATACTCTTGAGGAATAAGAAAATACTATGGATTAATACACTTGTTTCTTAATCCATTTTATCTTAATTAAACTCCAAATTTTCACTCAACAGAAGCAACAAAGAAGAAAACACAGAAATAATCTTAAAAGAAGCACAGTCATGCCTGATTAAACATGTATGGATTAGAAATGCAGCTAAACCTTGATCGCCATTCACTCAGTCCAACATTAAAGATCCTAATGTCAGGCAAGCTCCATCGGCGAAGATCTCCATCCTCAATATACTTCAGAATTTGCTCCACTCGGCCTTTGTCTTTTGAGTCCACCAAAGATGGAGCCTGGTCCTTAAGGAAATTCAGGCATCTTTCAAAATTTCAGCCATGGTTGCATGAGATTCTGGAGAATTAAAGCACATAACTTATATTTTACTTACGTCAGAAATATTAACATCCAAATGTTTGCCAGCAAAGTACTCATAAACAGCTTTGGAGCTACTCTTCTCAAGATTTACATTAATCATAATATTCTCAGGGCAAACATTGGCAGGGGGAATATCTCTAAGAACGGATTTCCGATGATCAAACCCAATAATCCTAGATAGATAAAAAAAAACAATTATATTAATAGGCAATAAAAAGAACTATACAAAATCTATATAGTACCAGCATTAAAACAGTACCAAGGGAAATTAACCCTACTTGCATTTTGATTTACGGGAAAGGTCGAAGAGGAATTCCTTGGGAGGAATAAAGTCAAGTAGATAACATGTCTCAAGGCCATTAGTGCACAAATCTTCAACCCTGTTGTCACAAATAAAGATCATGAATAGATGATTCAAAAACCAAAACTTTGCAGCACCCCATCTCAAGTTTTCAAGCTCTAGGTGATGTAAAGCACAGAAAGTAGAACTTCAAATGCTCAACAACAGGAAACACAAAACCCCATTACAAAAAGAAAGGAAATTTATAGAGTGGAAGAAGAAGGGAACCTGAAAGCGAGAGAGGGGACCGCCGAGAAGGGCAGTATGAGGGATGGGAGATTGTGGCGAGTGTGGAAGAGGTGAGCAAAGAGAGCGGAGAATGCCCCAGAAAAGGAAGGGTAATTGTAGAGAACTATGTTAGGAACTCTGTCTTCTGAAGCTTTTGCTATGGCTTCCAACGCCGCGTCTGAACGCAGGCTCCTACTGCTTCTCCTAACCCACACAGTCACAGAGAGAGGGAAGCTCCTCCTTCCCCCATTTCCGAACCACCATTTCATTTGAATGGTTCTTTTAGTTTTTCCTTTCAATTGTTCAGTTTTAACACCTTGTTTTGTTTCCTAGAGAAATTAATAAAGGGGATTAAATTTTTACACTGTAGCCTACTGAATCTATATCATAATCAAGGTTGAAATGATTTTTCAATTTTTAAAAAATAACTTTTTTATATTTTACATTACTCATTCCTTTTGAACATGTGTTGTTACATATAATCATTAAAAGAAAATTTAATCCTTAAATATATATAATATTATATTTTAATAATAACATAGACTACTCTATTTTTTTTTTAATGATATGTTATTTCAGTTAGTTTCTAACTTTTTTTTAAACACTATTGCAAAAGCTTGTTTGATATAATACTTGTTAATCAAATTTACAATTTACCATTTATTATCACATATAAGGGTAAGATAAATATTTCATGGTAGTGAGTAGGGTATAAGTGCAGGTTCTATAATCCTCGTACGTGTTCACAAATGGGTAAAAAAACTCGCACTTGTGGGTTTTGGGTCACCTGTTTAAAAGCAGTTTCTTCCTGCACCCCTACATCCCTACATTTTTCTTCATGCACCCCACAAGGTTGCGCAAAGAAAAAATGTCCCTATATAAACTGTACATTTTTTTATTTATTCTGGATTATAAAATCCGGTAAATTTTTGGATTGGTGCATCCGGTAATCTCCCCGATTGATGCTTCCGGTAGTATGAATGATAGTGTTAATCCAAAATAAAAAAATACAAAACATCCATAATTGAAAAAATCATTCTGAATCCGTCAATCCATAATTCAAAATATGCATTCTGGATTCAGAAATCCATAATTGAAAAAAATCATTCCGAGTCCACCAATCCGTAATAGAAATTAAGCTTCCGGATTCAGCAATCTGAAAATCAATAATTTATGCAAACTTTGCTTCCGGAACACCCCCTCATCCGGAATGCAACATGATTCACTTCTGAATTGATGAATCCATAGCACACTCCTAGATCCCGAAATTGTGAGGGTCAGTTTTGGAATTTAAAAAATTGTGGGGTGCAGGGAAAAAATGTAGGGGAGCAGGAAGAAACTGCCCTGTTTAAATTATGCAGTTGGATATTTTGGCAAATTTTATTTGCTCATATTTATAGGTAAGAATGTTTTTTCAGTTACATGTGTTTTTTTTAAAAATCCATTTATATTTCTCAAAAGTCATATATTGGAACCTCTCAATGCAACATTTCCTGTGGGTCCATCACAAGCCACATAACAATAATAGAATCCCAATTTGTTTTTGTTGCACCAACTTTTATTTCTTCGGCTTAAATATGCTACTAATCCCTTTAATATACTTTTTTTTTCTTTTTTCGTTTTGATTTTTTTTGTCTCTATTATGTAACATTTTACTATTTTGGTCTCAATTGTTACGGTCTACATGTTAAATGATGATGTAACATGTCATAGAATCAAGACACATATGATATTTATGTCATAGTAATACAAAATTTTGCTTGACAATAAGACTTTTATATTTACAATATATTACTTTTTTTTAAGGTATAGATGTATTTTTCACAAGTAGAGTAAATATATCACTTATTTGGATCTAGAATAAAAGAGAAGAATATACTCATGAGCACAATAAATATCATCTCCACCTCCTGAAATAAGAAAAAAAAAAGTAAGAGATCAAAGTCAGTTCACTCAAATTTTTTCCTTTTTACATATATTAATTATTATATAAATTTAACTAACACAAATATTTTAATAAAATAAAATAAAAATAATTAATAAAATTAATAATAAACTAAATTTTTAATATAAAAATATTTAGTTATCTATAATAAAAAAATTATATAATAATAATAATTATAAATATAATAATATTATTTAGATTTTAATTATAATTTTTAATTTTTTTTTACATATATTCATAATTTTACATGTAAATTATTTTTCGTCAAGTATAACTCGTATTTTTTAAAAAATTAATTATTAAATTATATCGAAAATAACTTAACATAATTTTAATTCACCCTAATCTACATAAAAATATCTAATATTTGATTATTCTATTTTTTTTAAAGACAAAGGTAAATTTGTAATCTTATATTTTACATCTTTAAAAAATATCAAAATAGTTTTTCAACCATCATATCACTAAGAAACTTCAATAAACTTTCCTAAAAATGTACTCTAACATACCTCAATCTAAACACACTCACTTTCTTCATACTTTTTTTCTCAAATCCTCACACTTTCCCTTCTCAATCCAAACATAATGACGAATATATCGAAGAATGTTATAGTTATTTTTTTTTCTTTGATAACACTATTGTATGACACGTTCTTTCTCCACCTCCAGAGTTTTTTTTTTTTCTGCACCTCCATAAATCTTTTAATTCCAAAATTACCTTTTGGAAAAAAATGATGGATTTGTTATTTTCATTTCCAAATTGTATAATATATAAACCTTTCGAATTCTACAATTTGAAATATAATTGTATAATATATAAACCTTTCGAATTCTACAATTTGAAATATAATTTTGTACTTCAAATTATAGAGTTCGAAAGGTATTTTCGAATCCAAAAATACCTTCCAAAATTAGAATATAATTTTGTATTTTGAATTGTATAGTTTGGATGGTTTTTAAGAATGTAGAAAATACCTTCCGAACTCTACAATTTGAAATATAATTTTTAAATCTAGAAGATAACTAACTTATGAACTCTTTAATCAGTAATTCAAAAAATTATATTCCAAATTGTAAAATTCAAAAGATATTTTCGAATTTAGAAAAGACCTCCAAGTTCTATAATTCGAAAAGATTTTTTTTATCGGCAAGAAAAAATAAATAAATGTGATCCATTTAAGGGGTGGTCCAAACCCTTATACACAACACCGACCAGAGACCCCCTGTAACATCCCTAATTTTTTACCCATATATAATAAAATAAAAGTAAAATAAACACTGTCTACTTAACATATGAATATATATAACTATCTCATAATTGTATCTAAAAAAAATATCCCTCTTCACAGGGATTTTAATATATACATCAAAAGTTTTAAAAACAAACAGAGCATTCAAATTAAAATTTTCACATCCTCCAGTTGCTTACTTAGAAGCTTTATTACCTGCAATCTCGTCTGCTCCCGTGTACCACACGATCATCACAGATAAAGAAACAAACACAAAACGAATTACAGGGTAAGCTAGCTATAACAAAATTTTCTATATAATTTAAATTTCAAATTGATACACAAAATTCATAAATTCTCATACAATTTCTCAAACATTTCACATAACCATCAAGTGTCTATCACGTTCAACAGGGTAAATCCATTTGATCTGCTCTGATCAGTTCTTTCAAACCTCAGACTCAGCCAAATGAACCTCCTTCGACTCTCACCAACTGAATAACTGATTCCACTATATTAGTAGAGTCAGGATCGTCTCATTCACAGGACACTCACAGATCAATACACCCTAATAACAATCTCAACACGGTATTTCCTTTCCTGAAAATACTATGTCTTGATCACACTTTAACCTCATTACATACATCATTTAACATATCAATGCACCACTCAATCACATCATATTTAAACTTTCTAAAAAATCCAAATATATCTCAAACTTTACTTATATACATAATTAATTCCAAATATATGCTCTTTAAATCAATCATCATTTAAAATCAAACAACCACTTCTCATCAAACATCTCATTAAGTAATTCAACAAAATATTCTAAAACAAGTTCAACTCATTTATATTATTATTCAAACACTTTCAATTCTCAATCACAAACACCTTCAACAACTTATTCACCTTAAAATCAATATAAAATATTCGAAGTCAACTATTTTAGTCAATATATTACTTTACTCTTCAAAAGAGACAATCCTGCAAGCAAAAACAATTGGAATTGGTGACCACGTCACCCCCACATCCAGAATCTTCTAATCTAGGGTTTTAATGAAAAGAATAAGACTAGCTTCCCTTACCTGGACTTGAGCAGATGCTCGCTCCAACCACCAAAATCTTAATCTTAAGGATAATCTAACCTGCACCACAAAGTTCTGATCACAAATCTAACTATATCACTATGACCCTGATCTAACATAGACTAATTCTGAAGATAAAAACCTCACATGCAAACTTAAACTAAAAGGCACCCTAACCATATCAAAAATAACTTAGAAAATGAGCCAAAAATGAACTTACTCTATCTAAGATTCTGATCGGGTAATCTCGTAGAGTTCACTGCCAGGAGTCCAATGGCAGACTCCGATCGTCAAACTGATGAGCGAGGAGATTAGAATCTTAGAGAGAAGGGAGAGGAAAGAAAAAGGAGAACAAAAATGAACTTACTCTATGAAAGATTTTGATCGGGCAGTCTTGTAGATCTCGCTGCCAGGAGTCTAATGGTGGACTCCGATCGTCAAACAGATGAGCGAGGAGGTCAGAATCTTGGGAGAGAAAAGGAAAAGGAAACTTCCAGAGAGATGGTGGTTCTTTTAAAATGAAACCTGAATAACTAATTTTCTATTTATATAGCTTTTTCACTTTAATAATAAAATATTCAGGTGTCATTTTAATTGTACCAGACTATTTTTCTCGGTCCTTACACCCCCTAACACAAAAAGGCTATCACAACAGCTAGCTCCCTTCAAAAACACCTATAAACATCCAACCAACCTAAACCCTTCAACAGTTTTTAATCGAATGCATACAAATCAGGGGTTGTAGCACCAATCCGAGAAGGAGAAGGCCACAAAAGACAACTTTGATGTGATCCAAGACCAAACATTTAATTGTGAAAATTTTAGAATGGTCAATCACTCCACCTTTAAAAATATAATTATTCATATGTCTCCAAATATCGCTTATCAATGCAATTCAGATATTTCCCATGATGAGATTAATAGACATAGGCGTGTCGAGTAAAGAAAACTGCATAAAGTGCGCGATAGACATAATCAAGTCTACTGAACTCACTCCTAACCACTCGTAACAAAGATTCCAAATTAGGCAGGTCACTCTACACCCAAAAAATAGATGACTAATAAATTAGACTTTTCACAAAAAAGTATAAAAGTATAGGAAGAAAACACACTATTGTATCCATAAAAAATTAACTTTTGCTTCTCCCTTTTTTCAACGTGCATATATGCCCCCAAGGGTTTATAATTAAAACTTAGGTTTTTTCCTTCCTTTATATCCTATCTTTGTGTTTTTGTACTATTTCGTGTTGGTGGTAGTTGCGCTTGCCATTTTTCTAAACTTGTGTTTTAGTTTTCCTCTTTTGTTTGGTTTGTGCCTTCCATTTGCTCCATGTTGACCGTGTTGCTACAATTTTGGAAACTAGGCAATGCAAGGGTGATCATGTGTCTCCGAGTTGGTTGAGAGAGGTATAGGAAGATGCATCCAAATACAAACAATGGATAGTTGCTGCTCGAGCTTATTTGTTGCACCAAGTTGATTACACGATTTTCACAAATAAGAGTGCGACTTCAAAGTGTTTCATACTTGGGGTTATTTGTCAGATTTGCGCTTGACTGGAGATCATCCCAAATAGTGAATACCTACAAAAACTTATGACAATTTTACATTTCATCCACTGATATGCTTCACAAATGCACAATATTTAAATACTAATATAATGACCATTACATCATCTATAAACACATCAATATATTCATGTGTCCAACATTAGTTTCTATTTAGTTATTTTGTTTACTCTAATATAAAGTATAGATTTAAGAAACCATACAAATATAGCCGACCAGACATAATACTTTCCCCATATATATGTGTATATATAATATATTTTATTGTCGTAATTTCATGATTCATGGTAGTACAAACTTCGAAATAATGGACCGAAAATATACGGTTTTTCACCTAATGCAGATATGATCTAGTCACTGCACACAACTTATAGACTTACAACATGTTTAGTAGGGTTTATATTTAGAGCATAATTGCTTATTTTTTAAAAGATTTGTTAATTTTTTTTGAGAAAAAGCGATTAATTATTCCCCTCTAAATGAATTACATGAGTTAAATGTTTACATCATCAACTTGAGGGAATACCCCATAATCATTGCTTCCACTAGTAGTTCACTGTGATGAGAGTGATGCTGGCTTTGTTGCTAACTGATCGGGTGAAGTTTATCATATCCATTGCCAATAGCATGTATCCCTTGCTTCAATAACCTAGGTAGGATCCAAACCATCATCTTAAATTTCACCATAATAAACTTGAATTCAGAAAATTAAACCTACTGAGTAAATGGTTTAGCTCTTGTGTGTAGGTATCTATTTTCATTAATTTCGTTACTTTTTTTTATATGAAAATAACATTAAAAGAATTTATGAGGCATATTCTAACTCTACATGACTTGGAGAATGAGAAAGAAGAAAAACATCCATCATGCCAAATAAGAAAGAAAATTTCCACTTTTTTTCTAATTTTTAGTTGGCCAGATTGAACAAAAAGTTCCTTGTAGGAAAGAGCTAGACAAACACAGAAGAAACCAAAACGACAAAAAACCATCACTCAAATTTGGTAGGAAAAATTACAAATTATGAACAAGTGGTTAGTTAAAAAAGAACATGTGAATCCCAAAGCATCTAAATTTACCACGCATTTAGAGCGTTGGAAATCTTTCAGAATCAACATATCCATGAAAACTTACTTTTAATGGAGTATATGACAGTTAAAAATTTTGTCAAGCTCCAATCCATGGCATCATATGACACTTCAGAGTATACATAGATAAAAAATGTTTTCTTGATGATTTACCTTCTGTGGTTCTGCATTTTTTTCATGGATAAGGTTTATCTTCTTATGAAGTTCTTCATTTTGTTGATGAATGAAGATTCCCTGCAAATCATAATGGCGTCAATGGAATCGGTCTGAAAATTTCAAATTTGTGGAAACACCTATTAAAAGAACAAAATCTGATGCATTGAACCTTTTGTTGTAATTCGTTGATCTCATCTTTAAACATTTGATCCTGCAGGTGAAATAAATGATCGTGTATGAGTCATGCATGTATGACAATTGTATTATGTATTTTGGATTTTCCTTTGATGATAATTTTTTTACTGAAATATCTTTGGAAAAAGAAAAATAGTTTGCTTTTACTAAAAATAAATTTATGAAAACCAAACATATACACTTTAAGTTGGAGCTTTGAACCATGATACCTTTTTTCTTTGAACGTTATTCAAACCAATTTGCAGATGATTTTCCAGATGCTTTAGCTGATTTATATCCAAACCAGAAAGTTCTTCACCCATCAGTTGCCTGCATTTACCGAAAATGAAGTATGAATTGTTCGGCAATTCTAAAGAGAAAACATTCAAATGAACCTTTTCCGGTGGATCACCAGCCAGCAATACAAGAGAATCTGAGATCATCTGTAACTTAAAACTTTAACATTAACATATGTAAATCTTTCTTAATTATGTTATTTAACTTGTTCATTTCTACACATACTGAAACTTTAACTCACATTTAGACAATAAAATATATGTGATTAGAATACAAATACAGTAAGTTTGCTATCACAATATCATTATTATTAGATTACAGAAAAGTGAGAAGTGAGAGTGATTTCCAACAACCATATCTTTCTATTCTCCAAAGTTATGCTTAGACTAGGAAGATTAGAACTCGAAACCCTCTTTCCAATTTTCATTACAAAAATGCATATCTGGAAACCATAAACAAGGTCTATCAATTCTTCAATGTTATTTTTGAGGGTGATTTGTGTTGCTGGTTCAGAAAATGATTAAGTATTTGAAAGTTCTTTAAGCATAGCGTAAGGAATCTTCAAGAGAAATAGCTCATTATAATTCTCCTGTGTTTTTTCTGTAAGGAAAGCTTTGTTTGTGATGGTACTGTATTTAAACATTACACATGTCTTTTTCTTCATCAAACAAATTAATCTTTTATCATTATTCTTTTTTTAATATTAAAGGATTATTATCTATATACGGGCATGAAATACTTGTCACGTTTGAATGATTATATATCTGCAATGGTCTCGATTTTATATTAAAAAAACCCACCTTTCTTTGTGAACAAAGTACCTGCTAAACTCCTTAGAGAACTTAACTTGCCTATCTGAGAAATCAGCTGCAGTCATTCAAAGATAGTTTCTGTATAGCTTAAGCATGTTTAATTGTTAGTCATTCGAAGGTTTTTCATAATATATATACTTATAGATTTCAATCCTTTTGCTTGATGAAAGCAAATGTAGCAACACAAGTATGCACACTGCTATATAATCAAAGGGATTCTATTTCACATAATAAGACGGAGTTTGTTTTACTAAAATATGAACTTTCAATAATATCTGATTATGTTGAAATAGAGTGATATACAAAGGATGATCACAAAGGTAACCTAATCCATCACGAGGTTACAAGTTGGAACCTTGCTTGGGATTTTATGTCTGCGTGTTTTTGTGTTGCATGCATTGAAGGGTAGAGATTCTTTAGGTTGATGATCAAGTACATTAAGAGATCCACAGTTCAAGACTGAATTGTTTATAATTATCTGTTGTATTATTTAGTACTTCATCGTCTTATCCTTTTATTCTTATAATTACTCACCAAAAAGTAATAAGAATTAGTGATACTTTCTAGTTTCCATATTAATGAGACTTATTCAACTATTGGGTTTTAATATTTTACCTGTGACTTTTTTGCAGATGTCCTAGTTGTTGCCTTAAGCTTTCTGCTTCTCTCTGCCAAAGCTAGCAAGTAGTAATAGATATATATATTAGACGTTTATAACACCATTTTGTAAAGAAATAAATTATAATTCATATTACAAAGGGGACAATAGTTTATAACATCCTTACATATTGCAATTTGAATTGCATCATCGTTCAGGACTAAGCAAGTTGCTTCGATTTGGAACGATGCTGGCAAGAGTAGATAACAATGGAAAGAGGATAGGAAAAACATGGAACATCATACTTCTTTTCCCATTTTCCGGGAACAAGATAGTTTGGGTGAGATGCAATGGTCTACTGATATCACTTTGGAACAAGAATGCTTCAAGATAGTAGTAGGTACCATTAGAACACTAGTGAACATCGACAAAGATACAAAATCGTGTGAGGTGTTGGAATGTGCAAGATTACGAGTAAGAAATAATAATGACAATGGGAAAGAGAGTAGGAGGTCTTTTGGTAGATATGTAGATGGAAAGGCTCTTTGAAAAAATCTGTTTTATTGTATAAGGGTTGGATCACCCCTGAAGTGGTCTTATTTAATTTCATTGCTATTTGCTGATAAAAAAAAAATAATAATGACAATGACAACATGTAGATGTGGTGCTTAGAGGAGTAAAATCGTGGACCGCGAATCATCAATGGATTATATGGAGAGGTTGTCATAAGATTCAAAATGCTCTGAAATGAAGGATTATCAAATAGAAAGCTAGGAGGACAGGGAACAATGAACAGTTGAGTCACTGGAAGACATCATCGGCAGTAACAATATACATAGAGGAACCACCGAGACTGGCATTTACGAGGGAAAATGATACATTGATAACTCGCATTTTTTATATAACCACATTACAACTCTCAATACTGTTATTTTAATATTTGTTCATATCATTTAATTCCAAACTTACCCTTTATTATATATATTTATTTATAAACCTATCACATCAAGAATCAAGAGTTGTATATAACTCTATAGATTGTCAAACTATCATTTTCCATTTAGGAAAGTACCTAAAAGTTACACTCAATGGATAAATAAAGCACCATTGTAGATTGATAACCCACTTATTTAGCATACAACTCTCAATATTATTATTTTAATAATTTTTCACATCATTTAATTATAAATTTATCATTTATTATATTTTTTTTTAATACTGTCTCAGCAGGAGTTGTGTACAACACTACAAGAATATAATTAAATAACAACCAAATTTATAGGCAAAAAATAATTAGTTAATGTCACTGTATTAACTAGATTAAATACTATTTCAGAGATTAAAAATTTATTCGTATTTGAAGTGGTTTCTACTATTAATAAAAATTTATAAAATAGTTTCTAAATTGATATCTAAATTAGCTATCGAAGTTTTAGCTACACTAATATTTTAGATTCTAAATTATTCTATAAAAGACTAATAGAGATTAATTTTTGAATATTAAGTAGTAAGTAGCTATAACCTTGAGAGTTAATGATTAAATACCAATTTTAGAATCTATTTTATAAATTTTTATTAATAATAGAAACTACTTTGGATACCAATCATTTCTTTATTTTATAAAATGGTCTCTAATTTAGTCAAATAACAACTAATTATTTTGGTATCTAAAATTAGTTTTTATTTAATGATTTTCTTGTAGTGCAACTAGTAGAGTTGTCAAAGTATCATTTTTGATAAATAAAGGACTTGTGTCCTTCATTATTAACTCTTTTTCATAATTCAATGTCTTTCAAACAAAACTTCTTTAAGTTTCTTTTGTGACAAACACTTAATCAAAACTACGAGTTCATCTGAACAATACATGGACTTTTGTTCATAAACTTGTGGGTTTTAGATTGGTAAGTTATAAATGAATTTTCAATCATAAAAGTGGTAATCCAAAAACTGATCAACAAAAATTCAAGACGATATTAGTAACTAGTAGAGAAGAAGTTGATTATAGTGATGTTTTTTCTCCTATAGTAAAACACATATCTATACGAATATTGTTAACTATGGTTGTTGAACTTAACCTTAAGTTGGAGTTCGAAGTCAAGATTACATTTTTATAAGGGGACTTAGATGAAAGGAACTACATGAAAAACTAGAAGAATTTGAGATATAAAACTAAGGATTATGTCTGTAAATGTTTTCGCCGGTTGACTCGGTTGCTGGTTGACTCGAACGGCAGCCTCAGGCTCGCCTGTCTCCTCCTGAAGTCGAACTTCCTTGAGTGGAAAAATGCTTCACCTGTAAAGACAAAAGGGCGCCCTTGCGGTCGTTTGCACTCCGACGCTCAAGTCAGTAAGGGCTAAAGAAACAGTAATGTGTGTAAAGCAGTTTCAGTCTTAGAAACGGTGTCCCTTGCTAGGGTTCTTACCACCCTATTTATAGGTTGTATCTAGGGTTACTTCTGTGATGCTCCCACGTCTCTGAGTGGGCTTAGGGTTCCTGGAAAAATGTCTCTACGCCGCTATTACACAATCTTAGCGTAATCTGGCACATAGGACTTCCCCTTTCTGGAGTGCATAGACCTAACAACGTAGTCGCCAAGATACCTACTCATGTACCAGCGCTGCGGCGTCCTCTGTTATGTGGGTGCCCTAAGTATTCACATGTCATGCATGCAGTCTTTCCCTGGAAACCCTAACCCTAACGGACCTTAGCGCCTCCAGGGAACACTTGCTTGTGCCGTACTCGAATGTACAATACACACCCATGCATGATCCTCTCGTGACTTGGGTCTTTTCTGATATCTGGGTGTTAACTTCATGTTAACTCATACTGTTTGTGGGACCCAGCTTACGTGACCCACCATTACTATCAGACCATCGATGTCCGATGACTTTTTCTCAGGCCAATGACCGAGGTTTGGCCTGTACAGTAAACTAAACAAATTCTTGTATGGTCTAAAGAAATCCTCAAGGCAATGGAATAACTGGTTTGATGAGTTCATTCTTAGTGTTGGTTTTGAAAGTAGCAAGTATAATATTTGCATCTACTTCAAGTTTTTAGCAGAAGATCACTTCATAGTATTCCAGTATTATGTTGTATAATGACATTTTGATAGCTAGCAATGGTAAGTTTGGGATTGAGAAGGTTAAAGCTGAACTAAATATCGAATTTGATATGAAGAATCTTGGTGTTGTTAGGAAAAAAATGGTGATTGAGATGATTAGACGACGTAACTTCTATGTGTTTCGATACACACCTTCTGTTCAAAATGTGTTGGGAACATTGAGCATTTTTTTTGCTGCCTTACTGCTATATACTTCGGTCACTGGTTACAATTCATTTTTAATTATTGTTCTATTCATCTTTGATTTTTCTGCAAAAACATAGAAGTAGTCAAATCGAAGATCTTGTTTCCGCTTTTATTCGTGTTCTGCGGATTCTGTGAAAAATGATAGTTTAGATTTTGAGTATAAGGTTATACTGCAAAACATGTTTAAGGGAAGTTCTAAAAATTATATTAATGAATTTAAAATTTTAAAAACTTCTAAAACTTTTGTGCATCATGATCAAACTCCGAATGTTTTGCAGGGTCTAACATATCTACAGCTTTACTATCATTAAATGCAATGCTGATAGTGTTGCAAAAGGAAATTCGGGCCCATCTACTAGTGTTGCTATTTTTCGAGATCACAGTGGAAATTGTTTAGAGAGATTTCTTACATACATTGGATAATCTCTATGCTGAAATTATAGGTGTTATTTTAGCTATTGAAAACTTGGCTCTAAGAGGATGGTCTTTCATCTGGTTAGAATGTGATTCTTGTGTTGGATGTTATGAAAAATTTTAGTCTTGCATGGAGAATAGAGAATATATGGGTAAGGTGCGAGGAGCTTCTCTCCTCTGTTAGAGAAAGAAATATTTATGCTGATAGATTTACAAATTCTGATTTCATTGATAGGTAATCATTTTACTGGATGGAATTTTTTTCTTGGAACAGGAATCGATTTCTTATCTATAGTTTCAGTTTGAATCTGGTATAATAAGTTTTGGTTTGGTTCTTTCATGATATTAATTGGTAATCTGGTTTTATTTTACATATATTCTTTTCAGAAACAAAATAAATCTTTAGATTGGACATGTATGAGTTCTAGGATCAGAAATTCAATTTTCAAAAGTTCTTTCCTAATTTCTCTCATTAATAGGTTAAAAACGTAAAGCTTCTCTCAAGGGCTTACAACAATTTTCACACAAACTAGGGCTCTCAAGGGCTTACAACAATGTAGTTTGATACACCTGTTGAGCCAGTTTTCATACGCCTCAATGTGTCAAATAGTGTATAAGTTTTATAAAGTAGATTAAATATAATGTTAAAGAATAGGAATAAAATATGGTTTTACTAAGATTGAGAACTGGTGTTATATAACATGTTGAACAGTTTGTCATGTAAGACAATGGTGGAGCTGTTCATTTGCAAAAAATTAACATACTTGGAGAGCTTGAAGATATAAGAGGAGTGGTGCATGGAGCATGTGTTACCTTGACAGATGAAGCAGCATCCATTACACAATGATGGTCCTCGTTGTGCTTGTTAAAGCGATCAATGATTGATTTCATGCTGTCATAAATGTACAAACCAATATTAATGAGATGGAAGGTGATTATGACATTGCTCTCATAGCTACAGTTTAGAACTGAACCTCCTCCCAAAAACAAATATACTCAAATATTGGCATAGAGATGTCAAAAAAGCGTATGCATCATGAAAATTAGAAATTGAACGGCCAACCTCTATTTTATTATGCAGAAATTCAACGCAGAATTTTGAATTTTATGTGTAAGGATCTAGAAAATAACCTTAGAGTAGAAGTGATATATTTTAAATGATACCTGTATATTTTATTATTAAAATGAAAAAGGACACATAAATAGAAAAATCAGTTATTCAGGTTTCAGTAAAAAAAAAACCACCATCTCTCTAAAAGTTTCCCTTTTCCTTTCTCTCCCTTCTCTCTAAGAATATGATCTCTTCACTCATCAGTTTGACGATACCGTTAGACTCCTGGCAGCGAATACTACAAGACTGCCCGATCAGAATGAGTAAGTTTTCCTCTTTTTCCTTTTCTCCCCTTTTCTGTAAGATTCTGACTTCTTCGCTTATCAGTTTGGCGATCGGATTGGACTCCTGGTAGTGAACCCTATAAGTTTGCCGGATCAAAATCTCAGATAGAGTAAGTTCCTTCTTGGCCCCTTTTTCTTTTAACTCAAAGTCCTAGTTATATAGTTAGATTTTGATTAGGATGGTGCAGGTTAATTACCTTTGGTAGATTTGGAGCTCCTAGTGAGCATCAGTTAAAGTTCAGGGAGCTATATTTTTAAATTGCCAATAGAACCCTAGGCTAGAAGATCTGGATGTGGGGGTGACGTGGTCACCAGTTTCAAAATTTTCTTGCAGCATCTTGTTTGGTATAGATTGAAACTGTTTGAGATTGAAACTGTTTAGTTTGAGATTGAAACTGTTTAGTTTGAGATTGAAATCTAAAATTTAGATATAGTAGATGATGTAGAATGTATATAAGTTTGGAATTGAATGAATTACTGAATGTATTTGAAAAAGGTTTGTGATGATTTTTTTTCTTAACAATTTCAGAGCATATATTTTTGAATATTTCCTGATGATTCAGTTTATGAACTAAAATTGTTTGTGACAATTTTTAAAGTAAATTATGAGTTGATTATGAATTCTGGTGTTTTTGAGATAAGTTAGTTATTGGGTTTAACCATTGGTGATCAAACTTTAATTTTCATGTTGTGGCTTCCTCATCCTTTTTATTAAATACTGTTGGATATAGTTGTAGTTGAAAGATAATTTTATTTCATTCTCCTTTTATTGTCTCTCTTTTTGGATAGTAAAACTTGATGTTATTTAGATACACTTTGGAATCCTTTTGATTCAAGACATTTATATGATTAGTGAATGAATTGTTGTGTATTTTGGAAATTCTAAACTGTAGAATGATTTGATTGTTTGATGTAGGAGATTTTAATGTTTAGAATATATTTTTTTTAATCAAAACAGAGTATTTTCAGGAAAGAAAATACTGTGTTATGATTGTTTAGGATATGCATTAACTAGGGATTCGTCTAGAAGGAGATATCCTGACTCTCCTGAGACAATGAAATCATATAGATGAAGTTATTCAGGTGGTGAGAGTCGAAGGAGATTCATATGAATGGGTAAGTTGTTTGAAAGATAACTAACTTGACCTGTTATATGAGTTAACCCTGTCATACTAGGAGAGATATGATATTGAGATTCTTTATGCGCATAACTGTGTGGATTTCACAATGAGATAGTATGACAGGTGCAGATCTCTGAGTCTTAGTCAACGCACGAGTCTTCCGGAAGTAGAGTTAAGAGTCTATGTGTTATGAGTCAGTAGAAGTCCGACATAAGAAATATGAATTTTATGAATGTAATAGACACTTCATGGTTTGAGAAATCGCATGAGAATTGATGAATTATGCTTATTAATTTAAATTTTGAATTATATCAAAACTTTTTATATAGATAGCTTACCCTGTTATTTGTTTGTGTTTGTTTCTTTATCTGTGATGATCGTGTTTTACACGGGAGCAGATGAGATTGCAGGTAATAGAGCTCCTTAGTGAGCAACTGGAGGATGAGATAGTTTTATTTGAATGTTTTGTTTTGTTGTTAAAACTTTTGATGTATATATTAAATCCCTATGAAGAGGGATATTTCTTTTGAGATACACATATGAGAAAGTAGTATATGTTATTTGTAATTAGATATTGCTTGTTTTACTTTATTTCATTATATATGGGTAAAATTTAGGATGTTACATTATGCATAATTCTGCAGCTAGTTTAAACTTCAAATGCTATGGTATCCGTTTGTTGGTGAAGGTTTTTTTTATAAGGATCGAAACATCTTTTAAGTATTCCATTTAAATTAATTAATTCTTTGCTTATAAAAAAAATCATTTGAAAATTAGAAAGATGGATTGACACTCTTTGAAGTATATAATGTAGTTGTGGATGATCATTATTTGTTGTGCTTAGTTATTAATCTTATTAGCTGGTGAGATTGATAGGTTAGGCTATTTAACTTATCTCCTCATGGTGCACTGGATTCGACTAGTTTCTTAGGTTTGATCAATAAATGAGTTGGATTAAGCCTTGGAACTATCATATTCTTTCTTATAAAAAACAATATCATAGTAGAATACAATGTTGTTAATGTTGCTACAACTGTCATGGCTCATGAAACAACAAAAATGATCGAGATTATTACATAGATTCTTAATTTAGGTGATATAAATCTTGTTAAGAAAAAGATGTTAATGTTGATAATCTTGAATGGGATCCGCCAAAGGAGTAAGAATGACATTGAAGTTTTGATTATTGAAGAAAAGTCTCAAAGCAAAAGTGTTGGCAATTGAAAATTTTCAACTTCATATTAAAGTATTTAATGTCTAAAATGAAGCTAGCAGTAGGTATAACTCATTATGTCTAGTTTTAGCTAGCAGTATTTGAATGTCAAAATATCAGTTTTCTTCCTTTCAATGTTTTTTAATAGTATAGGTTTGAACGAATTCAAACCTATTTATCTAGACCTATTTATCTGGTTGGGTGTTTGTCCAAAATTGTGGCAAAGATCTTGTCTCTGCGGCTGAAGAAAGTGTTACACAAGGTCATAGACGCTAGGCAGTCGGCGTTTTTGGAAGGCAAGGGGATTATGGATAGCGTCTTAGTAGTAAATGAAGTTATGGAAGAAATCAAGAGGAGAAAGAACAATTATATTTTTTTCAAGGTTGACTATGAGAAGACGTACGACTCAGTTGATTGGGGTTTTCTGTACTATATGCTTGAGAGGTTGGGCTTTTGTGGGAGATGGATCGGTTGGATTAGAGCGTGTCTTGAGTCCTCATTAGTGTCTGTGCTAGTGAATGGGAGCCCTGTCCAAGAGTTCAAGCCTAGGAAGGGGTTGAGACAAGGAGACCCTCTGACACCGTTTCTTTTCCTCATAGTGGCAGAAGGTTTAGCTAGGGTGGTAAGGAAGGCGGTCAAAAAGGAATTATTAGAAAGTGTGGAGATCGGAGGTAGACTTATCAAGGTTAATATGCTTCAGTTTGCGGATGACACGTTTTTTTGTAAAGTGAGTGCTCAAAGCGTGTTCGTTATCAAGGTCATTCTAAATTGCTTTGAATTAGCGTCAGGTTTAAAGGTCAACTTCCAAAAGAGTAGTATTGGAGGGATAGGATGCAACAACCTTTTGCTACAAAGCTTTGCGGCTATTTTGAATTGCGTTACGATGAAGACTCTGTTTAAATATCTGGGCATGCTTGTAGGTGAATGTCATAGAAGAAGTAAGTTTTGGGAAGAGGTGGTGGAAATAGTGCATAATAGATTAAGCAGATGGAAAGACAAGTTTATTTCAATGGTCGGGAGACTTTGTCTGATTAAGTCGGTGCTATCTGCTCTTCCCTTATTCTACTTGTCTCTGTGCAAAATGCATGAAGGAAATTGTTAGGTTGCAGAGGAACTTCTTGTGGGGTTGGGACGCGAACGGTAGGAAAATAGCGTGGGCATCATGGGCAAAGGTGTGTGCGCCAAAAGAAGAGCGGGGACTTGGAATGATCAACATAAGGCATTTCAATCTTGCTTTTTTAGGAAAATGGATATGGCGCTAAGGTTATGAGAAACAGGTTTTGTGGAAAGAGGTGGTGGATTCAAAATATGGAGGTTGGAGGGATCTACGGAGTCAAAGAAATAGATGCTCAGATTCTTTGGTGGAGGGATCTGAAGGAGGTTTGGTCTCTTGACGAATGGAAAGACATGTTCGAGGCTAACTTCTCTTGGGGGGTAGGGAATGGGAGGGAGATAAGGTTTTGGGAAGATAGATGGGCGGGTTGTACAACCTTAAAGGAGTTGTTTCTAAGACTTCATTCCACTTGTTCGAGCAAGGACTCTTTTGTATGGCAGATTAGGGAGAGATCAGAAAACTCAGGGTGGTCATGGAAGATCGAGTGGAGAAGAAACTTGTTTGAATGAGAACGGAGTCAGGAACATAAGCTAATGCAAATTCTAGGGGATCAGAGGGTAAGGGTGGACATGGAAGACTCTTGGGGGTGGAAAGACAGAGAGACAATTGTGTTCACAGTTAAATTTGTACATAAAATCTTTAGGGACGACTCTCAGGGGGCGGAAAGGGATCTGCATGTGGGGTTCTGGAGGTTAAAGGTGCAATCATCTACTCATCTCACGGTCTGGAGGGTTCTGGAAGATAAAATTGCATCTAAAGCAAACCTGGTAAGGAGGGAGATAGGATTGACCACCAATATCTGCAGCTTGTGTGGGGAGGAAGAGGAAACTACGTCTCACCTCTTTTGCATGTGTAGAGTTGTCTGGCTTGTGTGGGCTAAGTGCTACGAGTGGGTGGGAATGGTTTCAACGGGTCATAGGGAGCCAAAAAATCATTTCTTAAGCTTTAGGATGAGCGGGGTCATGAAAAGTGTAAATAAGGTATTGGGGGTGTGTGGATAGCAGTGGTAGGGGAACTGTGGAAGCACAGAAAAAGGAAGGTTTTCAGTAGTGGCAGGATGGACTCTGTCAAAATTTTTGCTATGTCACAATTGAAGGCCTGGTCATGGGTAGTGTCCAAAGCGCGAGGCGTTTGCTTTTCTTTATCTGTTTGGTGTCTTTAGCCAATGGTTTGTATGAGGACTGTTATTTTTCCTAGGGACTCTTTTTCTTGAGAATAGACGTATGTTCTTTAAGCGTAAGGTAGGTCTTGTGTATACGGGTTAAAATATCCTGAAATATCTCATATTTATTCATTCGTTGTGCTGATAAAAGAAAATGTAATATATGTATACCCACTTCTAATCTAATTTTTCCTACCGAATAACTAAAATGTCACTACCTTCATTTACCATGGTCACTATCATTGAAGAAATAATCCTTTTTTATGTGTAAGTTTGTTATTTAAAGCAATTTATTGAATCAGAACTAATAATGAATTTGTCGAAAGACTTCAATGTATTTTTAATGTTAAAGAATTGAATTTTTTTATTCTTAACTACAAATTATTATTTTTAATTCTTATATTTAATAAACAAATATTGTTTCATTCTCTTATCAAATAAAAAGTACATAATTTTTATATGATTTTAATCAAACCACATTAATTTTTTTAATGTAATGACAAAAAGTAAGCAAAACTTTTATAGGCAGTAAAAGTACTATACGTTTAAACCCTAAAAATAGTATACGTTTAAACCTTACAAAAATCTTTCAATGAAAATTATAATTATGAGTTTTCACTCACTCATAATCTGAGGTAGTATATTCTAAGTTTAACAAGGTTATATAGTGTTGAGTCTTTAGTAGGTGTTGATAACCATTTGTAACTAAGATGGTTGAGATTTTGTATAAGGGTTGAAATACTTCTCAAGTGTTTTTTTTTAATTAATTAATTATTTACTGATAAAAAAAAGATATATGACTCTCCACTATAAAAAAAAATAAAAAATGCAAGACTCTATTATAATTACAATACATAAAATCTTGATAATAAATTAACTTTGAGCTTCAATATTAACGAGTTGTAGACTTATACACTACATAGATTTTTTTGTTGTAGACTCTATTGGATTCAGAAAGGTAGACTTATACACTACATAGATTTTTTTTTTAGACTCGATTGGATTCAAAGTGGTTAAGACGTTAAGAAATGAATGTTCTACACAATTGTCTTTTGTTATTTTTTTTTTTTTAATTTTTTTTTCTATAAGAGTTGAAACATTCTTATAACTTTTTATTTATTAATTTTTTGTTGCTCATAAAAATAATTCAAAGCAAAATTATGTAAACATAGGTGTCAACTCCTCAACTAAAGTTCTGACCAGAAATTAGACAATATCACAACAATTTTTGGATCTTATAGGTAGCCTATACTCATTTATGATGTGGAAGTAATGTGTGATAAATTTTCTTAACAACCTAACTTTAATTAGCATATATTATGGTAGATGTTATCTTTTTGGTTGGGAGTGTAGGAAAGACACTGGTAGATAGTAGATTGTGGTCCAATATTTGGACTTTTTTTTTGTAGTGAGTAAGACCACTTTTTTTTAAGGATTGAGACATCTTAAATGTTTCATTTTTATTCATTCCTAAAAAAATTCAAAAATTCAAACAAAATATCTACTAAAAAGAAAATACCTAAATGAAATTGTTGGCTAAATGACAATGGTGGAGTAATGAGGTATCTTATCTATTACTGCATGTTAAGAAAATCACATAGGAAGATAAACTTAATAGTGGATTTGAGCACCATTCATAAAATAACATATATGTGTAAGTTCTAATTCAGGTCTAATCGGTAGTAAATTTTTTACTTTTATTATTTTCATTGTTTCATATGTGTTCAACAAAATTAAAGCAAACTTGGTTTATACGCAACCATTCATGTAAAGCAAAATAAGGCTTAATGCTTCTTGTCATCCATTTCCTACCTTACCCAACACTAACAACTAAAGAAGAAAAAAAACAAAAAACCAACATTAAATAATATAACCAGATAATGAATATACCCAACCGTGATCAGATAGCATGTGAAACATTACAGGAGAACAAGTAATTTTCTGATTCTATAATGCATTTACAAAATACATAAAGTGATTGATTCAATTGAACTAGGTTCCATTTTGAAGGGGTTCTATCTATCATCAAAGTTAAACTAGTAAAAATTTCAGCCTCTAGTTCACAGATAACACATTTTTTACTGGAAAGTCGATTAAAGTTTGAAAAATCATGGTTTATAAAATCAATCTTACAACGGTTTGATTGATTTTAGGTTTTAAAGCAAACTTTTGCAAAAGTAGCTGAATAAGGATTAATGTTGAGAAGAGTTTTATGACAACTGTTGCATATTTCTAAAATTTTAAGTTTAGTTTTTTTTTTTACTTAACATGGAACACTTAGGGTGTCCACCCTTGTAGTAAAGTTTTAATTTTAATAACATTCCTTTTGAAGAGTACTATGATCTTGTTTTATGTTTTTTTATTAATGATAAAATATACTATATAAAAGTATTCAAAAGATATTTCAACTTTTATGAAAAAAAAACTATATATAATAATCATACACAAACCTGATCCAACAACCTACGCAGTCTCATGAATCCTATGATCCAAAGAAGAACAAGATATCCAATAAAACCTAAATAGTTGCTTAACCCTTACAAAAACCAAGCAAAAAAACAGCCTGAGCTGTACAAAAGATTAAGCCAGTGAACCAAATAACGAACCAGCAGTTGAAGACATGGATTCCATATTCCTTGTTTTATGTCTTATCATATAATTACTAATGTATAACTTATCAGATGAAAATATATGAATAAATTACTTTTAATAAGTTTTCATGAAAAGACTATTTAAATAAGTTAAAAACAGTTTATTAACAAGTTGTTTTAATGAACTATCTAATAAGTACTATTTAATGAATTAGACAAGTTCTTCCAAACAATTTCTCTTATTTGTGCCAATCCAATGAGATTTGGAGCAAGGATACTTGTTGATAAGGTCAAATGTAGATTATCCTCTAGGTCAAAAGCACGGTTGTTTTGGTGGAAAACTTTACTCCATTTTTTTAATCAGCAAAGAACTTTACGAACTTTACTGATGAAGCTTGTTTTTATCAAGTTTTTAAGCTATTAATTTTCCATCACACATCTAAAGGCTAAAAAAGAATGGACATGGAAAATACTCTAGGGGAATGCAGTTCTATGGTTTAGAGTTTCAACATTTAGATACTTATATATTTTTTATAAGAAATGGTGTATAAGGGACTTAGAATATCTCTTGTATTGCCTTAATCTATTATTTTGTCAACTAATTAAAATAACATGATTTTATGTGGCATATTTTTTAAATTAGAAGTTGAGAGTTGGGAGGAGTGATTTCTTTCCTAATTAAATATATGAACTTTTTTTTTTGTTTCAAAGTATTAACGTATTAATTAAAATAAGATAATTCATTGTGGATGATATAAGCTGCCTGCATGAAATCATTAAAACAAATTAACCATATGAAAACAATTTTATGACATTGACTTGTGAGTTTATGCAGGTAGAGAGTTACATGCTTTAAATACTATTATATTATATAATTTATTATGTATCCAAAGTAAAGCAAATCTATATTATGCTCCAAACGAGTTAACATGGGATGCCACTAAGCATGAATATATCTATTTTTTTAAGATTTAAAAAAGACTAACTCGTTGTTGGAAAGAGCATCCTACATTAAATACCACAATTTAAACTTCACATTCAATTAAATATGTTGGACTCATAATGTACTTTATTATAAAACTATAGTGAAACGAAATTATATTAAGCTAATGCCATTTAGCTATTTTATAAATTTTATTTTGGGGCTGACTTAACAAATGCCCACAATTAAAACATACAATTTTTCAAGTCACATTTGAATTGACTTCCTAAAAAATCATGAACCTATTAACATTCTAAGGATCTATGTACACCTTTGTGCAAATACTACACTTTATTTGTTTTTTTAATAAGGAAGGAGTTTAAGTTTTTAATAAAAAAATTGGTACATTGTAAAAGATATATAAACATCAATCTGGAAATATGTATTTTACTACATCAACTTGAAGAAAACCAAAGAGCAAGATAGGGTTGACCCAGATACAGAAAATGAAGGTTAAGTAATGATTGAGATAATCAACCATAACACCATGGACACTGTTTAAGTGGCCTCACAAAAGTACAGATTTGAAGCCCCTAGTTCAATATTGGGATTCTAGAACCTTCTATATTAGAACTAACCGAGTCTCTTAAGCTTTTCCCTGACTTTAAGACTTCTCATTCTTCACCATGAAAATTATAATGCATATATAAGTTCTGCACTAATTTGTTGAATGCTGAGAAAATGTTTCAAAACAAATACAAAGAATTCATATCTTGTCGAAGAGAGGAGATATATATATGGAGGATGCAGAGGAAAAACGATAAGCTTCTCAACTAAACTTGTTTTTTTTTTCTGGATTTTTGTCTGAGTGAGGTGTGTAAGGACGAAAACAACCATCTCTATCTGACAACCATCTCTATCTGAGAATTATAATTTTGGTTTAGTATGAAGAGTGAACACTAGGTTTTACACTAGAGTTCATATATAGAAAGATGAAGCTCGTAGGAAACTTGCCGGTTTCAGATGCAAGCAAATAGATGCATGAATTGCAGCACAAAGTAGCTCATTTATCTAGAACAACATTTTTTTCTCTTGAAGATTTCACGGTTAAAAATATGTGGAGTACTAGGTTTGATACATTAATATTGATATATAAAATTATAAGCACTGCTACAAGTGTCCTATCATCAAAGAAAAAAGATTTAGTTTTCTGAAACCCCGTGAATATCATAAGAATGAAATTGAAACCATACCCACCAAATTCAAATGAACATGTATCTTATATTCCTCTCTTCCCCCACACAAAGAAAAAGAAAAAATGGTAAAAAAAATATATATGTTAAACAAAGGGAAAGGGAAAGGGAAAAGAAATTGAGTTTAATTACCTGGTGGTTGAATAATCATAAAGTTTGCCCGTGCAGGAAAACACAATCACTCCAATTTCTGCATCACAGAGAATAGAGAGTTCTCTAGTTTTCTTCACTAACCCATTTCTTCTCTTACAGAAAGTTACTTGCCGGTGCGTCGGATTTTCGATTCTTTGAATGGGAATCTTTCCTCTCCCCATCTGCTAGGGTTCTTAGCTCCACCAAGTTTTCTTATTTTCTTTTGGCCTAACAATTTAACAATATCTGAGATATCCAACACGCTAATGCCCAAAATCGTCTTTCACTGAAACAAATTTGAATAAAATTAATACAAAAACATGAGGGATGATAAATAGAGCTGACTGAAAAATAACAAAAGTAGAAACTTACTAAGAAAATATGCTTCTGAAAATAACGGTTAAGGAAGAATTGAAGAAGAAGAAAAGAAGTTAAAAGCTGTTTCTTTCTTTTTCTTATTTTTTTCTTTTTTAAGCAAAGACAGTGTTTTACTGCAAGCAGTCCTGACTGTGCATTGATTAAAGTTTATTCACCTTGTACCAGTAAACTCACCTATCAGGTGTTCGAATTTTTGCATGTGATTTTAAATGTGTGTATATAAAAAATAAAATATTATATAGCAAGGTAAAGGATTATTACACTGTTAGATAATTAAAAATTACTATGATGCCTCCATATTAAACTTTGTTAAGTAGAAAAAATATTGTATTTATGTGAATAGAAATTTAAGACTATAAAAAATAATGTACAACTTTTAACCATTACTTTTATAAGTTACGTCAAATAATATATTTATTGAAATATATTAAGTGTTTTTACAGCGTATTTTTATATTCTGAAGAAACAAATAAAATAAAAAATTTATGTTTCTGTTAACAAAAAGAAAGGTTTTATGTTTCTAGTGTCAAACAGAAAAAAAAGTATCCTTTTTAAATTTTGATTAAAAATCCAAAATAAAAGACATTCTTAAAAATATTTTAATTTATTGAAGTAGTTTATCCCTTTTCATAATTTTTCAAATTTATTTTAATAAATTACTCGGAAAATTTTTATCAAATTAATTTTTAAAAAAATATTATTTAACTTATATAAACTAAATTATGAATACTAGTAAAAACGCATCTTACATTAAAAAAATATAATTTTATTAAAATAGTTAATTAAAATAGAAAATAGTTGAATACAGCATATAATACATTTTTGCCCATAAAATCAACAACATATAATGGTGAAATAAAAATATATTATTAAATTATAAAAATATTTTAATTGAAAGTAATTGTAAAAATAAATATATTTATTTTATTTTATTGTTGGGGATTTTTTATTATAGGTAATTATTATAATTTTAAAAAGTAATTACTTGGTAAAATTGTAGAAAATTATGTTTGTTATAAATGTTTCTTTTTGATAGAAGCATATTAAATAAACTAGAAAAAATATGTGTATTCACATTTTTGTTACATTAATATATATATATATATAATTTTTTTTTTTATAATTTTATTATTTTTATGAATAATTAATTAAAATATAGAAAAACAATTCAATTTAAAATACACACACACCTATATAATTTTATAAAAATTAGTATTAAAAATTTATATAGTAGTTACTTTCAAAAGGAAAAGATATTTCTTTATTTTAAAATAAAAAATTATTCAATTATTTATTATTAAATAAATGAATAAATTATTTTTTATATATTAAAGAGTAAATTTATTCAATTAAATAAATCAAATAAATTTATCAAAACGATCTTTCCTTTTTATATAATAGCACCAATGAAATTAACTAAAAAATGATTATTTATATTGAGTTACGTATTAACGTACATATTATTTTTTTAAAAGTTATTTTAAAAATTTTATTTGATATGATTTGTGATTGATTTATAATATAAACATAATACATTACTCTAAATAAATATTAAATTTGATTATTTTATATATATATATATATTAAATATTAGGACTAGGAATATTAATATCTTTTTTGTCTGAAGATGATCTAAATAGAGTGAATAAAAATAAAAAGTAAGGATAAATAAAATAAAAACTAACGTATTATTTAAGAGATAGGGTGAATAAAAAAATATTATGGACAGAACCAAATGAAAAATAAAGTAAAAAGTTAAAACGTATGTTTTAAAAGAAATAAAAATTATAATAAAACAGTAAATTTTACCATTTTTAAAACTATTTTCATATTATTTTTTTCTAAACAGTCTAAATTATTTTTATTCGTCATTTTATCTATATATTTCACCTACCAAAAGATCATAAAAATATTTTACTAAAAGAAACAAAGAGAAGAATACAATAGCACAGAAATAATATAATAAACTTAAGCAATTTCAAAATTAATTCTTCTCTAAGTATCTTAAATAAAAAAATATAAACTTGTTTTTATCTATTAAAAATTATTTTCATTTCCAAAACGAAATAAGAAATAAATAAGAACTAGAATTAATAATTAGTAATAAAAGTAAGAGTAATTGTACGAGCAATAGATATATGTCTGTTGCAATAATTTTTTGTCATCAATATGCTAAGCGTACGGATGATATTTGAATGTACGATGGTGGATATTTCAAACCGTGGGCGGTCACTTTTCTTATGTCTGGTTTTCTGTTTTCTGTTTTCAGTTTTTGGTTTTGGGTTGGGAGGGAAATGGAAATGACTCTTGGTGTACTAAAGAATGCTACAATTGTTTTTCATAATTCTGTGTTCCTAATCTCGTTTGTTTGCTTCAAAAGAAGAAAAAGTGCCTATTTACCATGTAAGAAGAATTATTGAAAAAACATCCAAATTAAAAAAGTAAAATACAAAATTTAGGAATAAAAAATCGATAAAAAACTTCTACTCAAAACTACAAAGAAATATGATAAAATTTATATATAATTGATTATATTTAACCGTAAACTCTAACATCCAAACAAAAGTTATTCACTATATTAAAATTTATAAAAAAAAATATATAATTTAAATATATACTATTACAAAATTTATTAAATAAAAACTAATTTTAAAAATAAAAAAATAATTAATTATTATATTAACTAAATTAAATATTATTTTATATATTAAAAATTATTAATATTTAAATAATTTCTATTATTAATAAATACTTTTTAAATTAATATATAATAATATTATTTTATTAATAAGTGAAAATGGAGATTAATATAGTGAAAGGATATTTTGGAGTCTAAATTCGGAATATGAAGAAATTTGAATGAGAGAGCTAATCTGGTAATCGAATGAAGGTGGTAGAGATACTTGAAATGAGTGTATAAGGATTGGATCACCTTTAAAATAGATGAAACATCATTATGCTGTATAAGGGTTAGATCACCCTGTAGTGAACCCATTTAATTTTATCGCTATTGGCTGAAAAAAAAACTTGAAAGGAGTGTTTGGAAAAGGAGTAGAAGGAAATTGGTTTGATGAGAATGTAAAATGAAAGCTAGGAACAAACACTAAGATCAATTCTTTGGAGGATAGGTGAAGGATTGAAATATAAGTGGGGAAGGGGTTTGTCATCCTCACCAGTTAGCTACTGTAATATGTTGGCAGCTTCTGTTTTATGCCATTATAATGACAAGATGCCACTATACAATAATAGTCTCTACGAATATTATTCTGTATTTATTATTCAAATTTTAAAATTATTAATTTAATTTAAATAATATTTAATAAGTAAACGTTGGATAGTGTTCTAGTAATTTATTAGAAATACAAATATAAATATTAAAAAAATTAAAATTATATACTGACCTTGTTTTACATGTTATCTTTCTTACGTTTACTATTAGAAGAATTAAATCATAAATTTATTTAAACATTTAGGTAATGTATACCAACAACAAAAGTATCATTAAAAGTATTTATTCTCAATTTTAAAATAATATATATGTTGAAAAAGATTAACACACTCAGAATAAAATAAAATATAACACTAAATGTATTATAAAATAAATGTATCATAAGTCTCGTGGTTGTGTTCACAAGGATCGAAATGCACCAACCTCAAACATAAAAACATAAATAATTAAGGAGTGGGTGAGATTCAACTATTCTATCCAATTCATATCATATCAAAAGAACAAGCATGTTATCTTCAATATTTTAGTAATAAATATTTATCAAGCAGTACCATATTGAACTTTGTGCAATAAAATATTTGCTTGTTTTTTTCTAAATGTAAGCAACTCTCTTCATGAACAAAACAATTTTTCTTTTCTTAGTTGTCTACAATTTAGTTTGAAATAACTAAATGATAAAAGACCATGAGAATCAAATAATAAAAAAGTTATGTTTATATTATTATTTGGATCACAAGAGTTTGTTCATGAGTCTTGTACTAATTTAATCTAACACGCTAATAAATTTTGTTTCAATAAGTGTCTTTTCAATATTTTTTATCGAAATAAAGTGGGGCATGGTACTGTGCTGTTAAGTCAATATTATTATTTTTTTCAATTATTTTTAAAATATATTTTAAAAGTATTTGATTTTCATTTCTTTTATTGAGGATGCATATTTGTTAAAAAGTATTATTAATTTGCACAATTAGGTAATATTTCTTAAGAGAAATGTTGCAATGTTAATATTTCATAGAATCCTAAACCAAATATTGACCAACTTAATTTTCTAAATAAAATCATTTTCAATATTTTTCTAATATAACTAATCCTTGGCCATTTTTTTTTTCAATATACTTTATATGATTTATCTTTCGCCACCCCCAAGAAGACATCATTTTCTTTTGTTTTTCCCTTTGGAATGAAGACAATCTAAATTAAGTAGAATTTTGAAATGCAGATATATTATATGGTCTATTTTAGAAAATTAGAAAATGAAATTTAGTCTCTTTTAATGAAAGAGCAGAAACACAAGAATTAATTTTGCTTGGTTTTCTTTCTGAGGTTTTTAACATAGATAGGCCCCAGGGATTATGCTCAGATTTGCATTCAATTGATGACAAATACATAGACATTATACAAAAACACTGATCACAAATGATAACATGATCTTTATTGCATTGATGTTACAGAGTAACTATTATATGTGTCATGCTTCTGGATAGATAGTCTATTGCGATGTACATCTATACATTGTACAACCATTGGGACCAAGTCTTGGCAGCTTGTCAGAAATCATCACCATCACAACTTTTGGAACACTTCTTGCTATGTGCAGCTCAATCTGGTGCACTTTAGATGATTAGTAAAGGAAATTACGAATAGATTAAACATGTTTTTATCTCTAAAAAGATGCTAATACCAATAAAAGATTCTGTTTAATGTGTTTACTGATATTTTACAACTACTTTAAATTTCTGGTATTATCATGTTAAACACTAAGGTGGCTTTTGTTCAAAATCTTCTTAGCACTTGGCCCACAACACATTTATGTGTTGAAAAAATGACATCAAGAGTTTTAGACTCTCCAGGACTACATGCAGAAATAACTGCGGCAGCACAAGTTATATTTTTCTTACAATGAATCTGGAACTACACTTTAAATCCTTGGTGTTCACTTTTAAGAATTCAGAAAAAACACAAGATAAAACCTAAGCTAGAAAATCTAAAACCGAAAGTTAGTATGTTTATATTACTCGAAACCATGAACATGTTTATAGACCAAAGAGGAAATAGTTTGAGGATTACCCCAGTTGCATTGTTTTGGCTGGTGATTCCCTGTGTTGAGGCTATGGCTGGCTTAGCTTGAGACTTATAGGAGAAAATATGTCATAACCATAAGTGATAGTGGAAAGAGGATTGGAGGTTGCAGCACCTTCCTTTCTACCTTTTGCTTCAATCATCTGAAATCCAAATTATTTGTTAAGGTTAAAATAAAACTTGAAAGTTCTAGATAAACAGTGCAATAAACATGATGTCCTCTCCCTCTGCTTTTTGTGTTGTGCGTGTCAAGGATATTTCATATACAATCTTATAGGCATATATAAATGAAACTATGAACGATTTGTAAATATAGAGAATGAGTTTTTGTATACCTTTTGTAGTTTTTCATTGTCCTCGCGTATGAGATTTATCTTTCTATGAAGTTCTACATTTTCTTGATAGGCTAGGGTTCCCTACAATAGCATCGATTAAATTAGCAGTCAGAAATTTGTTGGAATACTACGAATCATTTTAAGGAACAAAACCTGATTCATGAAACCTTTTGGTGTAGTTCTTTGACCTCATCAATCAGGATTTGATCCTGCACAGGTAACAAAAATAGTAAGTGATCATGTAAGACTCACGCATTTACCATGAAAGGGAGGAGCTAGCTTTGGTTTGCTTTGACTTTGAACAATGATACCTTTTTCACGCGAACACCCTTCAAACTCTTTTCCAGTCGATTTTCCAGATTCCCCAACTCCTTAATACCCAAACCAGAAAGTTCTTCGCCCATCATTTGCCTGCACTTTCCAACAATAAAGTATGGAATATCATTCTTCCTATATTTTTTAAAACCTTGTTCTTCCTATTAAATGTGATATTTTATAAGAATCAAACTATTACACCAAAGTTCTTTTAACAAATAATATTATGGTTTCTAAGTCTTTTTTTTACTGAAGTGGAGTTGATAATTTATTTATTTTTATCGAAAAAACAGAATAAATAATAGGAGGTATTTTAAGAATACCACAATCCTTATACAAAAGGTCAAAAACAGAACGAACAGGTTACATCCTTTACCCTTAAATAAAACTTGTATTCCTCTTCTCACCGCTATCCTTTATATTTCTTGATGGATCTCATACAAACCAACGGTTCGAGACACCAATCAGAATAAGAAAAGCAAGTTGAGCGTACATTCGATGTCACCCAAGACCAGACCTTCAACTGCGCCATCGAAAAAATCTCCGAGAGATCTATGTGCCCGTTCCTGAAGATCTATCTATTTTTGTGCTTCCACAGTCCTCCTATAACTGCTATCCACACACTCGACCAGATTCGATTACAACTTCGCTCTCCTCAATCAATCTAAACTGTGAAAACTACAGTTTTGGCTCCCGATGCACTAACTATGTTTGTCCCACCCACTCATGACATTTAGACCAGACACGTCACACAACTTTGCATGTACAAAAGAGATGGGACGTGATTTCCTCCCCCTCTCCACAAATATGTATAAGGTCGGCTAAATCGAGTTGGTTTCATGTCTACATTGTCCATTCAACATGATTCTCCTATCGGTAACGAATGTAAAAATACTAAAACTATTTGGATTATGGATTATGGAGCCACTAATCACGTGTATACCTCCTTATCTCTTATTATTCTATTAAAGTGATTATTGACAATCTTCCCAAAAACAAGTTTCTACCACTCACTTTGGGACTGTTAGAATCAATAAGTATTTTCATCTCACTGATGGCTTATATATTCTTGCACGTTTTAATCTAATCTCAATATCAAAACTCATTTCTTCTCTCCAATATGAGTTGATATTTTCTTCAAAATGTTGAATTATACAGGATGCAAAATCAAAAAAAGAAGTTTGATATAGTTGATATGATAATTGTATTATACATTCTCAGTGAACATGTTATACAACATCCTTTTGTACAAACTGTTCTTTCCGATGTAACTGCTAAACCTAATTGTGTTGTTAGAAATATTGACCTTTGGCATTACCAAATAGGACATCCCTCCATTGAAAAACTAAATGAAATAAAAAGTGTTATCCTTACATGTCTTCTGATCAAGATTATATATGTGATACCTATCATCAAGCCGAACAAAAAAAAAAACTCCCTTTCTCATTGAGTGATTCACATGCTTTGAGACCTTTTGCTTTGCTTCATATAGATATATGGGGTCATGTTCTACAGCTTCAATGCATGGACACAATTTTTTCTTACTATAGTAGATTGTTGCACTTGATACACTTGGATATTTCTTATGATAGGTGACTCATAATTACATAACAAGCTTCATCACACAAATTGAAAATTAATTTGATTGCATTATTCAAACTATTCGTACTAGTAATTGCAAAGAGTTTTCTATGCAACAATAGTTTTCCTCTAAAGGTATAATTCACCAAATTACATGAGTCGAGCCACCTAAACAAAATGGCATCGTTGAATTCAAGCATCATTACATTTTGAATATAACTTGTGTTGTTATTTCAATCCAACTTGCCTATGAGTTTCTGGTGTTTTGTCAATTTACATGTAATATATTTGATTAATTGTATTCCCACGTCTTTGCTTAGTTTGGAAAGTTGTAATATATCTACTTTACGTATCTTTGGTTGTCTGTTTTATGCCAATACCCTCACTACTCATGGAAAAAGTTAAATAGTCGAGCTTCTCATGGAGTCTTTGGTTTTAAACCTAACGCAAAAGGATATATGTTTCTTAATCTCAAGAATCATAAAATTGAAATTTATCTTCATGTTATCTTTCATGAGAATTATTTCCCATAATTATCTTCAAAATGATAATGCAAACACATTGTAATATCATATCTTTACCTACAATAGAAAATTACTCTCAAAGTTATGAAAGTGTTGTTTTAAAAAATCAAGATAAATTTCATGATGATAATTATGATAATAATGAGTCCATGATGCATTTTCGACATTCACGCACTCACAGGCCTCGAACGTTTCTTGAATATTTCAAAATAAATAATAACTTTTTTTCCTCCATAGTTGTTGAGGTAATCAATATCCTATATAATCTTTTGTCTCATATAATTGCCTATCTACTGCTTTTAGAAATACATATATCCTTCAATCATGAGCCAAGAAAACATGAAGATGCTTCTAAAGATGATTGCTAGATAAAATCTATGAATGGAGAGATTGTTGCTTTTGAAGCAAACCAAACCTGGATCCCTAGTGATCTCCCACCTAATAAGTCTATTATTGGTTATCAGTGGGTCTGCAAGGTGAAACATAGGTAAGATGGAACCGTAAAGAACTATAAAGTACGCCTTGTAGCCAAGGAATATACTCAACTTGAAGGCTTGGATTTCATTGCCACTTTTTCTTTTGTAGAAAAAACTACTACCTTGTGTCTTTTGCTTGCTTTTTTGTTATCAATAAGTGAAATCTTAAGCAACTAAGCTCAATGATAATGATTCTTCCAAGTATAACTCGGTCACTGTTTTAATTGGTGGTTGATTTTCTGTGACTAAAAATGTAGTCACTATTTCGGTCATTAAATCATAAAAATAACTTCTTGTCACCGATAGTAATCACATTTTTCGGTCACTAATTTGGTTACTAATAGTGACCATATTTTTCAATCACTGATTTCGGTCACTATTCAACAATTTTCTAGTAGTGGTAGTAACAACATCATCCAACTCAAAGCCTTGAGTGACTCAGATTGGGCAACTTGTCTACAAACTCAAAAGCCTCATATATGTATATTGTGTATTTATAGAAGACTCACTTGTTTCATGAAAATAAAAGAAACAACCTACAAAGCTCATGGAAAGAATGTCAAGTTTTAGCTATCACAACATGTGAATGACCTATTTTTTTTAATATTATCATGTTTTGTATATTATACTTGCTTTTCTCTTTTTGTAACAACCAATCAACAATCCAGGTTGCATTAAACCAAATCTTTCATAAACGTAGAAATACAACAAGATAGAAAAAGTTTTGTTTATGTGTCAGATTATAGCAAAGAAAATTGGGAGTTTAATAATTTTATTGAAAGGTCAGAGTTGTTGGATATCCCAATGATTGGCAGGAAATTTACTTGGTATAAATCAGATGGTTCTGTGAGAAGCAGAATTGATAGGGTCATGATTTCCAAGGATTGGTTGAAAATTTGGCCAAATAGTAAACATTTTGTTTATAGTAGATCGGTGTCAAGTCATTGCATTGCACCTTCGTCTTTAAAGATGAGTGCTTTGATTGAGGACCAAAACCATTTAGAAGCCTGGACATTTGGCAGAAGGACGATAGATTCAACGAAATCGTGCGTGACAAATGGACTAATTATGATGTGGTTGGAAGAGGGTTGTTCGTTTTAAGGAAAAATTGAAAATATTAAAGTAGGATTTAAAAGCTTGGAATCGAGACATCTTTGGGAATGTCAATGCTCTTGGGGAGGACTTAAAAAAGAAGATTCATATTTTGGATGCTCGGGATGATGAAGGCGCTCTTGATGAGGTAGGTAGGGAGGAGAGGAGGTTTCTGTTGGCAGAACAAAACAAGAATTTATTCAAGCAAGAAGCTGTATATTTTCAGAAAGCTCGTCACAAGTGGTTACAACAAGGTGATCTAAATACTAAATACTTTCATTCGATTGTTGCAAGGAGAAGGGTAAGGAATAACTTTAATGGCATGTTCATTAACGGCTACTGGTGTGATGACAAGGATGTGGTGAAGGAAAAAGTCAGAGATTTTTTCAAGAATAGATTTGAAGGAGTTATTGGGCCTCAGGTTAGGTTGGACAACGTATTTTTTAACTCTATCTCTGATTCAGATAATGAGATGTTGGTTGGTTCATTTTCTAAAGAAGAAATTAAGAATGCGGTTTGGAATTGTGATAGTTCGAAGAGCCCTAGTCCGGATGGTTTTAATTTTAGTTTCATTAAACATAGTTGGGATTTGATTAAGAATGACATTTGTTTGGCTGTAAAGGATTTTGTTGTCTCTGGTTCTTGGCCTAGGGTGTCAAATGCTTCCTTTATTTGTTTGGTTCTCAAGTCTGATAACCCTCAGTCCCTTGGTGATTTCAAACCCATTTCTCTAGTCGGATGTATGTACAAGATTATATCAAAACTACTTTCTCTTAGGTTGAAAAAGGTGTTATGTAAGGTCATTGATTCTAGACAATCAGCCTTTCTCGAAGGAAAGGATTTAATGGATAGTGTTCTCGTCGCCAATGAGGTGTTTGAGGAGGTTAAGAGGACAAAGAAGAGCTGCGTTTTCTTCAAGGTTGATTACGAGAAGGCCTACGAATTTGTTAAGTGGGATTTTATCTATTACATGTTAGGAAGGTTTGGTTTTTTTGATAAGTGGATCCTTTGGATTAAAGCTTGCATTGAATCTGTTTCGTTATCCGTTCTTGTTAATGGGAGCCCAAACAAGGAATTTTCTCTGTTGAAGGGTTTGAAACAATGTGATCCTCTCATTCCTTTCTTGTTTCTTATTGTGGTTGAAGGTCTAGCAGGAGTCTCTAGGAATGTTGATGAGCTTGGAGGGCTAAACAGTCTGGAGATCGGGAATAAGAAGGTTTGAGTTAATATGCTTCAATTTGCAGATGACATTTTGTTTTTTTGTCATGCGAATTCTAAAAGTGTGTTCAACATTAGGACAATGCTAAATTGTTTTGAGTTGGCTTCGGGTTTGAAGGTCAATTTCTTGAAAAGCAGTATTGGTGGGGTGGGGTTTGATGCGTTTTCTATCCAAAATTTTGCGACTATTCTTAACTACAAGATAATGAAAGTCCCTTTCAAATATCTGGGGTTGCCTATTGGGGGGTGTCACAAGAGGGAAGCGTTTTGGGATGGAGTGGTGGCTAGAATCAAATCCAGATTGGGAAGATGGAAAGGTAGAAATTTGTCTATGGCTGGAAGGATTTGTCTCATTAAGTCAGTTATTTCGTCTATTTTGTTGTTTACATGTCAATGTTTATGTTGCCTACTATTGTGATGTGTATTCAAAGGAACTTTCTATGGAGATGGGGTTCTGAATGGAGGAATCACTTGGGTTTCATGGGAAAAGGTTTGTGAGTCTCGGGAAGGTGGCGAACTTGGAGTAGTTAATATTAAGGATTTCAATGTGGCTTTACTGGGTAAATGGATTTGGCGGTTGGGGTCTAATGAGGGAGGTTTGAGGAAGGAGGTTTTAGACTCTAAATATGGAGGTTGGAGAAATCTTAAGGAGGGCAGGTGTATCTACAATGCACCCCTTTGGTGGAAAGATTTGATGTTGATCTGGAAGCTGGAGAAATGGGGTAGTAACTTCGGAGACTGCTTAAAGTGGGAAGTTGGCAATGGGAAGTCTATCAAGTTTTGGGAGGACCGGTGGGTAGGTAATGATTCCTTGAAGAATAAGTTTCCAAGTTTTTTTTCTCTCTGTGTCGAGAAAGATGTGTCATTGAGTTGGTGTGGGTTTTGGGAAAACAGTGTTTGGGAGTGGTCTTTGGTGTGGAGAAGGAGCCTTTTTGATCGAGAGAAGGTCTAGGTTAGACAACTTCTCGAGGTAGTGCATGACTCGTGCCTTGTCTTTGAGAAAGTTGATAGTTGGGTTTGGAAAGATGATAAGTTGCAAGAGTTCTCATTTAATGCAGCTTACGGGACTTTAAGAGGTGTTCATGAGGGGATTGGTAGAGGATATTTAAATTATTTTGGAGGATTAAGGCTTTTTCATCAGCTCAGGTTACCGTTTGGAGGGTGCTGGAAAATAGGCTTGCTACTAAGGCTAATTTACTTAGACATGGAATTGCGATCAAAAGCGTTTGCTACTTTTGTAGGGTAAAAGAGGAGGAGTCAAATAATTTGTTTTTTTACTATAGAATAACCTGGTTGGTGTGGAATCTTTGTTTTATGTGGTTAGGGATCTTGTCAGTTGCCCCCCTTCACGATTACTCTCATTTTTTGCAGTTCAGGTTGTGTAATGCTCCTGAGTCGGTCAACTTAGGGATGAAGAATATTTGAATTGCGGTGGTTAGTGAGATTTGGAGTCTTAGGAATAAGATTATTTTTAAAGGTAAAGTTTTGGATTATTCTGAGATCTTTGTTTTAGCCCAATTGAATGTTTGGTCTTTGATCACTTCTAAATTCTCCTCTACTTGTTTTTCTTTTTCTGATTAGTGTCTTGATCTTTTGATCTGTCTTTCTCCGCTTTAGTTTGTTGTCGGCAGTTGTTTTTGACAGGATTCGTTTTTTAATAGTTGTCTGGTAGGTGTTAGGTTGTTTTTGTTCCTTTGTATATGGATTGGATCACCCTTAAACTGGTTCACATCCATATATTATTTACGGTTGATCAGAAAAAACCAAGATAGATTGTGATAATTTTATCTTTGTGTAATAATAGTCAATATGTTTGGTGGTGATTTGGGGTTGCTTGTTTTGAATATGTATAGATAAGCTATAATTATTTCTTTGTGCATTTTAAGCTTGTTATTATTTTGTTTTTACGTGTTTGTATTGTAACTATTCAATTCCATGCAAGGGTTAATCATGCTAATATGCCAAAACAAACTGTTGTTTATTTTGTTTATTTTCTTCATCAGATAGATTATAGATGTCCAGTATAGGTTGTTGGTTTTTTCGGTAAATTCTTAAATGTTATATGATATGAGGTTATGAATTTTATAGAAATTCTTATAATTATCTATTTTTCTTTTATAGTCGAGTTCAACATTTCAACCCTCTTATTTGCTTTAATTTTCCCAAATGAATTTACTGAATATAACTCACAAGTTTCATCATTTTTTACTTACTTCTACAAACATTACATAACTGCTAGCTGTTTAACTTTTTACCTGTTACATTTTTGCATGTACTGCACTTGTTGCCTTAAACTTGCTACTTCTCCCTGCCAAAACAAATCAATAGCAATATAGATATCAAACATATGTTAATGATTATAAAATATTTGTACCTGTCAAAGCTTGAGTTATATTCACATTTATTTATTTTTCTCATCTTGTTGAGTGCTAAAAAACTATATCAAATAGTAAGTTGTAGCTACACTTATAACTTTATATGTACCTAATTTGTGTAACACATCACTTTAATACATAGTCATTAAGCTTATACTATTATCTAATTGTTAAAGTTTTACCAATAAAAGATTATGAGAATATAAAAAACAATTAAGAACCGGACTATGATCATATGTGAAATAATGATGGTTTAAGTCATTATTAAAAATGATATAATTTCCATCAACTGATATGGGTTCTTGGAACATATTTTCGATCTGAAATATCTTTCCTACAATATATCTTTTAATTCTCTCTTCATCACTTCATCATTACAGTTTTATTGCCAGATAATTTTTTAGGTAATAGAAAAGAAATATATATATATATATATATATATATATATATATATAGAGAGAGAGAGAGAGAGAGAGAGAGAGAGATTGTTTGGTAAAAGAAAATAAAATAATAATAATATTTTATTATTGTCAAGGAGAAAAAAAACATAACAAAAGGATCATGGATTGAGAAACACGAGAGATACTTAAGCAAGCTATAAATTAAAAGTCTCTTGAACCTGGTGAAATCTACCGTATAGTTTCGAGGCTTGCAAGTTATTGCATTAACCGGTATAGTCTTTCCCATAATTGACATTAATTACTAGTGTGAAATCATTGAAACAACAAGGACCACGGGTTATTGATATAATCAACATTTAGACTAAGTTCAAGTTGATTACAGTTTCAGAAAATCTTCCAATTAATACATAGTTGCTATATATAACTAAATTCAAGAAATCGATTGAGTAAACATAAACGGAGGAGTAATGAGGCACGGCTTTTACCTTGATTTCTAAAGCAGGGTTCATTAACTGATGAGGGTCCTCTTTGAACTTGTTATAGCGATCAATAACAGATTTCAAGCTGCAGAAAAGTATATTGATGAGATGGGAACATGATCCTGTTCATCTATATCTGTAAATCCTTAAAAACACTACTTCTATCAATACCATTCTAACTAGCATTACACAAAATTGATATTGTATGTTCCATGAATTATAAAGCTCTACGTCAATTTACTTGGAAAGGAATTATATTACTTAATACATAATTTTGTTGTTATAATATTCATATATTCTTTTAGTTCCTCAAATTATATATACAGTATATTGTAAGTATTTTTTGGTAATATTTATATTAATTATAATTTATAGCAGCTAGAAGTTATTTTAACGAAAGCAACCCAAAGAATTTACTTTGTGTGTTAGTAAACAACATTTGTTTTGTAATGAAACCAAGTATGGGATATAAACCAGTGAGTATCAAAGACAGGCTTCACTAAATCTATTTGAATCAATGGATGTGAAACCATTTTTCTATCTGTAACATAAAAGGAAGTGCTAAGGCCTAACAGATTATATGCCTTAGACATATTTCAGCAGCGTCAAATTAAGCTGTTGAAAATAGAATGCAGAATAAAAGAAATTTTTCTTTTATCAGCAAAAAGAAGAAAGAAAATATAATAAAACGGAGTCCTAAGGTTGTAGAAACATAAGCTAAAACAGTACTAACGCATGAACAAACGGGCAAAAAATAGAGCTAATGTATCGAAGTATAACTTAAGATGATGCTGATCTATGCTGAAACAGTTCTAATATAATATATGGAAAAGTTTTGAAACAGAAACCAGCCACGAAAAGATGGGTTGACATGGGAAATCTGCATATACATGGATCAAAATGGAGACAAAGCAACAAAAGCTTGAGACTGAAATTTAATATAGTGAAAGTCAGCAATAACTAGGACAATCGAAAACATGAGTGTGGGTAATAATCAAGTTCCTTGAACTCAACACCATAGAAACTTTAGAGGGCATTAAGTAGTTTTGCTATGATAATCATGTTGAAATTATATATGGATTTATGCAGGAAAAGCACACACAAATATTATTTGCAATGCGTACAAAATATAAAAACTATACACATTTATAATCCTAAGATTGTACAACAAAAGGATATAAGAAATATAGAAAAGAAAGCAACAAATTGATGAGAAAGTCAGAAAAACAGCAAAACTGTTACTTGGATTCAGAAACAGATTGATGAGATTGCAATACCATGCAGCTTACTAACTTATACAATATAAAGAACTTGTCCTCTAGAATTTCAAAAGTTAATTTATAATAAAATGTATCGTGGCCACTTGAAGAAAATGAAAGGAAAAGGTTTCAGCATTTCTGTGTTTATAAAACTATATCCCCGGATAAATACTGTATATGTAACCCCATGCCATGAGGTTTTTCTAGCAATTTCCCAGATAATGGTTCTTCTCTTTTAGACGTATTAATTTTTTTGAGTATTTTATTATATTAATAGAATGCAAGCAGAAGAACAGTAATTTCCTAGATTCACAGTATATGCATAAATGTATATTTAATTGATTAATCACCTAAAAAAAGTTCACTCCCCCAAAACTAATTATAAAGAACACAAAATGAATGAGTAAAGTAAAAAAGAATGGAAAGAAGAGAGAAGAAATTAATGGCACCTTGAGCTAGCATAGTCATAAAGCTTGTCAGTGCTGGAGAAGACAATTAATCCAACTTCTGCATCACACAGAATAGATAGCTCTCTAGCTTTCTTCACCAATCCACTTCTTCTCTTGGAAAACGTCACTTGCCGGCTAGTCGAATTGTCAATCCTTTGAATCACGATCTTTCCTCTCCCCATCTTTTTCAAACAAAGTCAAAACATAGGGTTCTTCCTCAAAGTGTTCTTCAAAAACGGAAGAAAAAAAATCAGAAATGTTGAATAAGATTAAAGAAAGTGAGAAATGAAAAAAAAAAGAGATATAAATGAGGTAAGAGAAAACATTATTAGTAGTAATAAATATGTTATAAATAGTTCAGACGAAAGAATGTATAACCAAATAGGTAACTTACTCGAAAGTTATGGGATGGAAAAGGAAATCTGGAAGAGGAGCTAGAAGAAGATAGTGATGCAATTTCAGAGATTTATAGGGAAAGTGAAAAGTGGTTTTTGTAGGACTCAAGACGGTTTCAGTGTGATGAGGTTTCAGAGAGTGGGGCCAACTCAACCAGTGCAATTAACAGAAGAAAATTAATATATTAATCTAAGTTTGCTCAGAATTTTGTAATTTGAATTTATACCATTTTCTTACAAAAAAGAAGTCAAAAACTAAAAAAAAAAAACAAAGAAAGAACCAACTATTTTTCATGTTGCATCCAATAAAAAATTGTTGTTAATGTACAGAACTTTTGACTTTCAGGTTTCACCCCAAGTCTTGGGATTTTGACACAAAACTAAACATGTGAACGCAACAAAAAAGAACCTGAACAAAACATAATTAGGGTCATTTTTAGTTATGTGACCTTGTAAAATAATCCCAATGAAATAATATTTTACTTATAAATAAAATATTAATTTACTTTATTCAATATAATATACTTGACTTGCAAAAAAAAAGTTGGTATTCAATAATTGAGAGTTATTAAATTGTAAGTATTTACAGAATTATGTGTTGAAATAGTTGATAAAAGTAAAATAATATAATTATGGATATGTTGATAAGATTTTTTATATGTTTTTTCATTATTTAATTTTATTGATAAATTATATTTTAGAGTATTTATGAATTTAATTTTCATTTTAATTATACTTTTATATTGCGTATTCTACTATTAATCTTGTTATAAATGAAGTTGAAAAGCCTGAACAAATGAAAATGGGGAATGAAGAATAAGGTGGAGTGATACAGATCTGATAGACACGTTTCGAAAAATGATTGCTCGTTTCAATCAATGACGTGGCAGAGGGTGTGTGGTGTCTGAAATTGTTTATTCTTTGCATATTATTTATTATTTTCGTATTGGAATCCTAACCTATATTATAAATTAATTAGAATCCACTTAATCTCTAAACATTGTTTATATTACCACTTCATTTCCTTAACCCATTTGATTAGGAATTGGTCCTTCCATTTGGTGATACGCAAAATTAATATCAAACAACTCAAATCGGACTTAAATCGATAAAATTGATCCAAAAACTGGTCAAATTAATAAAAATTTGGTTAGTTAAAATTAATAACTTTTAATTTTAGTTTTATAGAAAATAGAAATCAACTTAAAATTTTAATTTTTTTATTCTACATATAAACTTATTATTAATAGTAATAGATATGGATGTATATCATTGAAATTAATACATCTAATTTGTTTTAACTTTTATATGGATTCTAAACTCATAAATATATGTTCTATTTTAGTTTTTAGTGTTATGAAACTATGATATTATATTTTTAATATTATTTTGTATATTTTAATATATTAAAATAATTTTATTTATTCTGGTTTAGCTCCAATTATATCCCAGTTTAACCGTTTTTAGTTTTGAAATGATAATAAATATTAAGAAGGGAAATTCTTTTTGAATTTGGTGAGTGGAAAAAATGTAGTTATTTTTTTTATTAAAGTAATTGTTCACGATTTTTCAAAAAAAAAATAACTATTAATAAAATTGTTCGATATATTACACTAATACATAATACATAGTGATTAAAAACGGTGTAGCCATATGATAGATGGTATAACTATAAGTATATGTATGTATATTTAAATGTATATATATATGTATATGATTGTTTGTATATGTATATGTATGTATAGATTGACTTAATAGGTCAATGAGAGTACTTGAATAAATCTGAGTAAAGTGGTATCTATTTTGATTCATTATATTTTGTAAAGAAACAAATTTGATATTGAAATTTTGAAGGAAACTTGAAAGATACCACTTTGACAATTTTTTGTATTGCGAGATTATTTTCGCTCAAGTTAAAAAAAAGTTTTAAAAAAACTTAAATTTTAATATTTTCCTTTGTGTTTCCATTTTATTATTATTATTTTAATTATTTTTATGTAAATTTTAATTATATATTTGATTGAAATTTCTTTAGTTTTATGTGTTTATTTAAATTTTGGATAAATTGTTGGTTTGTTTGAAGTTTTAATCTTTGATATGATTTAATGGTGTGAAAATTGAGATGTGAAATATGAATCTTAATCCAGACATAATACTTTTAAGAAAGGAAATACCGTGTTGAGATTATTTATGATGTGCATTGACTATGGATTCGTCTAGAATGATGTATCCTGATTCTCTTGATATATTGGAATCACATATATGAAGATTATCGAGTGTTGAGAGTTGAAGGAGATTCATATGGTTTTGTCTGCGGTTTGAAATATATTCTGGTATTTCGGGTCATATGAATTAACCATGTCATACTAGGTGATATAATATTGAGATTATTTATTCACATAGTTGCGTGGATTCACAGTGAGGGAGTATCACATATGCAAATTATTGAGTCTAAATCAATGCACATGTCTTTCAGAAGTAGAGTCAAATGTCTGAGTATATTGATGAGTAGAAGTCTGATATAAGTGATGTGAATGATGAATTATGATAAATACTTGATAATTTTTGAGAAAATGTATGAGTCGATGACTTTATGTTTGTTAATTGAAATTGAAATTATATAACAATTCTTTTACCGTTAGCTCATCCTATTATTTGTTGTGTTTTATTTTCATTATTTGTGATGATCATATATTTTATATGGAACAGATGAGACTACACATAAAAAGGTAGGTTCCTGAGTGAGCAGATGAATTATATATTTTATTTTTATTAATTTTTTTGATGTTTGTAAATATTAATTTTCCTAAAAAAAATCTGTATAGATTATATATATATATATATATGTTAAAAATTCATACCACTATAGAATTATGTATTAATAATATGCAGGTACTTGTTTGATGAATAAATATTTTATTTTTAACTAATAATAAAGCTTTTCTAGTAATTAAAACTGAAAAGTAAATTAATGGAGTGTAATGGTGGAGAAGTGATAGAAGCATTTCAATCTCAGCTTTGATCAGCTAAGCTGTTTTGGTGGTCACAGCTAACTAAAATGTTAAAGGAATTTGATTTTAAATGAATATAATATTATAATGAGGTCATTCTCGTATGAACATTAATTGAACATGGATGTCGTCATGGCTTTCGTGGATTTCCCTGGCGTACAAAAACTGGGATTAAAAACATCATTTACACCTCGGATAAGACAACTTCTGTGTTGATGTGCATACATCTTCTCACTTACTTCACTCCTTCTTCCCTTGATTTTTGGGTGAACAGTTTATTAAGATTTCTTAGGGTGTGTTTGGATTTGGGAGAGAATTTGAGGAAGGAGATTTGGAGTGATTTGAGATGAAAGTATAAAAAAAGTGAGGTTGTTTGGATTAAGGTATATTAGAATGGATTTGTGTGGAAAGTTTATTGAGGTTTGTGCATGATGTGATGGTTGTGAATTTTTTTTTTAAAATGTGTAAAATATAAGTTTAGTAAATTTACTTTTATAATTAAAAATTTATTAATTTATTTATATATTTATTTTTTATAATTAATAACATTAATATTATTATTATATAAAATTTTTATTTTATATAAATGACTATATTTTTTTATTAATAATATTAATGGTATTTTATCAAACTGGATTGGATTAGTTTAAAAAAAAAAAAAAAATTAAAATTCTTCACATAAATTACTTGGAGAGTATCTGTTAATAGAAAATATTAATATTGAGATGAGTGAGAATGTAATAAGTCTGGACAAGTGTGTTTCTTCAGTAATCCGAGCACAATACAGAAGAATCTCTTTTCCTATTCATTGCCTTTCCATGCTCTCATTTTCGTGCTAATCAGCTCATACAAACAATATATTTTCCTGATAATCCATCCGCGTGAACAGTGTTCATCCGGATGCAAACAGAGTATTAGTGACTAGGAATCTAGGATGTGATCTTCCATCTGGGTGAAGAAACAACTTCATACTATTAAAACCTTATCATCCAATGCTAACATATATATTTACACAAACTATGATTGCACGTTCACCTCCATTTTAGGCACATATACTAGACACATTCACAAGTGTTTATAAATTATCTCGTATAAATAGTTTTTTTTTTAAATTAGGCCTTTTTATAGAATTTTAATGTCTCTATTTGAATTTTTCTTTCATTTGATGGATTAACATAATAATTAGACACATATTGCATTCATAAATGAAACGATCCATATAATAAGGATTTCAAGATTAGTCTGAACTTAGTTATAAATGATCATAAATCATTAAGAGGGGCTCAAAAAAACTTTTAGTTTGGTTGGTATTTTAGAAAAACGATTATTGTTTTCTTTTTTTTCACTCTTCACCTCCATCGTTTTATTCAATTAATTAGTTACAAACTTCAACTGTATTTCTCATAACAACAAAGATTCAAAGTGTCTAATTACAAAATAAATTAAGTTTAAAATACTTAAATATTATTTTCCAAAAAAATTAAACCTCACAATAATAAAAAAAATAAAGCAAACTTTAAATATGTTAGTGAATAAAAAGAAGTATGTATAATACTACATATAAAACATGCTGCTTTCTTGTCTCTTCTATTGTTCATTAGATCCATTTTATCATCGCGTTATTTTCTTATTATAATATTTTTTACATGATTTGCAAGCTGTCTGTGTGCAGTTTTAGGGTAATTAATAATATTATTATATTGATCATGAGTGAAAAAGCTGAGTGCAACATTGTAAGTCAATATTAATTAGGTGTAGTTATTGGTTGCATAAGCTAATGATGTTCTTTAGAAAGCTTCATAATTAATTAGCCACATGTGCACCCAGCTATATATTTCATTGTATAATGATATTTTTAGTTTAAATTAATATGCATGCATAATTTTTAATTATATTTTAAAACTACATTTTTAACTTATATTTTTAGTCAAGTCCCTGCAATTAATTAACGACAAAAACCTAATTAAGAAAATAAATACAAGTTCAGAAACCCAATTGAAAAAATTATTTATAAAGATCTAATTAAAAATGTCAAATAATTCAAGAATCCATAACTTAACCTAAATAAATAAATAAAATCATTAAAGAAAGTGTTTGTTTTTAATTTTTAAAGTTGCAGGTAGAGTATGCAAAAAAGAATTATATTTCCTTCATCAGTTGGCTCAACAATCGATCTAATTGGAGGTGCAACACAAATCAAGGTGGGTTGTGGTAGATTCAGCTGCAACTCTGAGAATCTGCCAATAACGTTAAAGAACACAACACACCTCACATGCGATGGAGTGGGCAACTTTTTGTTTCACTGCCACAAAAACCACTTTGTCGTATCTAAAATAGGAATCACTTGTTTCGGATTCAATAAGGTTTCCCAAATTGGAAATAGTTAATGACTGCTATTATATAAAAGTATAACACTAATTAAGACAATTTCATGTGGCTCCTTTCAATCCCATAATTAAGTATTGGAACTTGAAATACTACCTCAACCATTTCAAATTCATTGATCCACCATCTCATTTAAGAATAAACTCATTTTTCTATTACGTGCTCTAGTCACAGGTGAAAAACAAAATAGATACTGTATAAAGTAATATTTAATGTTACATAAAGAAATATATTATTATATAATTTTTATTTATTTTTTTATCATTTTAAACACTATAAATGATACGGTATAAGGTTAAATCTTCACATAATAACTGTTTACAATATGTAAATTTTATTCACATAATAGTTTCTTATTTTTTTACTTCTATCATATATTGAGATGATAAATAAGTATACTTGACCCGATTAAATAAAAAATATTTTATTGATTGGATTTACGTGTTGAAATGTTAGCTTAAGAGATAGAGTTTAATTAGATTTAGTATTTTTTTTACTCAAATCAAGAAAACTTAGTCTCTATTTTAGTTAGTAGAGAACACAAAAAAAAATGCAAACTAAAGACAAAGAAAGTCTTATAAAATTTATTGTAAAAAAAGAGTGACGCGCGTACAAAAAGGATTGAAAAGTAATTCCTTAAAACTGCTCCTATCTTTAGCTAAAAGCCGGTGTACTGTGGTTGGTAAAAAGAAAAAAAAATATTAAAAATATGATGAATAAAAATTAAAAATATGATGAATAAAATTAAAATATGAATAGAAATAGATAAAAATAAAGTAAATATTTTTAAAGCACGCTTATACCAAGGATGATAGGTTTGTTTCCTTAAATTAAACGACCAACGAATATCTGTACTTAAGGAATGCAACCAAATAAAGGCTTGGTTTTATTAACTACAACGACCATGCTCCAATATATCACTATGTTTCATTCTACGCATTGGAATTGAAATTGGCATCAAAATAATATGAACGCTCCATTTGTTATATATATTATCTATAAATTATCCTCAAGTGATTTTTTTTTATATATAAACAATTTGTTACTTATATAACGACATGGAATTACTATCTTGAATCTTCATGTAAACAAAAATTAAAACAAAAAAATAATGTGTCGTCCCAACACTCAATAGATGTTAAATGTTTCAAAAAATAATTAATTATTAAAATAAAAAATAACATTAAATTATAAATTATTTATAAATAATATATAACAAAAATTTCTTCATTTTTTACATCTTTCATACTCATATTTTACCGTTAATTATATTTAAAAATTACAATACAACATTCTCAATATCATAACTATTTTATGTATACACACTAGAAAGAGAAAATAATTTTACAATTTTATCTGTTAAATGTACAACCATAGTATATACTAATGAGAAGGAGAGAAGTTCATTATATGTTTGTTCTCCCTTTTTCTTCTTTTGTTTTCTTTCAATTTTATGTATTAGATATATAATTATCATATTTTTTAAAATTTGTAAAATAATATCTAATTTAATTAATATAATTATTTTTATCTTTAAAATAAATTTTTATTTAATAATTTTTTTATAATGTTTTATTTGTTCTTACTTGGTTGAAAGCTTCTTAATCCATTATTGAAACTTTCATTACTCAAATTTTTCTTTGATTTTATAAATCCAACACATATTCTGGAATTCTGGATACTTATGTTCTACTTTGGGAGAGACAATTATTGAACTTATAAGTATTTTTTTTATTAAAAAAAAAATATATTAAATGCGAGTATAGAGGTACTCCATCCTTTAAAAACAAGCTATAACAACTTGGAGTATATATGTAGAAAGTTTTATGAAAAACTCATATATCATTAAAATGTGAGTTGGAGTTTCACAATAACAGAAAGACCTATAAATTTATTAATAGAAAGACTTGAAATTGAAGGTGATGAGTTATTATGTTGTATGTTGGCTCATAATCATTAATAAATATATTTATGATTTTTCTTCCATTGAATCTACCAAGTATTAATAATCAGTTAAGACAACTACAATAAAATTTATGATTGATCAATGAATCACCCTTGTATCCAAAGTTTTCTTGGTAGAAGTTCATGTGACATGTCATGTTAAGGTGAATGATGATGCAAGTAAAGAACACTATTAAAGAATTCATAGTTAAAAAATTATTTTTCTCAAAAAGTACTGTAAAAAAAACTATACTTGAAAAAAAGAAGAATATTAAAATTCAATAGAACTGAATAAATAAATAGTATAAAATGAGAAGGACCAATAAACACATTGTGTTTAGGTTGAAAAATTGGCTCATAAGTCTCTCCTAATATTTCTTACACTTTGAAAGTATCAAATATATATACAACACTTTATATTATATATTACATACCATAAAAAAATTAAAAGATAGGGTTGTTGGTGGTTAGATAATTAATTAACTGGTATGATATTTTTAATGGCTTAATTTGTATAGTACGAGGATCCTGTCATGTGTCATTTATTTATCAGAGTATGCACGTGATATGCAGATACTATAGCTGGCTTTGAATATATATATATATATATATATATATATATATATATAAAGTATAACGGGTTTTTTATTTTGTTTTAAATTTTAATATGATAAATTAGATATTAATCTCGCTTTGTTAACCTAATTTTTTTTTACTCACTATCAACAATAAACGTAAAATTCTTCGATCACCATATATCACAATTAAGTCATTGTGTAAATGAATATATCCATTTCCATCAAATTTATTTATTCTTTATTTTATAATTAATATAAGACAAATATTAAATATTAATTAATTTAAAAATAAAAATAATTAATTATTATATTAATTAAGTTAGATATTATTTTATAAATTAAAAATTATTAATATCTAAAATAGTTTTTATTATTAAAATTTATAAAATAGTTTCTAAATTGATATCAAATATTAACTATCAATATTTTAATTACTAAGTACTTTAAATTTTAAATTAAACACTAATTTAATTAAGATTATATAAATATTATGAATATATAAATTATTTTATGTTTAATTTTGATATAAATGAGAACGAAAGTTACTTTTGAACAATAAATAAAGTATAATATATATATATATATATATATATATATAATTTATAACTTTTCAATTTTGTGGCACCTTCATTATATATAATGCACGCGAACCCACCACAATTTTGTTTCTACCACAATTTTGTTTTTGTTTATTGATTTCTTCTTTATATGTTTTTTTTTACCTTTATTTTCATTTATAAATAAAGGGCTCTTGTGATGTAATTTTCACATTGAACTAATTAGAATTAGAGAATTTTTGTTGTCCTAGAAAACTTTTCTTATTTTTGTTCTTATCTTTAAGTTTATTGAATTTATGGATATTTATTATATTTATTAGTAAGTAACATTAATTGCATATTATTTTCATATTTTTTTTATCAATAAAGATTAACTAAAATAAAAAGGGATACTTTAGGGGTGTCCTAATCCTTATACAGGAGTCCAAATTCAGTTTTATTTTAATGAGGCGGGAAAAATTATGTATGTTTACTATTTATCATTTCTAGTAAGATTTATTGGTCGTTGATTGCCATTATTTATAGGGATAACATGGCAGTGTAATTTTTTTCCTCAAAAAAATTCAACCAAGAAATGAAAAACTTATTAAAAGGGTAAAATTTTACATTTTTCATTAACAAAATATAAGTGTATTTGAACTAATATATGTCTTTACTTTAATTAGAGGTGTGGTTCGCACAAACCTTTTAAGTGGGAGGAGCAGAACAATGTCACTACAATTCATCTTTTCTAAAGTTAAGTTATATATATTTTAATACATATAATAATTATTTTATGTCTAAGATGTATGAAAGTAATTTTTTGTCCTTTATTTTTTTATTTTAGTCTAATACGCAAACAGACTGGTTTGAATGTAGCTACCACGTGATGTATTGAATGTGAGTCATTATTTATATGAGTATCATTGACTTCTACAGAGACATACCATATCTGAATAAAAGATTATTTCTATTTTATCTTTATGATCATAATATAATCATTTAGGTCTTTAATGATAAACATCAATTATTCCATAATGACATTAAAAAACTGAGAGAACATTGAACTACTTCCCTTCTCCAACATAGATGGTATATTTTTATTTTCTTGTTCAAAAATATTTTAAGTTATTAGACGATTTTGTATAGAATTTTTAGTTAAAATGTCCAGCTTATATGTTTATTGGAAATTTTTTATATTTTAAATTTTGATTTGAAGTGTCAAAACCAATATTATTTAAAAAAAATCTAAAATTTACGTCAATTTTGATACACTATAACGTAAATTTACGTGAAACACTCTATGGTCAAACTTAAATTTTGGACTTTTAAATTTATTTTTTTAATAATGACTAATAAAGAATTTATGTTTTGATTCGACGTAAGTTTATGTCACCCACATCCATGTCATATGTCATGGACCGTTAACAAATATAAAATATCCTAAAATATAAACATAAATAAAATAAAAAAGTCTCTTTTACATACACAATTTTTTTATCTTTATCAAAACAACTACCTTATTAATTTTATAATCAATAAGAAACTACTCGCAATGTGATAGAAAATTATATATGTTTTTAAAACATTACAAAAATTATTTAAAAATTTATTTTTCTGTATATATTTTTTCATAACATCAATATAAATTTGCATAATTATTTTAATAAGTATCATTTATTTTTTTAATTATATTTTTATTTTTCATCATAAGAAAAGTGGAGACACTGTTTCTAATCTTTATCAAATATTTGAGAAATGTAAGTGAAGAAAAAATCTTGAAATAGTTTAATTCTTTGATGGTCCCAAGCAATTCAACAAACATATTTACATTGGAGCTGATGATTTTGATTGCTTTCTTGCATTCCACTTCAATATGCAAGTAGATCCACAAAGATTGTTGACTCTTGATAGTTTAGTTAAAATAAAAATTTCGTCATCATAATCAAAACTGACTCACTTCTCAGTAATCCTTAATCTAAGATTTCCAAACACAGTAAGATATGCGTAAGTTGTAAGATTTTGAAGCGTGGCAATTTTCTGAACCAAGAAAATCAATAGGTTGCAGTTTCAATTAGTTTTTTGTATAAAAAAATGTAAAGAGTTTCGATAAGATGGCTATATATGTGCCTGAATGATGATGAAGATCTATCATAAATTGGAGAAGCTACTTTTGGGGCGTGATCGTGCATGTCTACGTTTTTCTAAACTTGTGCACGTGTTAGTCAAACTATTCCTGCATGTGAAATCTTGTTCCATCATTATTGAATATCAAGTTGGAGGCTGAGTTTGAAGCTCCCATTGAAATGGAGTTTGGGAGATTATGATATCAACTTTTCCTTTAATTCACTGTGAACGTATCTCAAAGTTTGTTTGAGATTCATGAAGAAAAATGGATTCTACTTATCGTTATTTAGTTTTTTCTTTCTTTCAATTATTTAGATAAGTTTTTAACCAGAAGCAAGAAATCTTAGGTAAGTGTTTTGCATAAAATTAGTAAATAATGAGTAACTTATTTATTTTAAACTCTACACTTATAAATAAAAAACATAATAATTTTGTTTTCCATTTATAAAAACCCATGCAATTTCTCTAAAACTCTTATTTTTCTTTTTTTTAGCACAAAATTTAAAAAATAGCAAAGTTTAGATTAATTTTATTTCATCATAATTTTGATTTGAGTAAATTTTCCTAAGTTACCACATCCAAGAATTAGATTTTTTTTATTACTTTTCAATTTAAAATTAACAAATTTATCAATATTTCTAGTCATATAATAATTACTCTCTAAGTATTAAAACTTCTTTTTGGATTTTCAAAGTGTACCTACAAATAGATTATACAATATAATATGATACCCTTATTAATTTGGATCCAACCATATTAACTTCTCTTTTGACACATTTTTGGAATCCATTTAACTTTGCCATTAGGAACATCAATTTTTTTGATTTTTCAATTTCTAATAGTATAACTTTTTCTCATACAAAACAAATAATGATTGCAGAGCTACTTGTTTTTTTATAAGAAAATATTTTTTTTTTCTATACTTTCTTCCAAAAACCAAACTTATATTCAACTCCAGCTCTAATAAAACAAAATTTTGAGAACCAAGTAAAGTTTCAAGATTAGTTCTTCCCATTGAAAACTTAGCGTGTGTTTTTCGACCAATGTTTGGATAAGATAGTGGTGAATTTTGTTTTGTAATGATTTACATTTTTCACAATTTTTGAGAGTTAACTGACTTGTTTAAAAAATACCTACAAGTAGAATTATCGTAAATGATTTCCAGATTTTCTAAATTAATTTTAGCATTATTTAATTCCTCTTCTAGTTTGGTGACTCTATTTTGAAGTCAATTATTCATTCTCTTGAGTCTATTGTTAAAAATAGTCAATCTATTATCTTTTTCATGCTTCTCATTCAAAGCATTTAAAGCTATGTTATAGTTATTTTCATTTTTAGAAACTTTTGTACTTATATTACTTGAAGAAAACTTATAACCAGCCATCAAATAGAGGTTTCCCCATCTTTCTTTGAAGAAATATTGGAATAGGTCTCATCATTATCTTGCCATGGATTGTAGAATTTTCTAGTCTTATTTCCTTTTTTAGGTTTCTTCCTTAACAAGTCAAGTCAAGTTTTCTAAGTCACTAAATTTGTCGAGTTCCTCCTTTTTTTTTTGTACAATAGTCTTTAATACAATGCTTTTACTTTTCTTGTGACAACTCTCTTGTTCACTAAGTCTATTCATCCCCAACTCTCTTGCTTTTATTGTGGTTGTTGAAATATTGTAAATCATCTTGTAGGATTCAAGGTCTTGGTTAGTGATGATTTTTCTCGGCAAGTGTACCGAATCAACTGTAATATATTACTCCTTAAAGTACGAATGTCGAACCCACAGGGAACAATTCTAATTAAGATGTTCTGTTTTAAAACTCATTAAGTATAGAAAATAATTTTGTGACTTTGTTCATAACAAATTAAAGATTTCACAAACACTTCGGAGAGTTAGGGTTTGATTCAGGACGTAACAAAACCAACTTATCAAATATAGAGAAAGATACTTAGGATTGAATTGCGTTTATCTCAATCATCTGTATTTTGAATAATACAATATATAATACTCAAAACTACTTATTCTTGATGCTTAATTTAAAGTCATTCATCTTGATTCCTCACAGATGAAATTCATAAGATAATTTCTCAAACACTGATTCCTCAGATATTTAACAAATCATCCAGCTTTAGGAACAGAATTATCATGCAATCAATAACCTGGAATCTATTCCTAGCATTACAAGTTATCAAGTATTTTCGTTTATTTCATATCCTTAAAGGTACTTTCCAGTTAAATTAAGGATCAAAATCAAGACTCTATTGATCAGACAGAATCAAGCAATAAGCATAAAACGAAAATACCAAGAACAAGTAGAAAAGAGAATTATATATATATATATATATATATATATCACCAAGAATACATTTGATCAAGATAAATTACATTCAATCCCAAGTTAGAAAGAACTTAGCCACTCATGACAGCTCCTCCAATCTTCATTCTTGATCTGGATTGCATAAGAAGGGCTGATCTGAGCAAGTTCTTCTCCTAAGAATAGAGGTTTCTTCTCTTTCTCTCATTAGTCTCTCTCTAAAAAACCTAATCTGTTTTCCACCGCTAGTTCTGAGTTTTGTTTCAAAATTTATATAATCAACTTTAGCTCAAGCTAGTCTGTTTTAGCTTAAGCTAGATCTTTCGGTACATTTTTAGCTTGAGCTAGCGATTCTAGCCTGAGCTAGATCAGTACTGCACCTTTAATCAACTCTACACAGTTTTAGCTTGAGCTAGCAATTCTAGCCTGGGCTAAAATTGTACTGCACCTTTAATCAACTCTGGACAGTTTTAGCTTGAGCTAAATCCTCTAGCTTGAGCTAAATCTTCTTGTGATCCAATTCAGTTTTTACTTTTTTTTTTCTTTCAATGTCAGCTTGAATACATTCTTTCAATGCTTCATATTCATCTGCAATTTACACAAAAATTGAGATTAAATTTCTTCATTTGTTTCTTGGTTCAAAAAATATATAATCAGATTCAATAATTCTCAGATTGGGATAATTTTCTTACATTAATAAACAATTAAGTTCCAAAGTGTTCAATTTTCTCAATCATAAAAACTACACATTGACACTTATCAAATTCCCCCCAACCTAGAATCTTGCTTGTCCTCAAGCAAAGTAATTGAATCCCAAAAAAAATGAGTTCATTCTTCCCCAAAATCCTTAGAAATCAAATCTATAGTTTAATATCAGAACAACTTCATGGAAAGAGCACAAGATAATTCAACAAAAAATTATGGTGTTTCCTATCAATTCAAACCAAGACAGGATACGAACGTATTCAATTTCCAAGGTAAACAATTGTTACTCTTCACTGAGAATCAAACTAAGGAATTTCTCTCTTCATTCCTCACTGGTGAGTGTTTTCCCTCTTTTTTCACTGAATTCCAAGTTAATTTAAGGTTGCCCTTCATTTCCAGTTGATTACAAACACTTTTACAAACATAGATCTTGAGGTCTTTTCAGGTTGTAATGAGGCTGGGTTACAAAGAAAATTTGGTTTTTCCAGGATAACAAAATGCACACTTAACAAAAGATTAGCATATTTGCAATTCACTTTCTAATTGTGTTATCCATTATCCCTTCCATAAGATTCATTCACATTGCTTCTTTTTATATTCTTGTAATCCCCCTTTGCTTTTCTTTTTCTCTTTTTTTTTTCTTTTTTTTTTAGAAAAGAGAATGAGAATTTGGATAATTTTGTCATTTCCTTTTTTTTTTTTTTTTCATTCTCAAAATCCCAGCAGCCACACCAAACCCAATTCTTTTAATTATAGAAATTTGAATTGCACCTATGCTCTCCTTTTCTTAGCATACCACAAGGTAGGACAATATATGTATATCAGAAGCTAGGGTGCAATAAAACAAATTTGGCTCAAAAAGGGTTATTTTTCTGCACATTTCATCATATATTGCAAAGGTTAGTTGTTTGGTTCTGAGTTTTCTCACCTCCACTCTATTAAACATGCCTCAATCCTCTCCATATTTGATTTTGTGATGCAAATTGACTAGAAAATTAGGCAACCTCAATTAACTCTTCACTAGTGAAAGTCTCTCAAACTGTTTAAAGGTTTCACACTCTCACTTGGTTGGCTAAATTCAATTCCTCATTTGTTCTCAGACATTGCTTTCAACTATTTACCTTGTTCCAACTTTTACACATTAATATCCTTTCTCAATTTGAGTGATGGTTCCAGCCACAAATTCTTTTTCAAATTAAGTCCCTGATCAATCCATTTGGTTGTTCTAATTTAGAACTATGGTTTGATTTCTTTTTCCAAAAAATTATACCATCATCTATCTATATACAAGATTTCACTTCACAAAATATGCAAACATCAACCATTTTACTAACTTAAGCTTGTCATCAACAAAATCTAAAGTAAGAAATATTAAATCAAACTACTAAAGTCAACTTACTAAATTAAACTGAAAGTAAAGTTAAACAAAAAGATAAAACCAGTTTTCTGTTCATTGTGCATGAGAAGTATCAATCTCCTCTTGTGATTTTGTTCCGCTCTGTGCCAACATCATCATTCTGAACTTGAATGTTCATCATTTGTTGCTGCTCCAGTTGGTTCAGTTGCCATTTCTGGTGTATCTTCAACTCTAGTCCCAACTCCATATGCTCCTGCCTCCCCTGAAAAATTGTGCCTGTCCCCAGGCCAAGATAGATAATCATGAAATTCAGTGGGTGTCAATGACAGATTATTTAATACCAGTTGTGGATTTGGTATGACTCATTTTTCTGCACATGTAAGAATAAGCATTTCTCAAACCAAAGTGTTTTATTTGATTGACATTTTAACAAACACTTGGTAAGCATGATATAGAATGGCATTTAGAGACTAGTACTGCATAATTTTTGGTATTTAATCCATGAAAACCGTACTTAACTTTGATTATCCCATTCCACAATCCTATTCAACATCAAGACATTGAAATTTAAAAAAGATTGAATCTTTCAATTTAAAAAACGAAACTGTGAAATGGAAATAGAAACACGCATGTCTGGACTGTGAAATGGAACCAACAGAAATTCCAGCAGTCAGATTGAATGAAAATGATTAAGGAGAAGAGTAATTACTTACCTTGACAATGACAATGTAGATGGAAACTTTGGGATTTTTTTTATTACAGAGGGCGCTTCTGAAACTGTATTAGGGTGCAGGTTTTTTTAAAATGCGATTTTTATAAAATGCTGCAGATTTTTTTTTTTTTTTTTTTTTTAGAAAACCCACTAGCTCAGGCTAGATCTTCTTAGCTCAGGCTAAAATTGGGCAGAGAGCAACAGATTTGCTCTAGCTCAAGCTAGCTCATTTTAGCTCAGGCTAAAATTTGGCAGAGAGCAACAGATTTGCTTTAGCTCAAGCTAGCTCATTTTAGCTCAGGCTAAAGTTTGGCAGAGAGCAACAGATTTACTCTAGCTCAAGCTAGCTCATTTTAGCTCAGGCGAAAGTTGCAGAACAAATTTTTTTCTTCTTTTTCTACATAACTAGCTTAGGCTAAAAGTTCTAGCTTAAGCTAAAATTACCCTGCAATGAAATTTTCTTGAAAATTTTCATTTTGTCTTTGCCAAAAGTTTCAAACCTTTCTAAGCTTTCTTCCATCTATTCATTTCACCTAACATTTCAAACCTACATGACCATTTCACATATCAAACTTGTTTTAAAGACATCAAATATTAAAACATACTACTAAATCAAATAAAAAATTAAAGACACATTTCAAAACAAAAATTAAAGACACATTTCAAAACAAAACACTGGGTTGCCTCCCAGCAAGCGCTCGTTTAACGTCATATATCTTGACGCCTGATTAACATCATTGAAGGTTCAACAATATTCATATCCACTCTAAAACACTCTTTATGACCATTTGAATACTTCTTTGCTTCAAAAACATTAAAGCTTACTTCTTCATCTAGAACACAAACCTTCAATTTTCCTTTGTCTACATCAATTATAACTTTGGCAGTTTTCATGAATGGTCTTCCCAATATCAAAGGTACTTCAACATCTTCTTCAATATCCATTACAACAAAATCTACTGGGAATAGAAATTTATCTACCTTTACCAATAAATCATCAACTATTCCATGTGGATATTTGATTGATCTATCAGCCAACTGCAAAGTCATTCTTGTTGGTTTGACTTCTACATCTCCAATTTTCTTCAGCATTGATGAAGGCATCAAATTAATACTAGCTCCAAGATCCAATAATGCCTTTCTAACAGTGAGATTTCCTATGGTAACTAGCAAAGTGAAACTCCCAGGATCTCTAGATTTCTGTGGTAATGATTTTTGAATTATAGCACTGCATCCAGCTTCCAATTCAACTATTTCCTGGTCATTGAACTTTCTTTTCTTTGTCAATAATTCCTTCATGAATTTAGCATATGTAGGCATCTGCTCTAAAGCTTCAGTAAAAGGAATGTTAATTTGCAGTCTTTTGAGAATATCCATGAATCTTGCAAATTGTCTTTCTTTGTCTTTCTTTGTAGGAGCATGTGGGTAAGGTACATCTTTGATAGGAACACTCCTCTCTTGTTTCTCACTTTTTTCATTTTTTTCTATTTTTTCTCTAATATCTACAACATCTTCCTTATTCCTTCTTTCTCCTCCCTCACACTCACTCTGTTCTTTTTCATTTTCTCTCTCACTCAAAACCTCTTCCTCAACAACTAAATTATCTCCAATTCCTTTTCCTATAACTTTCCCACTTCTAGTGGTGATAGACTTGCAATGCTCTTTGGGATTGGTTTGTGTATTTGCTGAAAATTGACTTCCTTGATTATCAGCTAACTGTTTAGCCAGCTGCCCCACCTGTGTCTCTAAATTTCTTATTGATGCTTCAGTATTTTTCTGATTAGATAGAGAGGCTTGCATGAATTTCTCAAAAGTATCCTCCAATTTGGATGTTCTCTCATGAACGGAAGGATAATGTGGTTGCTGCTGATAAGGGACTTGTCTGTTAGATGATCCAGCCTCTTGCTTCCACCCCAATCCTTGATTTGGATTATTCCTCCATCCTTGAGCCATGTTATTTGGATAATTATATGCAAAGCCACCTTGCCTTCCTTGATTATTCATATACTGCACCTCTTCCTCTGATGGATTTTGGTAAGAGCATTGGCCATTGAGATGATCTCCCCCACAAAAATCACACTTCAAAGCTTGATTCTGAATTGAAGGAGAATTTACTGCATGTAATTGTTGAGGCAGTTTTGTCATTTGCTTGGTTAATGCCTCAATTTGTTGAGTCAAAATCTTGTTTTGTGCTAAAATTGCATCTGAAGTACTAAGATCCAACACCCCTTTCTTTTGCACTGAATATCTATCATGTTGAGCTTGGTAATCTGTTGAGGCTAAGGCATCAATGATTCTTGTAGCTTGTTCTGCATCAACACTCATCATTGTACCTCCTGCTGCAGCATCCAAGATCATTTTAGTATCAGGCCTCAAACCATTGTGGAATATGTTCAACTGAGCAATATCCTCAAAGCCATGATTAAGAAATCTTCTTAACATCACTTTAAAGCGTTCCCAAGCTTCACAAAAAGGTTCTTCTGGCCCTTGCCTGAATGTGGAGATATCAGACTTAGCCTTGATGTATCGAGAGAGTGGGAAGAATCTGTGTAGGAATTTCTCTTCTACATCATTCCAGCTACTTAGACTCTGATTTGGATGCGACTTTAACCATTCTTTTTCTTTGCCTGCAAGTGAGAAAGGAAATAGACGCAGATAAACAAATTCAATATCATTTTCCTTGAAGCCCATGGTCCCAACCAACTCGTAGAATGTGGATAAATGAGTATAAGGGTCTTCATGATCCATTCCAGTGAATTGATGAGTGCTGATTAAGCTAAGAAAAGCTGGCTTCATTTCTAATGATTTGGTGGCAGGAGGTATGGCTATGCTGGAGAAATGCCTTGGTCCTTGTTGCATAGCATAGTCTCCCAATGTCCTTCTAGGTGGATTTTGTCTATTTTCAGCCATTTGGAACTCTGTTTGATTGTGTGAGTTGAGAGTGTTGGAAGATTCTCCTTTTTCTTGTCCTTGCTTCTTCTTTTCTTCTCTCTTCTTAATCTGATTTTTTCTAGCTGTCTTCTCAATTTCTGGATCAAATTCCAATTGATCTTCAGGAACCTGTCCTCTCAATAACATGTATCTAAGACAACTCAAGCAAGGATTAGCACATGATAAAAGAATAAGATATAAACCATTGTATATTCACAAAGAAAACAGAATATTCACAATACTCAATGAGTTATACTTTAGAAATTCTTAAAAGAAATTGTTCCCCGGCAACGACGCCAAAAACTTGATGATTTTTCTCGGCAAGTGTACCGAATCAACTGTAATATATTACTCCTTAAAGTACGAATGTCGAACCCACAGGGAACAATTCTAATTAAGATGTTCTGTTTTAAAACTCATTAAGTATAGAAAATAATTTTGTGACTTTGTTCATAACCAAATTAAAGATTTCACAAACACTTCGGAGAGTTAGGGTTTGATTCAGGACGTAACAAAACCAACTTATCAAATATAGAGAAAGATACTTAGGATTGAATTGCGTTTATCTCAATCATCTGTATTTTGAATAATACAATATATAATACTCAAAACTACTTATTCTTGATGCTTAATTTAAAGTCATTCATCTTGATTCCTCACAGATGAAATTCATAAGATAATTTCTCAAACACTGATTCCTCAGATATTTAACAAATCATCCAGCTTTAGGAACAGAATTATCATGCAATCAATAACCTGGAATCTATTCCTAGCATTACAAGTTATCAAGTATTTTCGTTTATTTCATATCCTTAAAGGTACTTTCCAGTTAAATTTAAGGATCAAAATCAAGACTCTATTGATCAGACATAATCAAGCAATAAGCATAAAACGAAAATACCAAGAACAAGTAGAAAAGAGAATTTTATATATATATATATATATATATATATATATATATATATATATATATATCACCAAGAATACATTTGATCAAGATAAATTACATTCAATCCCAAGTTAGAAAGAACTTAGCCACTCATGACAGCTCCTCCAATCTTCATTCTTGATCTGGATTGCATAAGAAGGGCTGATCTGAGCAAGTTCTTCTCCTAAGAATAGAGGTTTCTTCTCTTTCTCTCACTAGTCTCTCTCTAAAAAACCTAATCTATTTTCCACCACTAGTTCTGAGTTGTGTTTCAAAATTTATATAATCAACTTTAGCTCAAGCTAGTCTGTTTTAGCTTAAGCTAGATCTTTCGGTACATTTTTAGCTTGAGCTAGCGATTCTAGCCTGAGCTAGATCAGTACTGCACCTTTAATCAACTCTACACAGTTTTAGCTTGAGCTAGCAATTCTAGCCTGGGCTAAAATTGTACTGCACCTTTAATCAACTCTGGACAGTTTTAGCTTGAGCTAAATCTTCTTGTGATCCAATTCAGTTTTTACTTTTTTTTTTCTTTCAATGCCAGCTTGAATACATTCTTTCAATGCTTCATATTCATCTGCAATTTACACAAAAATTGAGATTAAATTTCTTCATTTGTTTCTTGGTTCAAAAAATATATAATCAGATTCAATAATTCTCAGATTGGGATAATTTTCTTACATTAATAAACAATTAAGTTCCAAAGTGTTCAATTTTCTCAATCATAAAAACTACACATTGACACTTATTAGTTAGCTTGTGATAAAGTTTCATAAGTGGTGATAAGAGATCTTGTAGTGTTCAAAATCTTGTGTTGCATGTTTTTCTTATTTTCTTGAGTGGTTTATTGCAATAATTGAAAAATAATGCATTAGCCTAATTAGAGTGATTAAAGAACTATATTTGACCTTCTAGTGATGGTGAACTAGTATTCTTTTCATTTATTGAGTTGTGTAATCTCGATTTGGGATGCTAAGAGGTTGTAAGAGATTTTATAGGGTTTGAGATTTTAGTTAGTTTTTGATAAAGTTTCATAAGAGGTGATAGAATATCTTGTGTTGCATGTCTTCTTGTTTTCTTGAGAAATTCTTGTAAAACTTGAAAATAGTGGATGACCTAATCAAGGTGATAAAATAATTGGATGTAGCCATCTAGATAGGGAGAACTAATATCGTTTTCCATGTTTTTCTCTTGCTATCATAATTATTTTTCTATTGTGCATATTCATATTTCTATTATTTTGGAATTTAAAGAATCTTGAATAAAATATCACCAAAAGCTAAAATTCTTTTAAATTCCCAAATTGAATTGATTCAAATGATTTTGGTCATTATTCTTCAAAAAGTTTGAGATATCTTGATAAGTTCAATCACTCGCCTCTTAAATTTAACCTATATTTCTAACATATATGATTCAACAAATGTTGTCTAGCACATAAATCATAAGATGAAATTTTGAGCGAAATAGAGCAAGTAGAAATTTTATCTTTATATCCTTTAAGAGTTTTATTGTTTGAGCGTTTGAGTAAGAGAGATTTCGTGTAATAATAATAATAATAATAATGAAAAACACGATACAATAAAAAAACTAAATACTTTAAAAGGGTAATTGATGCAAAAATAAATTTAATATTTTTAAAAAAAAAATTCAAATATTGAAACATACATCAATAATTATAAGAGAGTAAATAGATATGACACTCAACAAATTATTATTTAATACTCTAAAAAACTTTTCAATTTCTACTAAAAATAAATACACAATAATAATTAAAAAACAGTATGCATAAAATAATTAAATATTGTAAATGAGTAATTGATGGAAACGATTTGAAAAATGAATTTATTAATTTTTAAATCAAATATTATAAATTTTTTGAAAGATTGTAAACTGGTGCCTTATCCACTTGTCAAATTAATATTTTTCATATTTCATTGTATTTGTATATGTATATGTTGCAAAATGTTAAGTGAAGATGAATAATGTAATCACTTATACCCTTGAAATCCAACTGGTATAACACAAAACTAGTTTCTTTATCATTATTGCTCAGGCTAGTCTTTCCAATGGGCTGGGCCTTACCTTCCAATGTAGAGAGGCAAATTCTTCCTGCACCATATGAATTTCAACCTGCACTCAATCTTCCATTAAAATGACGAAGATGACCTTACATGAAAAGAGAGTATGAATAAAAAAAGATATTTCCATAACCCTTTTTCAAAAATATATTTTTGGACTTAAATTTTCGAAACATATTTTTGATTTCTAGAATTTTTTTCTAAAATACATTTTCAGATTTTTTGTTTCAATTTTTTTTATGAAATACATTTTCAAATTCGGATCTCCAAAACACATTTTTAAATATAAAAAATTCTTTTTCAGAATGTATTTTCAGATTTTTTGTTCCAGATTTTTTTTTTGAAATATATTTTTTGCTTTTCAGATTTTCTCTTTTTTGGAACAAAATTTTAACTTTTGAATTATATTTTTTGAGTTCCTAATTTTCAATTTCAAAATAAAAGATAATTTTAGAAAATTTAGAAAATGATAAGGTGCATGTTGAATTTGATAAGGTGGAGGACATGTAAAGATTATATGACTCTTTCTTCCTACACCTCCATACCTTCTTCTCCCACCCCCGTACTAAATGTAAAAATACCATTTTCTTCTTTTTTGTGCCACCTTCATACATAATCCAGAATCTGTTTTTGGATCTGGAAGTGTTCTTGAGATTTATAAAATCCAGAACTTTTTTTGCATTTGAAATAAGCCTATGGATTATGTAATCTGGATATATTCCAGATTACATAATCCGAAAGTCAATCTCATATCTAGAAAAGACTTCCGAATTATGTAATCCAGAAGCTAATCACACATCTAAAAAAAAAACTTTCGGATTACATAATTAGAAAGCTAATCTTATGTATAGAAAAGACTTTCGGATTATGTAATTCGGAAGCTAATCACAAAAGGCTTCCAGATTACATAATCCGGAGCTAATTTTGGATCTAGAAAAAGACTTCCGAATTATGTAATCCAGAATATTAAAAAGGATATTTTTGGAATATAAAAAACATATGGGGGTGGCACAAGAAGTATGGAGGTGCAGGAAGAAGCAGCCAGATTATATAACTTTCTTTCAGCCCATTAAATACTTGGTTAATGTTAGTCACAGGCAATTGCTTCCTGCACCATATCACTGCACCCGATCCCAGCGGAAAAGACGAAACTGTCCTTAAAAAAAATTTCCGAAATATGTGTTCCGGATATTCTTTTCTGGAACGAAATTTTATATTACAGATTTTTTTATCCAGAATGGATTTTTTATTTTTGTTTCCGGATTTTCATTTCCAAAACACAATTATTTCTTTTGCGGATTTTTTTTTCAGAATGTATTATTTTTCAATTCCAAATTTTTTTGTCCGAAATAGAATTTTAATTTTTGTTTCCGGATTTTTATTTTCGAAACTTAATAATTACTTCCGGATTTATTTTTCCGAAATATATTATTTTCAATTCCGGATTTTTATTTCCGGAATTAAGAGCATTTTTGGAAATTAAAAAAATATGTTAGGTGCAGGTTAAAAATGGTTGAAAATGGTTGGGTGCAGGGAGCATTTGCCTTAGTCACAAGGTCACTGCTACCTTCCTCTACAATTTTTTCGTCACCTAATTATAACCCTTTAACAGATTTCACGGATCATCAAGTTAAGCAAGTCCTTTGCCGTCAAAAATCCTAAAGGCTCGGCAATGCAACAACAACAATAGTTTTATGTTGGAAAATTCGAGGAAGAAAAGCATGGGAGAATCTTTATCTAGAAACATCGAATCATATTCATATCATATTCGAGAAAACACAAAAAAGTCACGAATCTATCATATAATACACCATCAATATTCTACCAAATAGCATAAGATAAAACAACATTCAACCAAATAATTTAAGATAATAGATTTATAAGTATCTCTAGCTTATATTTCAATTAACTTATTCATTTTCAACAAATAATTTGAATTCCAACACTTTATCTCTCTATTTAAGAGAAAAACTTCTCTATAAACAATTCTAAATCAGAAAATAAAAATAAAAAAATCAAATTTTCCGTGAGATAAAATTAGTTTATACATGAATATAAAAATAGATTTGTAATCTAATTCTCATAATTTCTACAAATAAGTATGTGTAAGCTAATTTTTTAGCTAATGGGTATGTTGATTTTTTTTTCTTCTTATTTTTCTATCATTTGTTTGTGGAGAAGTTTCCTCCCATGGATCGTAATAATTGAAAAAGATAAATGAAGTGTTGTTCCTTTGATGGTGAAGATCCCAAGTTATGCTGGCTCAAATTTTTGTACTTCACAAATTCCAACAATGCCGTCCAAATTTGATTCATGTACTAATTTAAGAATAAAGATCATCATATAATCCTAAAATCAACACAAAACAAAAAACTAAAGGATAGAAATGATAAGGTACAGAAATTTCGGCTTCATGTTCCTGTATGGAACTTTTAGCTTAAGTCACAAACTGACGTGTATCACCATCGACAAAAACATTGTAGTTATCGCTCAATCTATATATCAAGGTAAGCCGTGATGGAACTTGATGCAATTAAGACAACTATAAAATCTAGAATAGGACTATCATCACAGTTTGGAATTCAATTAAATAAGAAAAAATATAATCATGTACATGAAAACATAAAACTCAATGTATGTTAAGTCTTCCATATATGAAAGTGTTCCAACACAAAATATTGAACTAGCATTCCTCACTTATAGATGGCTTGGTGGCATAATATTGTTCATAATCCAATTCTTTTCTGTCATGCAATGATAACAATTTTTATCCTCCAAATAATCCCTCTTGCAAACTCACTATCATTTTATTACCCCAACTTTAAGAATGGTGATGTAAAATGGGAAGGGGATGCTTCTATTCTAAAGGGAGCTATCCAAGTCACGTCCAACACCATAGACCAAAACAACAATTACAGTGTTGGGAGAGTCACAAGTTATGAACAGATGCTCCTCTGGGATATGAAGTCTGGAAAGCTTGCTGATTTCACTACCAAATTTTCCTTTGTTATTTTTTCAGAAAAGAGTTACTATGGAGATGGAATGTCATTCTTCCTGGCTGATCCTAATCTCCCACTTCTAAAGGATATTAAAGAAGGAGGTGGTCTTGGACTTGTGGATGGCGAACAAGTATTGAATTCAACTCAACACCCGTTTGTAGCAGTGGAGTTTGACACCTTCCACAACAAACTATGGGACCCTCCAGGTGGCACTCATGTAGGTTTGAATTTCAACTCTATGAAGTCCAACATAACTAAGTCATGGTTGACAGATGTTCAAATTTGGAATGTTTATAATTGCAGCATTAAGTACAATTCAAGTACTCTAAATTTGAGCGTTTCATTCACAATGTACAATGATAGTAAACCACTTGAAGAATACGTTTCATACAAGGTTGATTTGAGAGATCACTTACCAGGGAGGGTTATTCTTGGTTTTTCTGCTGCAACAGGGAAATTGTATGAGGTGCATACATTGAGATCATGGTCATTTAGTTCAAATCTACAAAGTGATGAGAACACAAATGAGATAAAACCAGAAGCAGTCCCACCAGATTCCTATCTTATGCCTGAAAAAGGAAAGAAAATAGAATTGAGGGTAGGGCTTGGAATTGGTCTAGGCCTGGTTTTGAGTTTGTCAGGGCTGATTTTTACTTTATTGTGGAAGAGGAGTAGAGGTAGAAAAAAAGAGTTAGTTTTTAATCTCAATATGGGTGATGTATTCCCAAAGGGCACTGGACCTAAGAGCTTTTCCTATAATGAGCTAGCAAGTGCTACAAACAAATTTTCCGAGTCTGAGAAGCTGGGGCAAGGTGGCTTTGGTGGTGTGTATAAAGGTTATTTGAAAGACATAAAGTCCTATGTTGCTATCAAAAGAATATCAAGAGAGTCTAGACAGGGAATGAAGGAGTACGTGACAGAAGTGAAGGTAATAAGCCAATTGAGACATAGGAATTTAGTACAACTTATTGGGTGGTGTCATGAGAAGAATGACTTTATCCTCGTATATGAGTTCATGCCAAATGGAAGCTTAGACTCTCATCTGTATGAAGTGAAAAGCTTCTTAACTTGGATAGTGAGGTATAATATAGCTTTGGGCTTGGCTTCAGCATTGCTTTACTTACAAGAAGAATGGGAGCAGTGTGTGATTCACAGGGATATTAAATCAAGCAACATAATGCTGGATTCAAGTTTCAATGCTAAGCTTGGTGATTTCGGTTTGGCTAGGCTAGTGGACCATGAGAAAGGGTCACAAACGACACATATAGCTGGGACGAGGGGCTATATTGCTCCTGAATATTTCACTTCAGGAAAGGCTACTAAGGAATCTGATATATACAGCTTTGGGGTTGTGTTATTGGAGATAACTAGTGGAAGAAAATCAGTTGAACTAGAAGCTGAGGAGGGTCAAATAACTCTAGTTGAGTGGGTTTGGAAGCTATATGGATTGGGAAGGTTACTTGAAGCAGCTGACCCAAAGTTATGTGGAGAATTTGATGAGAAGCAAATGAAGCGTTTAGTGGTTGTTGGACTTTGGTGTGTTCATCCAGATTACTCATTCAGGCCTTCTATAAGGCAAGTGATTCAGGTCCTTAAATTTGATTCTCCTCTACCCATTCTCCCAGAAATGATGCCTGTGCCAACCTATCTTCCTCCAACAATAAAAGCACTTTTTTCTTCAGTTTCATCCTTCCTTTGGGAAACAAGTTAGTGATAGAGATAGAAACAATGTAATAATCACCAGAGAATTTTAATGTATACTAGTAACGTTTCAGTAATGAACTCTAACCCAGATAGATATTTTAATTAGCTCACTATGCTCATCAATTGGAAGTGATCATGTGACAAATGCAGCAGAGTTATGCACCCTGATAACAAGTTTAAAACAATAACACTATACCAGTAGCTAACAACACGAGAGAAGTAAATTTTCTGTATGGAATGCTTGGTCTCATCAGCAGCTAACAAATATATATCTTTAACCTGCACATTTAGTTAGAATGTATGGCTTTAAACTAGAGAGGGTGAATTGTTTAAAGAGAATTTTCGTAAACTTTTAAAACAAGAATGAATTTATCTCAGGAAACAATTGATTCAGAAATTCAGTTCGCCAAAACAGCTGCAGTACCAGAAAAACAATCGGTTGTTTCACGTAAACAATCGGTTGTTTATACTAGCAAACAACAAATAAAACTGAATTTAAAGAGTTAGAGATAGAGAGATTGTACACAGTTGTTTATAATGGTTCACTCCAAACCCAGAGCTACATCCAGTCTTCTCAGAAAGACAAAGGAAATCCACTAAGCAATCACACCTTGATCACTTACACAACAACCAAGAGAATGACCTTGAACACCTCAAGAAACACACTCTCCTTGATCAACACACCTACACCAAGATTGCTGATCTTGATCCCCAACCAATCTTAGCAAACACAAAAAAGATTACACTTGTTACAGAAGATAATCTAAAATAAATACAAGCAGAATCCTATTCCACAAATTTGATCAATCACACACTCTTAGCAATCTCAGCTCTTTGAAAAACTCAAAAACTCTTAGCAAAAACTTGTCAAAGATTGATTGTCAAATCTGTTTTTCTGAATTTATTCAAAGATGTAGTTTGTTATCAAATCTTAACAAACTCTAAAATTGCATTAAAAGATTTGTCAAAGCATTTAATGACTGAAGCGTAAGCAGTTAAAACATTTAAAGCTCAGTCAAAGATAAAACACCTAAGTATAAACAGTTTTTCTGTTATGGTCCCAAAACAAACAATTGGTTGTTTTCTCGAATCAATCGGTTGTTTTGGTTCTCAACAGTTCAACCATTTAAAAACAGTTTTCAATCTTTTTCTTAAAACACCTAAGTATAAACAATCGGTTGTTTTAAATTAGTTTGAAAACATTTTACTTTCACAAAGATTGAGATGCTTATGCTTTAGATTTAATCAAAGGGTGGATTACAATATTCAAACTACCCCAGAACTAAGCTAAACCAAACACAACAGAGGCTTCAACATCCTTCAAAAGATTTGGATTCTTCAAAGCTTGAACACCACTTAGTTCAACATATTTGTCTCGAATCTCATCACTAAGTCTTATGGCTAAACAACTATAGGCACATTGTATTTGTATTATAAAAACAACAAAGTGCATGTTTGCTAACCATTGTCTAGTACAGAGCTCGCGGACACCGAGCAGCGCGCACTTAACCCTTCCTCTTCAAGCTTCCCTCCCTCGACGCAATACCACCAGCTTCCACCCCACCAACAAGCATTGTTGTTGCTGCTCCCGTATTTGACGCGCAAGACAGCTCCAAGTCAATCCATGTATAACGATTACGTTCAACTTTTAATGTTATTAAATATCTTATTTAATATAAAATACTTAAATTATATTAAAATTTTATTTTATAGAAATATAGGTTAGTATTTTATAGAGGTTATCATTAAAATAAAGTTTCTTTTACTTATAACAAATTTTATTTATAACAAGAAAAACAATCATTTTACAACTGTTTTTAAAATAAAATATTATATTACAATAAAATAATAGGATGGTAATACTTTGATACCATAAACAAATAGCAAACCATATCCATTCTACATACCAGTAAATTATTATTTTAATTATATTTATTTTACTTTTTAATTAAAAATATTATTATATTATTATAATTGGGTGTCAAACGTATGTTATTGTTAACAAATTTTTTTCCAAAATAATATTTTTTTTGGAGGATGGAACTGGTATAAATGTCATCACCCCTAGCATTATGTACTGACATGGATACTGATATGATACAGACACAAACACGAAAATACGTATAATATTTAAAATGTAGGACACGAAGACACAAATCTATATATTGTATAATTATGAATTATATAAATTGACAATAAAGATTTATGTGCACAAGTATATTCCAGATATTTTTTTGGAGCAAAAAGATGTTTTTCATGACTGGTTCAAAATGATTTGTTTCTTATTTTTATAATTATAATAAAAATTCATGCAATAAGTTTGAGTTTTAGAAAATTAATGTATTTTTTTTTTAAATTGTGTTAAAATCGTACTAGAATTATCCAAAATTTAACAAATATTTTTTGAATTAGACACTTCACGGATAGGTGTCCTGCGAGTGTCGGTGTCCGATATGTGTATCCGACACCGACACATCATTTAAGAGAAGTGTCTGAGCTTCATAGCTACTAATACTTACTTTAAAATTTAAATATAGTTTTAGGAATAAATATTTAATTATGTTAATATTAAGTTTATATGTCACAAACATTCTACTCTTTTAGTGGTATTTGCTATTCATGATGTTGTGAATTTATTAGTATCAGGTCTGGGATATCTCATCCTTCATATTTTATATTGTTTAATTTTTGGAAGTTTGTATTTTAAATGTTATGCTGTTAAAATTTTATCATATTTGTGTATTATATTATTATATTGAGTGAAATTTAGTTTTTTATTTAAATATAAATATTGAGTATTATCTTTAATTTAAATTATCTATATATTTGTTATGATCATTAAAAACAACATAAAGGAGTAATGATAATTATTATATTAAATCTTTACTTGTTTCGACCTCAAATTTCAAATATTTTATCAGTTAACTGTGAAAATTTTTGGAGCATATTTTGGATGTGGTTGATTTCACATTACTACTTTTATATCACCTAAAAATCAATATAAAATACTACTTGTTTCGACCTCAAGCTCCAAGTTTTAAAGTGGATAATATCTCAATTAATGTGGTGATGTTATAGAAAAAGGTTCCTTAGCCCCTCAACTCAGAGGAATCTTCCCCTTATATCTCGATAAAGAGACTTGTTCTAGTACGTCTAATATAGTCTCACATCGCTCTAGAGTCGAGATTAAGACAGTTTATATACTCCTTCCTACTCCAACCCACCGAAACGTCTTTTAAGGACAAAACCGTGACGAAGCACTGACCTCCAAAGTGAACAATATCTCGGATGCGTTGATTGATCTTAACGATGCTATCTCTCATACTTGAGATCGGAATACTAAGTCAAATCAGTGATATGTGAGAATGATGTTGAAGAGTTATTGCAATTTGCTTAAGAGAATGTATGAAATATCAGTGGAAGATATTATTGTATATGTATAGAAACAAATAGTTATTTTTTATTTTAAAAAATGAAATATTTTAATTGAATTGTTAAAATTTAAAAAAACCATTAAGAAATAATTTGTTGATTCATCTAAGAAAGAATTAGTTATTTTTTAATTTAGAAATGAATAAAAAATAAAAAAGTTGATAAAACTTTAAACACTAAATCCTAAACTCTATCATAAATCATAAACCTCAATTCTTAAAGTTAACCCTAAATCTTAAACACTAAATTAAACCCTAAATCCTAAAATTATTTAAGGAATGAATAAAATCATACTTTGTAAATTTTTAATTGTGTAATTATGTAACAAAAAATTGTTCGACAAATTATATAATATATACTAAATTATTATTTATAATTATTTTAAGTGATTTATTATTAATATATGTTATTTATTAATATATGTTATTTATTAATATATTAAATTGTGTATTTTGCAGAATGATCTTAAACATCATTTAGAGTTTCTGTCGCTTTTTTAGGATTAAGATACTTTAAGATCACTTGTGATGTGAAAATAATTTACCTTTGATTTTTGTTGAGGTATTAAACTGTTGTTGTGTTATTTGAAAGAAGATTTTTATAAGTTCCTCTATTTGTTGGAGTTTTCTGTTTGGTGGTTTCTTTATGTTTTATGTTTTTTTGAAATTTTTTGTAATGATATACTCTCATTGTTGTTAAGGGTGGGTTCTTGTGTTGTTAAGGGTGGGTTCTTGTGTAAGTGATATTCTTAAGATTTAGATTAGTTGATAACTTTTGTTGAAATATTGATTTAGGATGGGGTGTAAGTTTTTTTATTTTTATTTTTATTTTTATATAAGAGTTGGATAATTGATACATATTTATTTATTATTTTTTGCTCATAAAAAAAATCATTAATATATTAAATAATTAATATTATCATTTGAAAACTGCTTACTTAATTATTTATAAATATTAGTGATTAATAAAATATGATTATAAAATATAAGAAAATAATAAAAAATGGTAAGAAGAAGAGATGTTTATTATTCTTATGTGTATATTACATCACTCATGTATAGAAAATATATAGGGAGTTTCTCTCTCCCAAATTACAATCTAATTAGGTAGGATACTAATCATGAGATTCTATAATTATTAAATTAATTGCATATAATTGGGTACAATATCGTCAAATATTGCATACAATAATTGCATATAATTTGATAATTATTATTTCTTACTCCCCTCAAGTTGGTAGGTGAAGATCAAGAACCCCAACTTGTGTCGTAGCGTCAAAAATCGTTCTTTGCCCAATGCCTTCGTAAAAATATATGCGAGCTGATACTGTGTCGGTACATATGAAGGACTGATTATCTATCTCAATGTGTTTTGTGCGTTCATGAAATACTGGGTTTGTTGCTATATGTAATGCCGCTTGATTGTCACAGAAAAGTTGAACTGGCAAGTTACATGGCACCTTTAAATCCTGCAACCGATATCGCAACCAAACTATCTCCAAACAAGTATTGGCCATTGCGCGGTATTCTGCTTCCGCTGATGATCTTGATACGTTTGTCTGTTTTTTTGACTTCCATGAGATAATAGAGGAACCAAGAAAAATGCAATATCCAGATACTGATCTCCGAGTTGTCTGACAACCTCCCCAGTCTGAGTCACAATAAGCTGTCAATGTCAGATTGTTTTCGGATGGCAATAGTAATCCTTGTCCTGGTGATTTAGGACTCGAATTGCGGCATCCCAATGAGGTTTCCGTGGATTCTGTATATATTGACTTAGGGTCCGAACCGAAAATGCTATGTCAGGTCGAGTAACCGTGAGGTATATCAGTCGTCCCACGAGTCGCCTGTATTTGACTGGATCCTTTAATAACTCTCCATCGTCTGGTGTGAGTTTTAGGTATTGTTCCATTGGAAATTTGTCTGGACGAGCACCTGTGAGTCCCGTATCCTGCAAAATATCAAGCGCATATTTTCTTTGGGACATGTAAATACCAGCTTTGGAACGGGAAAATTCAATCCCTAGAAAATATTTTAGGTCTCCAAGATCTTTAATGCGAAATTGTTGTAATAAACAATCTTTAACACGCTGAATTTCTGTCAAATCATTTCCTGTCAGAAGAATATCATCCACATAAATCAAAAGGGCAGTAAATGATGAGTTATTCTGTCTTGTGAATAGAGAGTAATCTGTCTTGGACTGTTGAAATCCTACAGATTTAATCACATGAGAAAATGTTGAAAACCATGTTCGAGATGCTTGTTTGAGACCATAAAGGGATTTGTTGAGTCGACATACAATGTTCTCCCCCTGTCGATGATGTCCGGGTGGCAAGTCCATGTAAATAATTTCATGCAATGTGCCATGTAAGAAGGCATTTTGCATATCTAGTTGGTGAGTAAACCAATTTCTGGCTGCTGCAATGGTGAGGAGACACCTCAAAGTTGTTAATTTTGCTGTTGGTGAAAAAGTTTCAGAATAGTCGACACCTTCAATCTGAGTGTACCCCTTTGCGACAAGGCGCGCCTTATATCTGTCGACGCTACCATCTGAGTTGTACTTTATTTTATAGACCCATTTGCATCCGATGGGTTTCTGCCCAGCGGGTAACGGTGTTAAGGTCCACATTTGATTTAGCTGCAAGGCGGAAAGCTCTTCGTCCATTGCTTTTTGCCAATTTGGATCAAGGATAGCTTGAGCATAAGTGTGAGGTTCTTTGGTGGCTGTGATGTTAGCAAGATATGCACTATGTGTAGAAGAAAATCGTGAATTAGAAAGAAAATGATGCATAGGATACCTGGTTCCATTCGGTCGGTCTTGGGCAGTGGTCGAATGATTGGCTTGGGATCCCGTTACGTAGTCTTGAAGCCAGGAAGGTTGGGTTGATGTGCGATTGGATCGTCGAACAGGAAGGTCGGTTGGAGAAGGTTTGGTAATGGGTGGTAAACTTCTTGGCATGGGAGAAGAAGGTTGGTCTACTGGAGGTTCAGGTGTATTATGACGAGTAGGAGAAGAAGGTTGATTTGATGGAGGTTCAGGTGCATTGTGACGAGTAGGAGAAGAGAGTTGGTTTGATGGAGGTTCAGGTGTATTGTGACGAGTAGGAGAAGAGAGTTGGTTTGATGGAGGTTCAGGTGTATTGTGATGAGTAAGAGAAGAATGTTGGTTTGATGGAGGTTCAGGTGCATTGTGATGAGTAAGAGAAGAAGGTTGATCGAGTGAATGTTGGACAAGAGTAGGTAAGTCAATGTCAATAGTGGGCAAAATACCTTGTAATGGAGGTGAGGATTGTGTCTGTGACTGTTGGCAGAATGGGAAAACAGTTTCATGGAAGATGACATCCCGACTTGTAAAAAAAGTGCCTGCATCTATATCAAATAATTTGTATGCTTTTTGACTGTGAGGATAACCAATGAAAATGCATTGTCGGGCACGCGGATCAAATTTTTGCTTAGGTGAAACAACAGTTGCGTAATAGAGGCAACCAAAAGTTTTTAGGTGAGAAAGTGAAGGTGGTTGATTATATAGTAGCTCAAAAGGTGATTTATTTTTTAGTAAAGGTGATGGTAAGCGATTAATGATATATGTGGCGGTTAAGACGCATTCTCCCCAAAATTCTAATGGTAAATTGGACTGAAATAGGAGGGCTCGTGCTGTGTTTAAAACATGTCTATGTTTGCGTTCTACTACTCCATTTTGTTGAGGAGTGTAAACGCAAGTGCGTTGACATTCAATATCTTTTTTGAGAAAAAAATCATACATTGAAATAAATTCCAGTCCGTTGTCAACGCGGATGGTTTTAATAGATGTCTGAAATTGATTTTGTGCAAATGTAATGAATGACTCTAAGAGATGTTGGGTTTCAGATTTGTGATTCATAAGAAATAGCCAAGTACATCTAGTATAGTCATCGACTATAGTGAGAAAAAAACGTTTTCCAAAATGAGTTGGGGTTTTATGAGGACCCCAAATGTCACAATGCAATAGATTAAATGGAGAATGAGATTTTATCGTGCTTAAAGGAAAGGGTAGCCTTATCTGTTTAGCTTTGGGACAAATACTACAATGATTATGAATGGGAATGAGATTTTTACTGATAGGGATAGGTAGTAGGGAAGATACAAGCTGTAGACACGCCGAAGAAGGATGTCCAAGGCGCTTGTGCCATAAATCAGGATCGGTCGATATTTGAGATGCGTGGGCTTGGTTTGGAAGAGGGGACATGTAGTATAAGCTTGCGTGTTGTTTACCCGAGCCAATCATCCTCCCCGTAGCCAAGTCCTGTAAAACGCAACCATGTGGAGTAAAAACGACACAACTGGTTATCTTACTAATGGACATGAGATTTAAATTAAAAGAAGGAACACAAAGAACATCTTTGAGAGTGATTTTGTCATTGAATTTAATTGTGCCTGTAGATGAGATGGGCGCAGTTGAGCCTGTGGGCAGATTAACATTTGAAATAAATGATGATGAAGTGTGTGTGAAAAATTGTGAATCAGATGCAATGTGATCGGTTGCTCCGCTATCCAAAATCCATGGTTTCGTAAAAGCAGAATTAGAAGAGGAGTTATGGGCAAGCAGACCTGCAGAGCTAACAAACGTGTCACTTTTACCGTTATTGTTGAGCGAGTAAATAGCCCTTGCCAATTGCTGAATTTGCTCGGCACTGAAGCGTTGTACGAGGTTTCTATCGGACTCGTTACTGGTGCCTTCTTTACAATGACATGATGATCGGTGCTCTGATACCATGTAAGAAAATGATAAAAAATGGTAAGAAGAAGATATGTTTATTATTCTTATGTGTATATTACATCACTCATGTATAGAAAATATATAGGGAGTTTCTCTCTCCCAAATTACAATCTAATTAGGTAGGATACTAATAATGAGATTCTATAATTATTAAATTAATTGCATATAATTGGGTACAATATCGTCAAATATTGCATATAATAATTGCATATAATTTGATAATTATTATTTTCTTAATATAAAAGGATCGTTAGTTAAGGTATATATAAAAAATATTTTCTAAAATAAAATACGGTGGTAGAAAAAGACTTATTTAAATAGTTGATCGTCTCCATCAAACTTGATTATTTGCATTATATTTTAAACCATTAACAAGAGATGCCTTTGATTCATGAATATTTCCGCTAACTAGCACAGCAAAGTTTGTACGTAATTAATTATAACTTTCAACCAGTTCGAATATTGCCGTTTGCAGTTGCAAAACTATAAGGTGGTTGTGCCCAGCTCCTTCTTTATGCATCGTGAATCCTATGTTTTCTCATAGGAACAGTCATCACAATGTTGAGGGTTGAGACAAATACCATTAACCTTATCCAAAAAAGAAAATGCATATAATTTATCACACAACTTACAATGTGTGTGAGACTTCAGAAAAGATTATTAAACACAACTCTCACTTACCAATGGCTGGTTATGGATTACTGTTCCTGTTCATCTTAATCATCAACATTGCAATTACAAATGCTCATACTCAGTCTCAGTCTTTTGAGTATCCCAACTTCAGTTCAACTTATATAAAGCAGCTTAAGCTAGAAGGGAGTGCTTATAGCTACGGTTCTGCTATCCAACTCACAGCGAACGCAATAAACCCAAAGAACTGGTTGGGGACCGTAGGGCGAGTCACGCATCCTGAGCAAATAAACCTTAGGGACAACAATTCAAATGAACCAAGAGACTTCACTACCAACTTTTCCTTTGTTGTTTCCTCAAATAAGAGTGTTTATGCAGATGGTTTGGCATTTTTCCTTGCAAGCCCAAATCTGCCTTCCACAAAGAGCATACAGCTAAGAGGAGGAAGTCTCGGCGTTGGCCTTACGGATGGTTACCAAGAGCTTAGCATGACAGGTTATCAATTCCTGGCAGTGGAGTTTGACACTTTCACAAACCCGTGGGACCCAGTTGGCGCTCATGTTGGCATAAATATCAATAATATGAACTCTAAAGTTCTTGAGAAATGGTGGATAGATATTACACACAGAAAAGTGTGTAACTGTGGTATTGTATACGATTCTAGGAACAAAATTTTGAATGTCTCTTACACTGGATACAAATTCAGGGATGGGAAAGTGAGAAAGATTACACAACACCTTTCATACCCTATTGATATAAGGCAGCAATTACCAGACTCGGTTATTGTTGGCATATCAGCTGCAACTGGAAAATATTTTGAGGAACATACCTTGCTCTCATGGTCGTTTAGCGCAACCCCACCAAGTAAGGACGATCCGGAGAAGGCAAGGAAGTCTGTCATCATAAAATTGTTGGAGGGAATAGGAATTGGTGCTGGTTTGTTTTTTATTTTGTTAGGATTGGTTCGGATTTCATTAGGGATGATGAGCAAGGGAAAAGAAATAGATCACACTTCAGAAGCCACTTCTGATCGAAAGTTGGATGATGAACTCCAAATGAGCACTGGACCTAAGAAAATTAGTTATCATGAATTGGCAACTGCAACCAACAACTTTGATGAGACGAATAAGCTTGGCCAAGGAGGTTTTGGTGGTGTTTATAAAGGCTATTTCAAAGACTTCAACACCTATGCAGCTATAAAGAGGATATCAGCAAATTCTAAGCAGGGTGTCAAACAATACAAAGCAGAGGTGACGATCATTAGCCAATTGAGGCACAGGAATTTGGTGAAACTCACTGGTTGGTGCCACAAGAAGAATGATTTTCTCTTGATATACGAGTACATGGAAAATGGCAGCTTAGACTCTCACCTTTTTCGGGGAGAAAGTTTATTGTCCTGGCAAGTGAGGTACAACATAGCCTTGGGCTTGGCCTCAGCATTGCTTTACCTACAAGAAGAATGGGAGAAATGTGTGCTTCATAGGGACATCAAATCAAGCAACATAATGTTGGACTCTAGCTTCAATCCCAAGCTTGGTGACTTTGGCCTAGCTAGGCTGGTGGATCATGATAAAGGGTCAGAAACCACAGAAGTGGCTGGGACCATGGGTTACTTAGCTCCTGAATACATGAACACAGGCCATGCTCGAAAGGAATCTGAGATATTCAGTTTTGGGGTTGTTGTGTTGGAGATAGCCACTGGAAGAAAAGCCATTCACCACAAACACATGGAGGGTGAGGTATCAGTGGTTGAGTGGGTGTGGCAGCTCTACCAATTGAGAAATCTGCTTGCAGCAGCAGATGCAAACCTACGTGGGGAATTTGATGTGCAGCAAATGGAATGCTTACTGGTTGTTGGTCTTTGGTGTGCTAATCCAGATTCAGCATCCAGACCTGCAATAAGGCAAGTGATTAACGTCCTTAACTCTGAAGCTTCTTTACCAATTCTCCCACTGCAAGGGTGTTAGTTGTGCATGCAATGTATCCATGTTAAAGGACAAACTTTGTATGACTGTGCTTTATGTTTTGTCTTATAACCTGATGAAACTCTAGTAGGTAAGGTCTGTGATGTAAACAAATTGAGACTTTAGTCTGCCTCTTTTTTCTTATTTTTCTATGTATATGTCTTGCTCTAGATGGGTTGGAGGATCCCAAAATAGTCTGTTTAATTCAATTCTTTTCCTATAAAGAAAAGGTGTTCATGAATCATTTTTGCCTACTGAGAACATTCCAAAACTATTTTTTAATGAAAAATTAGATAACAAAATTTAAGCATATATATTATATATCAGGGCTGTGTCTGCTAAATGTGAAAAAAATAGGGTTTTCTTTTTTCTCTATTTCAAGAATGACAACAAATACAGATTGTTGTATCACTGTATCATAGTTATGCTTAACTGTTATAATCTTTGTTAAACATAGTATTCTATATTATAAGACATTTTTTAATAAGGTTAAAGAATTTCCTTTATGAAAACTGGCATTTATTAAATTATATAATAAAACTGAAATAAAATAAATACAAAGTAACAAATCTATACTTAATGAAATCCTAACCATGTACAACATATCCGTCTTCATTAAGAAATTGGTTTCTTACCATTTCATTTCCCTTAAAAAGCTACAAGTCAATTGCTTTTTGAAAAAAAAAAAATCTTAAACAAATAACATTTTAGGGACATATATATAATTATTTATTTGCCTTTTGATTTTGTTTATATTTTTTTATAGGATTATTTCTAATTTAATTTAGTTTACATAATTACATATAAACATTAAAGAGGTTGGTTATCTAAATCAAAGTATAATTGTGTGAGCCAACAACTAATAGAGTAGATACATTAGACATTGAGGTTTATTAAGAAAAAGTCAACTAGTGCTCATGATCTGGTTTGTATTTTAAATATTTTGCGGCTCAACTCACTTCTATCAATTCAATAGATGATTTTACATTTTAAAAAGTAAGAAAATAACTTTAAATAATTATTTTAAGAAACTTGTATTTTTTAAATTTAATTTATATTTTAATAAAATTATTTTTATTAAATGGATCGGACAAAAAATAAATGGATACACAAACATACACAGTCAAATTTACTTATAGGAAGCTACAAAATGGATACGTGTTTCTTTCTGCATACCAACAAAATACCCCTATCAATTTCTCTTTACTCTTTTTAAAATTAAAATTGATTTTCACAACATATTTTCTGGAATTCATAAAATATAATTTTAGAAAACGTTTTTCAGAATAGAATATCTAGAATAGACTTTTCAGAATTTACGTGTATTCTTCAAAAATAAATTTTGCAAAAAATGTTCTTGAAAGAGCTTTAACAAATTAGATGAAACATTTCGTTCATTTTAAACCTAATTGATTGATGGGGGATTATAGAAAAATTTGAAGGATAGAGGAAGAAACATCCAAATGGATAATACGGGTACTTGTATACAAATGGGCGTTGATTTATTTTTTATCAATTAAATTAAATCGATCCATTTAAGGGTAGTAAAATCCTCGTCAAATTCTCATAAAGAGAATAAAAGATAAAAGTTCATTTCCATCTTCGTATTTAAAATTTATAGATTAATTCTCTACTTCCTTTCCAACACTAATAACTGAAGAAAAAAACAACGCACCAACATTAAATCGAGTACATACATACCAAGGGTTCAAGACACCATTAAGAGAATGAGAAACTCACTGACGATATCTTTGAGTTTATCCAAGACCAAATCTTGACCTGTGCCAGAGAAAATACCTCAGTATGATCAACCACTCCTCATTTAAACAAACAATTATTTCTGTATCTCTAAATCTCATTGACCAAAGCTATCTAAATATTACTCATAGTAAGATTAACTGAATTAGGTGCATCCAAAATTTTGAAGTGTTCAAAATGTGACCCGAAAACAATAAGATCAACTGAATTCATTCCCATTATAAATTGTTTCTAAGAGCTGGTTTACTTAATCGTTTCTATAAATATTTTGTCGTAATTAAAGTTGTCAATTCAATAGGCAAGTTGAGTTGATTTTATTTTTTAAAATAAAAATATATAGTTAAAAAATTATTTTATAAATAATACCAAAATTTAATTTTGTTATTTAAGAAAATGATATATAAAGTTGAAGAATTAAAATGATTTTTTTTACAATAATTTTAAATAAATTGGGTTAAAAATGATTTGTTTGATAAATTAAAAATATTTAGTATTTTTTAAATACTGTTAAAGTTAAAAATACACTTATAAAAAATGTAATATGATTTATGTATAATTTTTTGGATTATATAATATATGAAAATATAAATTATATCATATGTAAAAAGTAATAATATAAATGTATTTATGTAAAATAAACGTCTTAAAAAATAAACATTACCTTTACGATTTTCTATGAATTTTACACTAGAAGGAGAAAATAATGTTTCACGTCAGCTTAAAGTCGTGTCAAGTTGGCACAACTTCTGCCACGTCAACATCTGAAGTCGTGTCAACTTGGCACAACTTTGTCCACGTCCTATATATATAATTTTAATTTTCTTGTTTATAAATTGAGTAGTAAGTTATATTTAAAATTAATTTCATACATAATATTTTAAGTGTGTTAGTTTTAAGCAATAAAAAATTGGATAATTGTGTATGCATCATGTTTGACGGTAATGTAATATATTAATTTGATTATTATATTAATAAAAAATATGAAAAAATTGTTATTATATTTAGAAATAAAAAGAGAAATAAGAATTAATTATTTAAAAAATAAATAGAGAATTGTGTTCCACATATAATTTGTATTTGTATGCATATCTTGATTCTGTATTTGGATCATAATGGAGTATTAACATATAATAAGATATTCAACACCCTAAACTTAATTTAAAAAAAATTTACTGCACCCTAAATGCACAAATTTTTATATAATAAAAGAATTTAAAGTTATATAATAGTTTTAATAATATTCACCTCACGGATCTTGTTTTAATAATAATAATAATAACATTAGTATGTTTTTTTAATTTATAGTATTCTTCATTCACTCATCCAAAATTAGGTTTTTTTTTACCATCATGGTTTCTTTTTTATCAAAATGGATTTGCTTTTAAAAAAATAACAAATATGGACAAGTCGTGCTAACTTGACACGACTTCATGTGTAGATGTCGTATCCACTTGGCACGACTTTGTCACGTCAGCCTGAAGTCGTGTCAAGTTGGCACGACTTCTGTCACGTCAACCTCTGAAGTTGTGCCAACTTGACACAACTTTGTCCACGTCCTATATATATAATTTTAATTTTCCTTTTTATATATTGAGTAGTAAGTTATGTAATATTTAAAATTAATTTGATACATAATTTTTTAAAGGTGTTAGTTTTAAGGAATAAAAAATTGGATAATTGTGTATGCATCATGTTTTGACAAAATGTAATATATTAATTTGGTTATTATATTAATAAAAATATGACAATTAAAAAGAGAAATGAGAATTAATTATTTGGAAAATAAATAGAGAATTGTGAGGGAGTTTCGTCTGCCTTGTCTACATATAATTGTTGTTTGCTTATTTTGTCATTTACAACTAACGACATTTATCGCCTCAGCATACAATCTCTACAATATTTCCAAGGCTTATGAGGTCTAATTTAATTCATGAAATAGATTATTCAATTCTAAATAAACCAAAAAAATGTTCATATTGCAAAACCGAAGGTCACAATAGAAACAATATTCCCCACAAACAAGCTTGATAATAAAATTCAATTTCAAGTTTGATTATTAATTTCCTCATTTTTTTACATAACTATTTATTCCTTCATAAAAAAATTATTTATCAAATTAATTTATAATATTACATTATAATTGTAATTATAATATATATATATATATATATATATATATATTTAAAAATAAGATTTAAAAAAAAATACTAGAAGGAGAAAATAATGTATCCCACAAACCTTTAAACATTTTTCTTTTCCTTGGATGCAAGAATTAAGAGAAAAAAAAAGTGTAGAACAAAGAACAAGTGAAAGTTACAAGACTCCATTGTTGTTTCATTATATAACAAATATTAAGTCTGAGTTGAATATAATATTGACAACTTTAGTCTTTACTTTTAACCATTTCTATTGAAAGTTGCATTTACTAATGATAACTTTAAAAAAAAGTTGCAAAGTTATTTTCACCAATGACAACTTTGAAAGAATTTGCAAAGTTACTTTCACAATTGTCGACTTTCAAAAGGGATTAAATAAAAAAATTTCACTTACCATTTAAAGTAGTTACAAAGGTTCCATTCAGCAATGACAACTTTCAATTTCAATTGAAAGTTGACTTCACCGTTGACAAGGCAACTTTGGAAGAAGTTGCAAAGTTGCATGCACCATTAGCAACTTTCAAGAAGCACCAAATAAAAAAGTTTCAATAACTATTGGAAACTCAAATTGAAGACCACAACCAACTTTATTTTCTTAAAAGTAATGTTTTATTTTCTCGCCAGCTTTGTTTTCATATTATCTTTACATGACTAAAATTTTCACTTTTAAAGAAGTTGCAATAGTTGCATTCACCATTTACAACTTCTATTGAAAATTTTCTTTACAAATTACAACTTTGGAAGAAGTTGCAAAGTTGCTTTTTCTACTATTTGTAACTTTTAATAGACACCAAATAAAAAAGTTTCACTCACCCTCGACACAAGTTCCCTTCATCATTGGCAACTTTTTCTACTATTTAACAACTTCTATTGAAAGTTGCCTTCACCAATGGCAATTTTGAAAGAAATTGCAAAGTTGCCTTCACAATTGTCAACTTCCAAAAGAGACCAAATAAAAAGGTTTCACTTACCATTGGAAGTAGTTAGAAAAGTTGCATTCATCATTGAAAACTTTTATTGAAAGTTGTCTTCAATGTTTGCAACACAACTTTTCCAAGTCTTGAAATTGACAATTTCTATTGAAAGTTGCTTTTGTCAGTCACAACTTTTGAAAAAATTGGAAAGTTGTCTTTTCCTATGACAATTTTGAAAGAAGTTGCAAAGTGTCCTGCGCCATTAGAAACTTTCAATAGGCACCAAAATAAAAGAGTTTCACTCACCATTGGAAACTCCAATTGCAAGACCATCAGCAACTTTATTTTCTCACAAGTAATGTTTTATTTTCTCACCAGCTTTGTTTTCAGATTATCTTTACATAACTACAATTTTCACTTTGGAAGAAGTTGCAATAGTTGAATTCACCATTCACAACATTTATTGAAAGTTGCATTTATCATTCACAACTTCTATTGAAAATTTTCTTTACCAATTACAAATTTGGAAGAAGTTGCAAAGTTGCTTTTACCATTTGTAACTTTCAAATGACACCAAATAAAAATGTTTCACTCACCATGACACAAGTTCCCTTCATCATTGGCAACTTTGTCAAGCCATAACTTTTTAACCACTTCTATTAAAAATTGCCTTTACTATTGACAACTTTGGAAGAAGTTGCAAAATTGCCTTCACCAATGACGACTTTGGAAGAAGTTGGATAGTTGTCTTCACAATTGTCAACTTTCAATAGAGACCACATAATAAAGTTTCACTTACCATTGGAAGTAATTGGAAAATTTGCATTCAGCATTGAAAACTTTTATTGAAAGTTGTCTTCAGTGTTGGCAAGGCAACTTTACCAAGTCTTGTAACTAACAATTTCTATTGAAAGTTGCCTTCACCAATCACAACTTTGGAAAAAGTTGTAAAGTTGTCTTCTCCTATGACAACTTTGGAAGAAGTTGCAAAGTTTCCTGCACCAGTAGGAACTTTCAATAGGCACCAAATAAAAGAGTTTCATTCACCATTGGAAACTCCAATTGCAAGACTACCACCAACTTTATTTTCTCACAAGTAATGTTTTATTTTCTGGCCAACTTTGTTTTGAAATTATCTTCACATGGCTACAATTTTCACTTTGGTGTGGTACAATAATCACAATGACATATATTCTTTCTGCCAATGAAGTTTGAATTCAAACTTTCATTTTTTGAAACTCACAAGCATGTCTATTTAATATACTCCTACCTCCTTTGCAATACCCATTCAACCACCACCCATGCTCACCTTTATATTTCTCTAGGCTTGCCATTGTTTTGGAAGTGCTTAAGTGTGACACTCAATCACAAAGGTAATTTCTCTCTAATATTTCTATGAGTGGATCTGTATGCATATCTTGATTTTGACTAAAATTTATTTTTATATATTTGAGTAAAAATTACGTGTAAAATAAATTTGTTCTAATGTAGTAATATCTTTAAGCTTGTAAACAATATAATAGAATAGACTTTTCTGTTTGTATTATCATTTTGTATTTGAGTTTAGGTGGAGTTAATATAAAATAACATAATAGACTTTTCTGTATTTGGGTCATAATGGAGTATTAATATATAATAACATATTTAGCACCCTAAACTTAATTTAAGAAAATATCACTGCAACCTAAATGCACAAATTTTTATATAATAAAAGAATCTAAAGTTATATAATGGTTGTATCGACCAGTCCTCGGGTGTAGTTGATCGCTAGTAATAATGGGACCACGTAAGCTGGGTCCCACGAGCGGCGTGGGCCAGTGTCTCACAATGCACGTGAGCAAAGGTGCAAAAGAGTGGTCAGATATCGATCACTAGGATGTGTTGAGGTGTCCTCGACAACATAGTGAGGGCGATGAGACATCGGTGACTCAAACAGCAGAGCTGGGCCACGAGAGGTGGGTCCCAGACCACACACCAATTATCAGTTAGGGAGAAACCTAGATCACGAGGGGTTCATGCGTGTGGTGTGGATGACGCATTCAGGCGTAACACGAGTAAAGAACCACTGAAAGAGATACGACCTGTGAGGGTCACGTTCCAGGAGTAAACTGCATGCATGACACGTGAACAGCTAGGAAACTCCCAAGACGGATGAGGTCTAATTTATTCCATGAAATAGATGATTTCAGTGTACAGTCTCCACAATATTTCCAAGGCTTATGAGGTCTAATTTAATCCATGAAATTGATGATTCAATTCTAAATAAACCAAAAAAATGTTCATATTGCGGGACCGAAGGTCATAATAGAAGCAATTGACCGCACAAACAAGCTTGGAAATACAATTCATTTTCAAGTTTGATTATTAATTTCCTCATTTTCTTTACGTAACTATTTATTCATTCATAAAAAAATTATTTATCAAATTAATTTCAAATATTACATTATAATTGTAATTATAATTAAATAATTATAATATATATTTATTTAAAAACATTAATTTTTTTTAAATATGACGTGGACAAAGTCATGCCAACTTGCACAATTTCAGGTTGACGTGGTAGAAGTCGTGTCAAGTTGGCACGACTTGCCTAAATTTGTAATTTTTTTAAAAGCAACCCCATTTTGGTAAAAAGAAAAAAAAAACCCTGTGTGGCGAAAAAATCCCAAAATTAAGACATATTTTCAACACAGTATGATATGCCACAGGAGACTACACAACCTCACTATCAATATCATGTCGGATCTTCTTTTCAAGTTCAATCGTTTCAACAACAATCTTTTCGTTCGCTAGGTGTTCAACCGACCCAGTTGTTCAGATATAGGGATCAATCTCACATGTCATTCCAATCATCATTCCATTAACCACTTTTCAGATACTCAACATTTTCATCTCAACAACAATTTTTTGCTGGTCCATCAAATCCCTTTGCAACCTCTACCATGAACCCCCCATCTGCCTACAATCCAATGTCATCCATGCAATATTATCGACCAACAATGCTTTCACAGGTGTCCAGAAATCAAAGTGATGACAATGAAGTCGAAAGCACCAATGATGGCATTCCTCCTCCGTCCCCTCCTACCCTTCCATCCAAGCAACTACCACAAGGACGACCACGAAGACAAGACACCATGTGACACAACTTCTCATAGATGACAATTTTTCCTACATTTCTATTTTCTAATCATGTATAAATTGTACTTATTTATCATTTTATAAATATTGTTTAAATGTCACTCCTTTTATTTATAATTGTATCAACTATAAACGCTACTTCACGAACATAATTTCAATTTTTTTTTAAAATAATTTTTTTTAATTTTATCAATATTTAAAAAGTACTAAATATTTTACTTTTATTACACAGCCTATTTTTAATCTAACTTAATTTTATGTAACTTTATTTTTTGTGAAAACAAAATTTAGTTTTAATTTTTTAATATTATTTATCTATAAAATACAAATTTTCACAATATTCTTATTCTTATTCATTTCATGTAATTTAAATAAAAAATATTATTATGTACATTTTTTAATTTAAAAAATATTAATTATTTAAAAAAATCAGCTTAACTTGTCAATAGAAATGACAACTGAGATAAAATATACTAAAGTTGTCAATTTAGTGTCCAATTTTATTTAAACTAAAGTTATGAATTCGATTGACAACTTTAATTAAAAAATAATAAATTAATAAATTTAATTGATGTTGACTACATCATTAACAACTTTAACTAAGAAAATGCTTTGGTAAAATTTTTGCTACAAGTATTCTCTTTGTTCTCTCAAATGAAATGGGCACAACTGATATGTAGGAATTTATATACAGAAGCCGCGATTTGCTAGTTTTCATGCAGGGATGTAGGGATTCTGGACAATCTCTGTAATGGGGGATTCTCTGGATTTTCTAGTGTAAAATCGGGTATAATCTAATCAATCTCAGACTTCATAGTTTAGAGCTGTCTTATTTCATATTGCAAATCATTCTCATAAGAGAATAGCAATGATGAAAGTACTTAAAGGAAGCAATACAACATGAATAAATAACACTCAAGGTATCAGGCATGGGAAGAAAAGTTCAAAGATGTTATGCAGCAGAGGAAGGACGACAGAGGAAGCAAAGTTATAACGAAAGAGCTGAAGGTGTTTTTGGATAATAGAAAAAAAAGGAGAAATTGAAAACCTCCAAAGAAGAAGGAAGTGCAAAGCATGAAATTCATTCACAAACATAAAAAAAATACTCTGTTTTACAAAAGGATGGTAAAAAAATCCATAATTGTTTCACCAGAAGTCTTTTAAGTATATACAGTTTCCATAATATTGTATAATCAATCTATCTCTCAAAAACATTTTCTATGAAGTTAAACTACAAGTAGGACCTACAAAATACAACCAACCTATTATGTTTTCTGTTGTGTCTTACATAAAATTAGAGAAAAAAATCTCTTTCATCCTTCACCCTCCATTGGAAGAATATAATGGTTCATCCGAATATGGGAATTTTTTTAATTAGCCATGCATTCCTGCTCATCTTTTTAATCGATTGGTGAGCTGTGTACGTGGGAACATTCGTCACAAGTTGAATGAAGACGAAGTAATTCTTATATCAAACAAATTACAGGGAAGAAATTTTTTCTTTAAATGCTAAATAAGAATAAGGATAAATACTAACATACAAGTGTACATGTGTTGCGACTAATTAGAGACAAAAATAACTTGGTTGGTTAACGGAAATATTCAGGAAACAGCAGGCAAAGAACATAGTTTTCGTTCTTAAACTTAATTACAACTACAAGACTAATGTAATTACATAAAACAAATTACCAGGAGAAGAAACTGTTGGATGAATGAAAATTAAAAATAACAAAACATAAATACACAGCTGATAGGCTTCGAAATTCAGAGTTACAGCATACTCATAATGATAGATTCTGTTTGGCGTTTTGGTCTTAAAGCAATCACCCTGGGGTTTTGTTATGCAATGTTTCTCTTGATAATCCCTTTTGCAAAGGCTCATTCACAACCCTTTTCTTTTGATTACAACTTCAGAAATGCTGCTGACGTAGAACAGCTAAACCTGGAAGGAAATGTTTCTGTTTCAAATTCTGGCATCAACCTCGCAGTGGACTCAAACGATGATGGAAGTGGGAGTGTTGGGCGAGTCACAAGTCCCCAGCTTCTTCACCTTTGGAACAAGACCTCGAATGAAATAGAGAGCTTCGTTACCCACTTTTCCTTTATGATCATCTCAAACAAGAGTTCTCGTGGAGACGGTATGACTTTCTTCCTAGCAAACAATCTCTCAAATGTGAATGTTACGGCTGGAATAAAGCGTGGAGGCCTTGGCATTGGCGTGGTGCCTGACAAAGAACTTTTCTCAGTCGGATTGCTTAATTATCAATTTGTGGCGGTGGAGTTTGACACTTTCTCAAACGATTGGGACCCAGTGGGCACACATGTGGGTGTGAATGTAAACTCTATGCAATCTGAGGTAGTTGAGAATTGGAGTACAGATACTACTTCAAAAGGCCCTTATAACTGTAGCATTAAGTACAACTCCCATGATTATTTTCTAAACGTTTCTTTCACTGGATTCGTGCACAATGGAAAGCGAGTAACGCAGTTTCTTCTTCACCCCATTGATTTGAGAGATTACTTACAAGAGTGGGTTACTGTAGGTATATCAGCTGCAACAGGAGATGGATTTGATCAACATACCTTGCTGGATTGGTCATTTAGTAAAAACACAAGCAATGATAAGAAAGACAAGTTTAACAAGATAATGTTGTTGAAGGGAGTAGGAGTTGGTTTAGGCGGGGCTCTGAGTTTCTTTGTGTTGCTCTTCATTGTATTGAGGAAGAGGGGTGAGAGAGAAAAGGAAGAAGCCACTTCAGAAACCTCTTTTGATTTGAAGATGGATGATGAGTTCCAAATGGGCACTGGACCTAAGAAGATCAGATACAAGGTATTGGTATCTGCGACAAACAACTTTAAAGAGAGACACAAGGTGAGGCAAGGTGGTTTCGATTGTGTTTATAAAGGTTATTTCAAAGACCTAAACTTCTATGCTGCAATAAAGAGGATATCAACGGGTTCATCGCATGCTCTGAAGGAATATGCAGCGGAAGTAAGGATCATTAGCCAATTGAGGCACAGGAATTTACTGAAACTCATCGGTTGGAGCCACAAGAAGAGTGATCTCTTTCTGATATACGAGAACATGCCAAATGGCAGCTTATATTCTCATCTTTTTAGTGGAGAGAGTATCTTGTCGTGGCATGTTAGGTACAACATAGCTCTAGGCTTGGCCTCAGCATTGTTTTACCTACAAGAAGAGTGGGAAAAATGTGTGCTTCATGGGGACATCAAATCAAGCAACATAATGTTGGACTCCAATTTCAATGCTAAGCTTGAGGATTTTGGCCTGGCAAGGCTGGTGGATCGTAAGAAAGGGTCACAAACCACAGTTATGGCTGGAACAATGGGTTATCTTGCTCCTGAATATATTAGCACAGGAAAGGCTAGAAAGGAATCTGACATGTTCAGTTTTGGGGTTGTTTTGTTGGAGGTAGCCAGTGGAAGAAAAGCCATTGAGCAAGAAGAGAAAGAGTGTCAAGTATCACTAGTTGAGTGGGTGAGGGAGCACTATAGATTTAGAAATCTGCTTGCAGCAGCTGATCCAAACCTGAATGGGGAATTTGATGTGCAGCAAATGGAATGCTTGCTTGTTGTTGGTCTTTGGTCTGCTAATTCAGAGAGCAAGAGAAGGCCCTCTATTAGGCAAGTGATTAAGGTGCTTAACTTTGAAGCTCCTTTTCCTAATCTCCATCACCACCTATCTCCCTCCAACAACAACAACAGATGAGTTGTTTTTCACATTATGATCTTCCTTAAAGGCTACAAGTTACTTAGAGGTGAACAAAAATTATTCATCGTGTTTTTTATTATCCCGTTTTGACTTGGTAGAGTTCAATTCATTTGTAACATTAATAATTCAATTTACATTATAAATCATACTGCATATATTTTCTCATAAACAAATTCATTTATGATTTTACTTAAAATGTTAGTAGCACACTATATATCTGGTGGCACACTATATATCTGGTGACTTCACCAGTGTAAATATGACCTTTTGCGTCAGTTTTTAAGTTCAAATTATGTAATAGTAAAGTCTGACGCGGATGTTGTAAACATAAAAAACAAAGTTCATTTACATTAGACTTTAATATATGTAAAAATTAATTTTGACTTCAGATAACAACGGCAACAAATGTAAAAGCTGGGTATTTTTACATTAGATCAAACTCGACCGACATTTATGAATCTCAAATGATTAAATTCAACGTAAATATATTTGGGGTTTAGGGTATTTCAGGTATAATCAAATCCGATGTAAATTTAAATTGGTTAAAAATTATTTTGTTTTGGCTTAAGTTGAAAAATTGAAATACAAAATATATATATAGCACACTATAACAGTCCAAAGTATACAATGCTTCAATAAATTATCTTATTTAACATAAATTACTTTAATAAATCTAACTATGGTATTTCATTGAGAACAATGATTAATCTTGAAAGACCACAAACATTTAACCCATATTATTATATAATAATCATAAAAACAAAATAAATTTGACCAAATATTGAAATGATTTATCTCTCTTATAGAATCATTATTACATTGTTAGATGAATACTAATGATTTTGATTCTAGATCCTATGAACATTATTGTTTCATATGTTAGTTAAACAAAAATTCATATACTCTACAGAAATTATTACTAAGAAGAAGTATTAAATAAAAATGGAATTGTTTTTATGAAATAATTAAAATGAATAAGAATAAAATGAATTAGAAATCATATTAATTCTCGAGTTTTCATACTTAAATTCTTAATTGGTTATTATATTAATATCATCTATCCAATTTAGAAAAAAATCAAATTTAACTAAACAAGCATTATTCAATTTAATTTAAATAGTAAAGTATAAACCAACGGTTACACGGATATACACAAGAAAACAATTCCATATAATTAAAACACCATATCAATGCTCATATAAACCACCACACCATACTATCATACAGATAAAATAAAGCTTATTTGAATTTTTAAAAAAATCACCATTAGTAATGCCGGAACAACAACAAAATCAAATATAATGTAGATTAACACTTTTACTTTGGTATCTATTTAGTCTAACGTAAATCATAAATGTAGATGAACACATTTTTAATGCTGATTTGTTCCTTTAGACAATTAACTTACTTCCAAAATCATAAAGAGAGATTCCTACCTTTACAAACTTCCCAATCTTAATCTTAAGACTAAGCAAAAAAACTACCAAATAAGTCAAAAGATCTATTATCACACAACCACTAACCTTAAATTAAATCTAAATTAAAACATTGTCAAACACGTGAGTAAAATTTCTATAACCACAATAACTATATAAAATATGATATAATCTAAGACAAATAATTATTATTAATGGAGGTATTAGTCTAACTGAGATATCAAGTAGGATAATAATACTTAACATGAAAATTTTTTATAAAAAAAAATAAAAAAATAAAATCTAAGTTTAGATTGAAAATCAGTTCAAAAAAAAATAAGTATCGGCACTATATCTTTTTAACTATGTAAAAACTAAACAAATATTTTTGTTAGTATTTATTTGAATTTTAATTAATAAATTAAGTTCAGTTAACTTAATTGTAGTTGAAAAAAATGATTATTTTTAAGTCAATAAAATATTTAAGATAAAATTTATTAAATTAACTTTAAATTTTTTTAAATTTTTATTGAATATTGTATTAATATGTTTGATATTTTTTAATATAATTAAGAATAAAAATTTAATAAGTTAATTTAAGTGTTAGAATTGAAATTCAAATAAACACCTTACAAAAGTGTGTTTGACACGATCAACTGAGACTAGGTCTTTGCTTCTTTTATGTCTTCAAAAACTGAAAACAGTGTGTTGTTATTAATAGTAATAAAGGATGAAAGAAAAAAAATAATTATATATATATTAACATATATCAAGGTTATTATATATGGTAATATGATAACTTTTTTGTCACACGGTTTCACTTTGTTATTAGAAAAATGTAGATTGTAGAAAACAAATAAAACTTAAAAAATTTGTAATTTAAAAACAATTTAAGTCCATTCAGGTAATCCACCTACTCGTATTGGACTAGATCACACGAACCTGAATAACCTATTTTGAGACTTCTAGCCTCAATTATATAAAATAAGTGATCTTGCTAAAATGGAAATGACATTATTAATTTTTTATTCATATTTTGAAGATGTCAGATTTTATAACTTTTTATTTTTATTTCCATTTTTTTAAAATACATGACATTATTAACGTTACATTTTTCACTATGTATTGATGTGTTACTATACACACACTAGTGTTAACATGATGTAATTATTACTAACATAACTTTTCAGGAACTGACGCTTGTGATAAACTGTTTTTTTTTGTTTTGGGCCTTATTTTTATTTTCTATTTTTCTGTTTGGGCTTGTTTGTTTTCGGCCCATTTTCTTTTTCGGTTCTCTGTGTTTTTACCCTTGCTCTTATATTTGAGAAGGTTTGCTTTGTATCAGAAACACACATCTCTTCTTCTGAATTAGATTTTCTTTTCCTGTCTCTCCTTTTCTCTGTCGTGGCTTTTCTTGTCGTTTTTTCTCTCTTTTACTACACTCTTCTTTTAGGGCTTTGTTTCTCTTTGCAGATTAATCTTGGCGTTTCTGGTTTTGTTGTAAGTTTGCTCTGTGGAGTCATCACTATCATACCTTTTTTCTGTTACCTTGTACTATGAACGATGAAGCCAACAAGAATAAAGTTAAAATAGTTTTAAAAAGGAAAAACAAAAGGATGCGAGGTTATAAAGGTTACTAAAAAATTGCTAATTTAGTTTATCAACCTTTTGTTTTATGAAAAAGAAGAAAATCATCATTAATAATTTTAATAATAATATTAATTATGAAAAAATGTTTTCATAGAAAAATGGAAAAAAATAATTTAGCTTGCATTACTAGGAATTTAAGGGTAAATTAAAGTGATATCTTATTTTGTATATGAATTTGTTAATGGCTTATTAAGAACAAATCTTTCTTTATAGATTCTTGGTGAGAAGTATACCTGGTCTTCTTCGAACAACTCACTTCCAGAAAGCATATTTTTTTTTATTTTTTTTTATCAGCAATGAATGAATTAAATTAAGAGGGATACTTTAGGGGTATCCCAACCCATTTACAAATCATAAACTGATTATACCGCTGACCAGCCATAAAGAGGCTATACCTGCAGCGATAGATACAAGATAAACCCTGCAGAAAAGAAACATAGCAGCAGGATTGAGCTCACAAACCCACTAGACCCATCCTCCATGCAATCATGAGAAGGGTGCTCTTAGCTTATGATCTAACCTTTAAAAAAAAAAAGATCCTAAGGATACCTCATTAGCAGTAAAGAAAACAGCAAGTACCCCGAAAATTTAAAATCACAACTGCAGCAAAAACAGCAAACACCAAAGTGCTTGTATAAATTCTCATCTGCAGCAGACTCCAAAAGGTGATGTTTTCTTTTGCACTCCAACCCACCTCACCCATTTCTACCCCTGCATGTTCTTCCAAGACCACCCCTTCCCTCTATAAGAACCAAAAACCATCGTCCAAAACCAGCACCTACATACACCTACTGTTGTCCTTCCGTACTCCACCCTTCCATATCTTCCTCTGTTGTAGCCTTTTCCAACTTACCCATGCCAAGTAAAACCAAAAACCCGTAGATGTATGTACACGATGTGCAGCCTCCAAGCTCCAGCAAGCCTGTCCTGCACCACTAACCCAGTTCCAGCATTCTCACACCTATACCAGAGATGTTTACGCCAGCTCACATGTGGGTGAGAATAGATTGAGTGAAGGATAGTGCACTTCTCAAAGCAGTGCATACTCTCAAAGCCTATTACAGCACCAGAGCTATCTCAACTTCTCCCAAGATCCCTATCACTTTCTGACCTCCAACACCAACGCATCCCTTTCCAAGCATTTCAGCTTGCTTGAATTGTCCTTGGGTCATCATAGGCACCCCTACCCATCCTCTGCTCCCATCCTGGAAAAATTACTTGAAACTCGTAATGCATATAAGTGGATTAAGGACCCAATCAACGAACGAATAGTTAAAGGAAGGCGTTTTATGCTTCAGCCATAGCAAAGACTTGAGTTGAGCCTTTTGGAAGACTTCCTCCACGTCTACTACCCCATGCTGGAAAACAATCATATTTCTTTGATCCCATATGCTCCTAACAACATTTGCCCAAACACCTTTCCAAAGCAGATTTTGTTTGCTACTAGCTTGGGATAAGAAAAAGCTTTGAAAATGCACCTTTAAATCATTATGCTGGACAGATAAGATACCTATCCAATTAAAGCACAAAGACCATACCCGTTGAGCGTGTTTGCATTCCAAGAAGAGGTGTTGACATGACTCCTCCTCCAGCTGGCATAAAGGACACGACGTAGAGGTCATCAACACCCCTTTCCTGCTCAAGCCCACTCTTGTAGGTATTCTTCCCACAAGTACCCTCCAAGCTGTCGTGACTACGCTTGGAAATGCCTTTACCTTCCACAAGAGTTTAAACACTTCGGATTGAGGGTCTCTAATTTGCTTAGCTAGGCATTCGTATGCAGATTTCACAGAGAACAACCGTGATTTCTCCTTCCCCCACGTGTGATTGTCCTTGATGTTCTTCTTCAAAATGACCCTGGATAAGATCATGCTAAGGTTTGCTTCCATTGGAGTCTCCCACTCAAATCGAGCACGCCTCCACTTCAAACTCCACCGCCACTCCGAGTTTATCCATTCACCAACCTCTCCCACTGCTTGACCCTGATCTAAGGACAGGGAATAAAGTCGTGGGAACATGGATTTCAGATCGGCACTTCCAACCCATACCTCCTCCCAGAATTTAATTTTATGACCACATACTTCCAACCCATACTTCCAGAAAGCATATGCTATAAACAATTTGAAGATATAAGTTTTACAAGTGCAATTAGCCACAAACATAAAACCTATAATCTATTACTGGCACCTCAATTTCTATCATATTCTTTGACTTAGACAAACTAAAACATTTGATCATTTCAAGGTAAAAAAAAGTATTATTACGTTTTACATTTCCGTGATCATAAAATTTCAGCACTATTTTTGTGAAATGTTTAAGAGTTGGTATGTGCAGTAGAAATGTGATCAGAGTGATTCAAAAGAGTCTCTGGAAGCTTTGAGTTGGAGAACAGCATCTCTAATGCCAATGCGTTCATCTGGGTTGTCTGCAGTGCAAGATATGGCTACTCCTAGAATTGCATCCACACAATAAACTTGTACGTTATTTGGTCCCTCTGAAGGGTCATCATGCGAAATGAGGGACACCAACTCAGGGTCAATGGCTTCCATTGTCTTCTCTTTGAATGCTGAATGCACCCATCTTCTTATGCCTAGGCCTCCAGTGAAGAATTCATCAGTTGGACTTTTTCCAGAGAATAACTCTAGCAACACTATGCCAAAACTATATACATCTCCAGCTGTACATGCTTTCTCTCCCCATCCATATTCTGCATTGCAAAACCAACCATACTAATTATTCATCATGTTCCATAATTTGATATTAAATGAAAGGTTCACAAAGAGGGAAAGAGAAACTAGTATGAATATGCATTAACCTGGAGGTATGTAGCCGATTGAACCCCTAAGAACACGACTGGAGCTAATGGAAACTTGATTGGTTGATCTTTGAATAAGCAACCTAGCCAATCCAAAGTCTCCAACCTTTGCCGTCAAGTCTGCGTCCAAGAGAATGTTGCTAGGCTTCAAATCACAGTGCACAACTGGGATTTCACTATCATTGTGCAGGTACTCCAATGCACACGCAACATCTATTGCTATGTTCAGTCTCTCCATAAGGTTCAACCCATTTCCGTTTGCATGCTTTCTCTTCCCCTTAATCCAGTCTTCCAAGCTACCATTACATTGATACTCATACACCAGAGCCAGAAAGTCATTGTTTTTGAAGTCAACACTGGAGCATGATGTGATGATCTTAACTAGATTTCGATGCCTCGAGTTCTTCATAGCCTCACATTCTGCAAAGAAACTCTTTAGAGAACCAGTTCTCAGGGTGTCAAGAACTTTCACTGCAACAGTAGTTCCATAACTTAGATTGCCTTTGTAAACTGAGCCAAAGCTCCCAACACCTAGTAAGTTTTCCTGGTTGAACTCCTCAGTTGCTAAACGAAGCTCATCATAAGAGATCATTACCGCAAGAGGTTTTAGCTGTTCAGATGATGATGATACCTTCACCTTTCTGCTCTTTATATATAGTATTGAGCCAATTGTGAGACACAGTACCAATGCTACTGCAACGGCTACGATGATGTAATGTCGGACATTTCTTCTTCCTTCGCCACGATTCACACAAGGGGATTGCAAGCAGAGATTTCCATTGCCTTCTAAATGTACGGCAGAGAGATTTTGGAAAACTCTACCACTTGGAATGGCTCCTTCTAAATCATTATACGAGAGGTTTAAGAGCCTAAGCACCTGTAAGTTTTGAAGTTCAACAGGAATGGTTCCAGAGAGTTGGTTGGAGGATAGGTCCAAAGTTTCCAAGCCTCTCACTTCTCCAAGAGACTTTGGAATGGAACCCGAAAGCTGATTCCTGGTCAAAAACAAATTTTCCAAGCTGAGACAATTGCTGAATGAACTGGGGATGTCACCATCCAATTGGTTGCTAGAAAAGTCAATGGAGGCAACACCACTCAATCTCCCAATTTGAGGTATTGGTCCACTCAAAGAGTTCATTGACAAATTCAAAACATTGCTCAAAGTTGGGAGATTGAGGATTTCCATAGGAATGCTTTCATTGAGTTGGTTGCTTGATAAGTCCATGTAAAGTAGACTTTGCAAATTCCCAAAACTGGTAGGTATTCTCCCCACTAGTTTGTTTCTTGACAAATCAATCAGGTTTAACTTGAGGAGGTTACCAAGGGAGTCTGGAATAACCCCTGATATCTCATTTCCAGCTAGAGATAGTTCTTGTAGTTCCGCTAATTGGCCTAATTCATGTGGGATTTCTCCAGAGATTGAATTGTAGCTTATGTTTAACACCCCTAAGCCACTAAGACGACCAATGGAGGTAGGTATGCTTCCGCTGAAACGATTCCTTCCCAGGTATAAATTTGTGAGATCCTTGGAGAGATTGCCAATGGTTTCAGGAATTTCACCTTCCAGCATATTTCCCTCAATTGCCAGAAACTTTAGGTGAGTGCTGTTAGTCAGAGAAGTGATGAAGTCTAGATCTCTGACACCCGAACTAACTATCCTGTTATATGAAGTATCATACATGCGAAGAAATGGGAGATTTCCCAAACCTGGTGGCAGTGTTCCTTCATAAAGGTTGGAACGCATGCGAATGACCTGAATGTTGGTGATGTTGTGCAAAGACCCTGGAATTCTACCTGTGAAATAATTGAAGCAGATATTGAACACTATAAGCTTTTGAAATTTGTGGCCAACATTCTGTGGAATCTCACCCCATAAAGAGTTTCCAGCCAACGCAAAGTTTACAAGGGAAGATAAGTTGTATATAACAGGTGGAACAGTTCCATTGAGATTGTTAAGAATGATATCAAGCTCAATCAAATCATGCAGCCTACCCAAGTCGCTGGGAATCGAACCAGAGAGAAAATTGGTGCCAAAACTGATATTTTTGAGAGAAGAAATGTTGCCCAGAGATGCTGGGATTGCACCGTAGAGGCTATTCCTTCCCAGTTTCAAAGCCTGAAGCTTTTTCAAGCTGCTGATGCCTTCAGGAATCTTGCTGACAATCTTGTTTGAGGATAAATCAAGAATCTGGAGCTCATTCAAGTGGGTGATGTTGGAAGGAAGTTTTCCTTCTAACATATTAAAGCTCATATTTAGAACTCTCAAACTGAATAGGTTGCCAATTTGGTCAGGAATGAGTCCAATGAGTTGGTTATTCTGCAATTGGAGGAACTGAAGAGAGGAGAGGTTACCAATATAAGGACTTAAGTGACCTGAGAGTCCCAAGCCTGAAAGCTCCAAGGCAGTGACTCTTTGGCCAAGCCTGTCACATTGGACACCAGTCCAATTGCATGGGGATGAATTTTGGTTCCAGGAAGATAAGTGATTGAGAGTGTCATTTCTCAGTTGAGACTTGAATGAGATCAAGGCTTCTGTGTCTGTGGTGATGCTTAAAGTGGCTGCTGATACACCAATGAAGAGGTGGTGTAGCTGAAGGTGTAGGAGGATGAGTAATAAGCCAAAATGAACAAGTAATTGAGAAGAAAAAGCCATACTTTGCTCCCTTGGCTTATGATATTCATCACTTACTCAGACATGTATTTAATGCTCTAAATGCAGCTGCAGCAGCACATGCAAAGCATGCTTCTAAAAAAATGTTATTTGTAGATTAATTTTTATACAAAAAAAAAGAAAGAAGAAATTGAGTGTTTCTCTCCATTGCTAAGTAATTTTGTTTGACACGGCGTATGGTTGGAAGGTGGAGAATAGTACATAAGCGTATTAAATTGTTTGTTTACTGAAAGTGATACTTCATCAATTCTATTTCTTGTCCGAGGCGGTCCAAATCTCTTGTATATATTATAATTTAATTAAGTTTTAAGAGAATAATTTAGTGCATTATTCAAAAATATTATGAGAGTGAACTGATTTACATAGCCACTACTTTCAAAGCATCAACGTGCAGATTGCAACCAACGTTTTTTCAACTCTCAAAGCATCAAGCTAATGCACACAACTCTTAATTTTATTGGGATATATAATTGCTGGAATTAAATTGTTTACATATGGTGAAATTTTTGTATGACAGTTTATAATTGTATTGATGCTCAGCCAAACACATATAAGATTATAATATTACGTTTTTACCCAAATATTTTTAAGTGTTACATGATTCCGCCGCAACCCTTTAGTATAGTATTATAGAGATTGTTGTTTTTAAAATTAGAAGTCTTACCATATATAAATAAGATAAATATATATATATATATATATATATATATATTATTTTATTTTATTTCTAGTTGATATAATATTTTTAACGTACTTTCTTATATAAGGAATGAACATTTCTATTATGAAATTAAATGTTTAGAATGATTTAACACTAATCTAATAATCGATAGAATTATATATATTATCGGCATCCTACACACTTTATATATATGGAAATTAAAGCAACAATAATTATCTTCATCAAACACCTCTCATTCATTAAACCTGCAATGAAGAAGACTCTCAAGTCAAAGAGAACCATAATCAATTATTAGAATACTTTTTATTTTGTTTTATTTTTTTTATATTATGATAATAAATAATTGAAATAATAATTATTTTAGTTAGAGGAAAGTTTTTTTTCCAGCTAGCTTATTGTATTTATTAATGTGGTAGTGTTTATTGTCACTTGAGTCTTTTTAGAAAGTTTGAAGAGATCCTTAAGTAATAGAAAAATAGTTTAGGGCGAATCTAGGAATGAAAAGTGAAAAATTATTTTGTTTGTTATTATATTTGACAACATAATAACATTTCGAAAATCTCGTTAATCGACTCAAGAGAACACCCTTTGAGGTTTTCTAAGGTTGACCTTTAGGGGATAATATTGGTTTTGAGTTTAATACTATATTATCAATCATATGTTGATCTGGCGAGTGTTCTAATCATTCATTGACCATTCAGCCCACTCTGACCTTTGGATGGAGAACCTTCTGTCATAAATGTAGTTTTTTCTTCATATGCATGTGGATCTGTTTATAACTTGAATAGACATTCATAAAGTTGAGCAACTCACATCCTGATGTATTATACACTAGTACATCGATGTTGGACAAAGGGTAAAAGTCATTGGGACATGTGTTATTCAAGTTTGTAAAGTCCACACACATCTATCATTTTCCGCTCACTTTCTTTATCATCACCACATTTGGCTAACCATTATGGGTATTGGATTTATCAAATATATGTGATTTCTTCCTTGATCACTTGTCTTTTCTCTTCCCCAAACTCTCGTAGTCTATAAAGCATCACCCTCAAGTTGACTACCAACCAATGACAAATAAAATTGGGATATATCACAAGCATCTTAGAAATTGTCGAATAAAACTTGGTTTAATTCATGGAATTCTCGAACTCTCATTCTAATGGAGATGCGTCCATCCAATAAAAAACATAGTCATATCTAAGACTATTTTCACATATCAATACCATCTAGTGACACTATATTTTGCATTAGATGTATAAGACGAAAGAGAAACAATCAAAACAATATCAATTCATCTCGAACTCTAAAATTTTTTTTTAATCCAATTTGGTGCATATATTTTTGCTTTCTCATATTGATTGCATTTTTTTCACTAATGCTCTTTATTTTGAACAAGAAAAATACACTAAACAAGAGTGTATTAAAATAAATACACAGAGTGTACAGTCTTTGAAGTTTTTGAATCAAAATAACATTGGAGTGTATTAATTAGAAGATGAAAAGTTTTTTTTATCAGCTTAAAAGATGAAAAATGATAAATATGTGAGTGATAACGCCGAGATTAGGTTGCAAATGTTTCAAGGAATGGTATGGAATTGATGAGTTGATAGAGAAGGTAAGAGGAATTGTCGGATAATTTCAATGCCTTTTTATTTGGAAATTTCTTATTTTTTGTTTTATTTTTGTGGTTGTGGATAACAACTTTTATAGACTTCTTTGCGTGTAATTTGTCAGCTTCAATTAGTTGAAGACAACTTCAAAGTTATAAAGGAAAATATATTTTTTCCTGTTCATTAAATATATATACTTTAAAACTGTTTTTTTTTAAATAAAATAAAATATTATATTATAATAAAATAATAATATTGATTATTGGAAAGTGAATGTAATGTCAAGTCAACGTGACCTGATTCAAAGTAAAAACCGAGTATGTATTTACGTAAAAACATTCAATGTGAATAAATTTTTATTTTATTTTATTTTTAAAAAAATAGTCCAAACAACAAAATGACTTCAAATTTTCTGTAGAAGTCATGATTTTCACTTGAGAAATTTCGTTGGAATAGCCATCCAGAGTGGTTCACATTTAATACACAGATGTGGTTGACATAGCAATTAAATTTGCATTTTGCATCCACTTTTTCATAGAGGGTTCGTTTCATTTCCCTTTATATGACTAATTCAACCATAAAAGAGTGAAAAACAAGAAACAACAGGAATTAACTACAACTCTACAAGCAGCTAAAAAACCTAAAGTACATGCTCTACCCAAGCTTAAGTATATTTTAGTATTCCATTTATCATTGCACCCAACATCATTTCTCCAGTCATGGCAGCATCTTGCTACTGTAAGAAAAGTTATGTACATGCTTGTTTTCATGTAACGTTAACACTCTTGCTTCTTGTAATACATGCAGCTTCATTAGAATTCAACTATCAGCAACTTGGTCACACTGGAAACTTCTTCAATACTTCGGGAGATGTTAAACCTATGTTAATGAATGGGATCCTGAATATCCCCATGTGGGCATCAGTGTAAATGCCATCGGTCAATCTGACACTGCACAGTGGTTTCCTAGCTTGGAAGAGAGAGTATATGATGCTGATATTAGTTTCAATTCCAGTTCAAACAAATTAAGTGTCATTTTCACTGGGTACAAGTTGTTGGGAAAAACGGGTAATTTTTTCACTAAAACAAAATTCTAACAGAGTTAGCCGATAAATAATATTGAATAAATAAAGCGGAATAATAAAAGAGATAAAGAAGAAAAAACACAATAGAAAATTGTTAACGGAATTTGGCCAATTTAGCCTAATTTCCGAGTTCAGCAAAAACAACTCACTTTTATTATTATGAGATAAGATATTACAAATTGGGATATATTACAGTGAAGGAGGAGAGTTTAATTTATAACCCTCAAACCTCCTTCCCAAACAATGAACCCACCGATGTGGGACTTGGGATTAAGCCAAAATCAACAAATCTCCACCTTGGCTTAATTTCAAGTCCCACCTAAAACAAATCTTCTCAAAACATAACAAAAACAAACTTTGCAGTGCTTCAAATTTGCGCCTCCGGACGCCAACTTCAAATGTGCAAGATATTAACTAAGTCTAAACAGTGTTCAAACTCGGTCCTTGTAACTACCTTGGTGAGCATATTTGCAGGATTCTCCGTAGTGTGAATCTTCTGGAGAACAATCTCCTCTTCTTCGTGAATCTCACGCACAAAGTGATAACGAACATCAATGTGCTTCGTCCGTGCATGAAAGACTTGATTCTTTGCTAAATGAATAGCACTCTGACTGTCAGAATATAACTCAAGTTGTTTCTGATCAACTCCCAAGTCTTTAAGCAACCCATGAAGCCAAATTGCTTCCTTCACAGCCTCTGTAATCGTCATATACTCTGCCTCTGTCGTAGACAAAGCCACCGTAGACTGCAAGGTAGACTTCCAACTAACTGGCGCTTTTGCTAAAGTGAACAAATAGCCAGTTGTAGACCGTCGCTTATCCAAATCACCTGCATAATCAGAATCACAATATCCAACTATGCATTGACCAAGTGATTCATCTTGCTCAAATGTCAATCCAACATCTAAGGTATTTTGGAGGTACCGTAGAATCCATCTCACAGCTTGCCAATGTCCCTTGCCCGGATCATGCATGTACCTGCTAACAACACTCATAGCCTGTGAAATATCTGGTCTTGTACACACCATTGCATACATCAAGCTTCCAACTGCATTTGCATATGGGACTTTCGCCATGTATTCTCGTTCTTCATCAGTCGTCGGAGATAAACGGCTACTCAATTTCAAATGAGGAGCAAGTGGGGTACTTACAGGTTTTGTATCTTCGTGTATACCAAAACGTTGTAGTACCTTCTGCAAATACTGCTTCTGTGACAGCCAAAGTTTTCCCCTCTCTCTATCCTTGTTTATCTCCATGCCGAGAATCTTCTTGGCTTCCCCCAAATCCTTCATCTCGAACTCTTTACTCAACTGAGCCTTTAACCTGTCAATCTCAACTTGGCTCTTTGCTGCAATCAGCATATCATCAACATATAAGAGTAAGTAAATGTAGGAACCATCTTCAAGTCTGCGTAAATACACATAGTGATCATATTTGCTTCTCTTGTACTTCTGATCCTTCATGAACTTATCAAATCGTTTGTACTACTGTCTCAGAGATTGTTTCAGTCCGTACAATGATTTGCTAAGTTTACAAACCAAATCTTCTTGACCAGCAACCTTGTATCCTTCTGGTTGAGTCATATAGATTTCCTCCTTCAAATCACCGTGTAGGAACGCGGTCTTTACATCAAGTTGAGCTAGCTCCAAATTCAATTGTGCTACCAAGGCCAACAAAATTCGAATGGAGGAATGTTTAACAACTGGAGAAAATACCTCATTATAATCAATTCCCTCCCTCTGAGCAAAGCCTTTAGCAACCAACCTTGCCTTGTAGCGAACATCTTCTTTATTAGGAAATCCTTCTTTCTTTGCAAATACCCATTTGCAACCAATTGCCTTCTTACCTTTTGGTAATTGTGTCAGCTTCCATGTCTTGTTCTTCTTCAAAGACTGCATCTCCTCTTCCATCGCACCTACCCAATTACCACTCTCTGAACTCAGAATGGCTTCTGGGTAAGTGGATGGAATGTCATCAACAACTGGAAGTGCATAGGCAACCATATCCATGAAACGAGCAGGCTTCTGAATATCTCGTCTTTGTCTTCTAACTGCAATTGGCACTGATTGCTGTTGAGATTCTTGGGTAGGAACCTCTTCCTCATCTCACTCTTCTTCTACCATAGGAGAGTCACTTGTGGTATTTCGTGTTGGGATCACCACTGTCGGCTCAAACTCCACCTGCTTCCAGGCACACTCCACCTGTTGTGGAGTACTATCAGCTCCTTCTGGATTTACCTTCTTTAACATGGAAGATTCATCAAAGGTAACATCCCTGCTGATAATCGTCTTCTTTGCCTCTAGACACCACAAACGGTATCCCTTCACTCCAGGACTAAAGCCCATGAAAAGAGCCTTCTTTGCCCGTGGATCCAACTTTGATTCAATCACATGATAATATGCAATAGAACCAAAAATATGCAAAGAATCATAATCAGTTGCAGGTTTTCCAGACCATACCTCTAACGGGGTTTTGCCATCTATAGCAGATGATGGCAAACGATTGACGAGATGTTGAGCGCATGTCACAGCCTCAGCCCAAAACTCTCTGCCTAACTCAGCATTAGACAATATACAACGAACTTTTTCCACAAGTGTCTTGTTCATACGCTCCGGCACCCCATTCTACTGTGGTGTTTTTCTAACAGTGAAGTGCCGAACTATGCCACAATCTTGACATACCTTCAGGAATGGATCACTCTTGTATTATCCTCCATTGTCTGTTCGGAGAACCTTAATCTTCCTTCCTGTCTGGTTTTCAACTTGAGTTTTCCACTTAAGGAAAATTTCAAGCACATCATTTTTGTTTTTCATAGTAAACACTCAAACTCTCCTGGAAAAATCATCCACAAAAGTGACAAAATAATGCCTACCTCCGATTGAGGGAGTCTTGGCAGGTCCCCACACATTTGAATGCACATAATCCAGAATACCCTCGGTATTGTGAATTGCAGTGCCAAACTTCACTCTTCGTTGTTTTCCCAGAACACAATGCTCACAAAATTCAAGTTTGCAAGCCTTCGTACCTTTCAACAATCCCTGCTTGGTAAGAATTTGCAAGGATTTCTCTCCAGCATGTCCCAACCTCATATGCCACAACTTCGTTGCCTCATCATCCTTCTTAGTGCTAGAAGTTGCTACCGCTACTGTCCCCACCACTGTACTACCTTGATAGTAATATAGATTGTTCTTCCTCACCCTTTCAACATCACCAGTGCTCCTGAAGTTGCTTTAAGAATTCCATCTCGCATCGTCACAACTAGGCCTTTAGATTCTAAAGCCCCCAATGAGATGAGATTCTTCTTCAACTTTGGCACGTACCGTACATCCCGCAAAATTCTGGTGGATCCATCATGATTTCGCAGCTTGATTGAACCTATCCCAGCTGTCTTACATGGATTATCATTACCCATGTAAACAACCCCGCCATCGAGTTTTTGAAATTCAAAAGAACCATTCCTGAATGGGACACATATGATAGGTACAATCCAATATCCACTCATCTGGATACGATGATGCTGAAAGCGAGACAATTAAAGAGATATCTGATTCCACATCATTTTTGCATTCTGCAACATTTGCATCTTGCGGAGCCTTCCCTTTCTTCTGCAGTTTTGGACAATCTTTCTTCCAGTGCCCTTTCTCATGATAGAAAGCACACTCATCTTTGGCAACGGCTCGACCTTTAGACTTAGACCTCCCTCTTCTCCCCTTTGTTTGACTTTGCTGACGACCTCTTGCCATCACAAGCTCAAAATATAGTATTCAATATTACAAATAATTTCAAACAACCCAAGGCGAACCTTCGGCTCTGATACCACTTGTTGGAAAAAACGGGTAATTTTCCCACTAAAACAAAACCCTAACAGAGCTACCCGACAAATAATATTGAATAAATAAAGTGGAATAATAAAAGAGATAAAGAGGAAAAAACACACCAGAAAATTGTTAACGGAGTTTGGCCAATTTAGCCTAATCTCCGAGCACAGCAAAAACAACTCACTTTTATTATTATGAGAGAAGATATTACAAATTGGGATATATTACAGTGAAGGAGGAGAGTTTAATTTATAACCCTCAAACCTCCTTCCCAAACAATGAACCCACCGATGTGGGACTTGGGATTAAGCCAAAATCAACAAGGCTAACGTCGTAGTTAAAGGGAACTTATCCTCTGTGGTGAATCTGAGAGATATCTTACCAGATTGGGTTGAATTTGGCTTTTCTGCAGCAACAGGAGATTATTACGAGGAACATGCTCTTAGCTCATGGTCCTTCAACTCTAGTTTTGACATGGAACCACAAAAGGGTGGAAGCAATAGAGGGTTGGTGATAGGGCTGAGCTTTGGACTTGGTGTAGGTCTTTTAATTGTTATTTTGGGGGTGACTTTTCTTGTGAGATGGATGTTGAGGACTAGAGGTACGGAAGATGTCTCACTTTTTAACCATGTTATGGACAATGATTTCCAGAAAGTCTCTCTACCCAAGAAGTTTTCCTTTCAAGAACTGGCCAGAGCCTATAAGGCTCGGACACTTATCTTAAATGGGTGTATCCGTGTCGGATACACGTATCGGTGTCGACACTCGTATGACACTCGTAGAACACTTATCGGTGAAGTGTTCAATTTAAAAAATATTTGTTAGATTTTTTAAAATTCTAGCACGGTTTTAACACAATTTTAAAAGGTATAAATACAATAATTTTCTAAAAACTCAAATTTATTGTATAAATTTTTATTATGATTATAAAAATAAGGAACAAATTTTTGAACCAGTAATGAAAAATATATTCCTCCTCCCAAAAGAATCTGAAACAAACTTTTACACATAAATATTTATTTTCAATTTATATAATTCAAAATTATATAATATATAGATCCGTGTCCCCGTATCCTACATATTATACGTATCTCTGTGTCCGTAACCATGTCGTGTCAGTGTTCATATCCGTATTTGTGCTACATATCCAACTCTACCATTATATAACTTCAAAAGCATAGGGTCACTATATTAAGATATCGTTTAGATTATCATCTCATTCATAGTATTTACATATAGTTCTTCTCCTTACCTCACCTGATACACCTAGTTACAATTGTTAGATTAGACTCTAACATCTTTATTATTTAAGTTTGTTTCTTATTTGATCATACAAATGTATTTGGAAAAACAAATTGTTACCCATTTATATTTCATATACTTTATGTGGAATGACTTTACCACAACAATTTGTTTTTAAAAAACCTGAGATAAACAACTACAATTAAACAGCCATGAAAGCTTACTGTGGGAGCTATACACCTTATAACATGAAATTTTGTTATAATTGTATTATATAAATTATTATCATAGTATTTTCTAATTGGAATTGTTCACACGAATAAAATATTATACTAAAGTTGTTTACATTACTTATAAAAGATATATTTTTAATTTCTCTAAAATATTTAAATTTCAATTTAGTTTTAAAAAATGTTGTTGTTTATTTTTTATTTAAGATGGATAATGATATGTCAAAACCTACAATCAATTTATAAGAAATAGAAAAAAAGAGGATAAGAGCGACGGAAAGAAGAGATTCAATTATTCATGTGCTAACAAAATAACCTTATTCAAACTATTTTTTTTTTCCTTTATAAAACGCTGTCTAAATTAATTAGAAGACGAAAAGTAATGAATATGTGAGTGATGATGCCTAGATTAGGTTGCAAATGTTTCAAGGCATGGCATGGAATTGATGAGTTGATACACAAGGTAAGAGGAATTGTGGGATATGTCAATGCCCTTTTTGTTTGGAAATTTCTTATTTTTTATTTTACTTTTGTGGTTGTGGAAGATAACAACTTTCATAGACTTCTTTACGTGTAATTTGTCAGCTTCAATTAGTTGAAGACAACTTCAAAGTTATAAGGAAAATTAAATATATATACTTTATAACTGATTTTTTTTAAAAAATATTATATTATAATAAAATAATAATATTGATGATTAGAAAGTGAATGTGATGTCAAGTCAACATTACTGATTGAAAGTTAAAACCGAGTATGTATTTACGTGAAAATTACATTTTATTTCAAAAAAAATAGTCCAAACAACAAAATAACTTAGAAATTTTCTGAAGAAGTCATGATTTTGACTTGAGAAATTTCGTTGGAATAGCCATCCAGACGGGGTTATCATTTAATACACAAATGTTGTTGAAATAGCAATTAAATTTGCATTTTGCATCCTCTCTTTCTTAGAGGGTTCGTTTCGTTTCCCCTTATATGACTAAATCAACCATAAAAGAGTGAAAAACAAGAAACAACAGGAATTAACTACAACTCTACACGCAGCTACCCCAACCATACCATATTTGACCATTCCATTTCCATGGAGGGCAGCATCAATTCTCCAGCCATGGCACCATCTCAGTACTGCAAGAAAAGTTATGTGCGTGTTTCTTTTCATGTCACATTAACACTCTTGCTTCTGCTAATGCCTCATGCAGCTTCATTAGAATTCAACTATCAGCAACTTGGTGACACTGGAAAGGTCCTCAATATTTCGGGAGATGTTGAACCTCGAGAAGGAGTCCTCGAACTCACCAAATATAAGGAAGATAGTGTTGGTAGAGTCATATATTACGAATTATTGCATCTTTGGGACAAGAGCTCGGGAAAGTTTGCAGACTTCACCACCCATTTCTCCTTTACCATCAACGCCCCAGATAAAACCAATCCTGGAGATGGAATCACCTTCTTTCTGGCACATCCAAACTTTCCAGAGTCTCAGATAGATGGAAGTGGTATTGGTCTTGCCAGCCGTGAGCAACTGAGGACTCAAAATTACGCAAAGGACTTTCCTTTTGTAGCAGTGGAATTTGACACCTTGAATAATACCTGGGATCCGGTACATGATCATGTGGGTATCGATGTTAATGCTCTTAACAGTACTAGCACTACAGAGTGGTTCACTAGCATGGATAAAAGAGGGTATGATGCTGATATTACTTTCAATTCTGCTTCAAACGAATTAAGTGTCACCGTCACTGGATATAAGGATAATGTCAAAATTAAACAGGGATTATCCTCATTGGTCAATTTGAGTGATATCTTACCTGAATGGGTTCAATTTGGCTTCTCTTCGGCAACAGGACATACTATTGAGGAACATACTCTTAGTTCTTGGTCCTTCAAATCTACTTTGGAGACGGAACCAAGCAAAAGAAGGCTGGTGATAGGGCTGAGCGTTGGACTTGGTGTAGGTGTTTTAATTGTTATTTTCGGGGTAATTTTTCTTGTGAGATGGATGCTGAGGACTAGAGGTATAGAAGATGTCTCACTTTTTGGCAATGCTATGGACTATGATTTCGAAAAAATCTCTCTACCCAAGAAGTTTTCCTTTCAAGAACTGGCCACAGCAACTAATAACTTCGCAAGTGAAAACAAAATAGGACAGGGAGGTTTTGGGGCCGTCTACAGGGGATTTATAAGAGGGTTGAACACCCATGTTGCCATTAAGAAGGTATCTCCTGGATCTAGACAAGGGGTGAGAGAGTATGTGTCTGAAGTAAAGATCATTAGTCAACTGAGGCATAGAAATTTGGTTCAACTTTTTGGGTGGTGCCATCAGCATGATGACCTGCTGCTGATTTATGAGTTCATGGAAAATGGAAGCTTGGATTATTATCTGTTCAAGGGAAAAGGCCTGCTGACATGGAAAGTGAGATATAATATTGCAAGAGGCTTGGCATCAGCATTGTTATACCTTCATGAAGAGTGGGAAGAATGTGTGCTTCATAGAGACATAAAATCCAGCAATGTTATGTTGGATTCAAATTTTAATGCAAGGCTTGGAGATTTTGGGTTGGCCAGAGTAATGGATCATGGGATAGAATCACAAACAACTGGTTTAGCAGGAACAATTGGGTATTTGCCTCCTGAAGCTACAACAAGAGGCAAGGCTAGCAGGGAATCTGATGTGTACAGCTTTGGAGTAGTTGCTTTGGAGATAGCCTGTGGCAGAAAGGCAATTGAACCTAAGATGAATGAAGATATCTATTTGGTGGATTGGGTTTGGAAACTCCAGGGCCTTGGTGAAGTCCTTAAAGCCTCTGATCCAAGCTTATATGGACACTTTGATGAGAAGGAAATGGAGACGTTAATGATAGTTGGACTTTGCTGCTGTCACACAGATTACCTTTTGAGGCCTACGATAAGACAAGCTGTTCAGATCCTTAATTTTGAAGCTCCAGTGCCCATTCTCACAGCAAGAAACTATAATGCATCTTGGAGTTCTATGGCATCTAGGACTCCTGCTTTTGCAAGTAACCAACATTCATCTTCAACTTCAAGCAGTAGTATATTAACGGGGTCCTCACAATCCACCACAAATCTTGAAATCATTACTCCAGCAGCTGCACCTTTGCATACCTACTAAGCTTTATATGTATTCAATTCATCCTTTATTTTTCTTATAGTGAAATTCTACATATACATGTTTCGCACTACTACGTATTTCTTCCTATAATTTCAAATCCAAATCTTGCCTTCCCATTGCGTAATGTTATAAGAGAATCTTGAACACATCTAATACCGTTCTCTATTTTTTTTCCTGCGACGCGTAGTTGATGACTCATTGGCAAGGACAAGATCCTTAATAACAAGAGATATTTTTTGGGGTGTCCTAATAACAAGTACTACGTGGACGTGGCTGTGGCTGCCAAGACATAAAGAGGCGTGGGCATCACCCTATTGCTAACTCATAAATTATGTATATTTCTGATTTTAAACCAAACAAAATATTCCAAACAGATTCTTTTATATTTTATTTACCACACTATCGTTTTTTTTTTTGTTTTCCCTAGGGAAATCGAATTTTCATGACTCAACTTCTATGCAGGTCTTCTATTTTTATTTTTGAACAGTATTCAAAAGATATTTAACAAATTTAAAATAAGAATTTTGAAAATTAAATTTATAGACTCAATTAATATAGTTTTAAGATTATTAAATAGTGTGTATAATTAATGTCAATAAAAAAAATATTAAACTAGTGAATAAAAATATTTTTAAGGAAACTTGAACATTATTAATATTAGTAATTAATTTTAGTAATATTAAAATATTTATATATAGATATTAGATTTTGATGTAATAATTTTAAATATTAATAATAATTTTAAATACAATTTTTAACATTGTATGTAATTATTAAGTTTTTTATATTAAATTTTAACCGTGTATCTAATTATTAAATTATTTATATTATTATTATTAGTTATAATTTATTATAAATATATATATATATATATATAAACATTATAAATATGATATTCTTGAGGTCATGCACGAGGGTACTAAACATGTTAAAAAAATAAGGAAGAACATTCTCATACTACAAGAATATGATATCTTTAGTGTGCTTCAATAAAAAAAACATATAAGAAACATAAAAAGAGTTAATAAAAAAAGTTAATTTACGCAGTGAATCATCTTGTGATTTTAGAAAAGAAGTTTAAAATAAAATAACTAATTAAAATAGTGAAATCCTTAAACACATAAAAAAATCTAATATGTGACAACCATTTCAAAATAAAATAAAAACTCACTTCTATCTATATGACAAATTTATTTGGTAAACTTAGTTAGAAAGACTAACAGATAAAGAGGATAAGAAAAAGAAATGAGATAAAGAGAATAAGAAAAAGAAATGAGTTACTTTCAATGCTGAAACAACAAGATACGAATCTAGTGAAGAGTAATCAAGTTCTTAAATTCTTAAATAACAAAAAGAAATGGAATAGAAGTTGTATTATTCATCGTAATCGATGTATAAGTGTTTTGGATGTAATAAGACTAGTCGTGTTAAAGTTGATTGTCATTTGTTTAATTTGAAGCAAAAGGTTCATGACAAGAAATTCAAAAAGTTTATAAAGAAAAAAAAATGTGAAATGGGAATGTTGAACAAATTTGTTTTGATAATTTCCAAATTTAACTTTAAAAACTTGAAGATTTGTTGTTGTGTGTAATTAGGTAGACTTTGAGTTGTTAATTTGCACCTAGTTATGATGTAAGTTAGTATGATTTAATTTTTTGTTTCGTGTTTTAAATCAATTGAAAAAAAAAATTGTTCAAAGTTTGGTGATTCCAACAAGTTAATTTATCGGCGATTGAATTATACTTAAGATTTTTAAAAGAATTTAAAAATGATTTGGTTTCTTTTGTCTTTTCTATAAAGCAAAATTAGTCAATTATTTTGATAAACTAACTTTTTTACATTTAGTTTTTAAAAGAAAATGAAAACAATTAGTTTGTTTGAAACATCAATCAAGTGTTTTTTAACATAATTTTGTTATGATATTCAAACTACTTTTAAATGCTTTTAACAGAATTGCATTTAATGATCAAACATTTTAACCACTTTTTAAAGTGTATATAAAGACTGGTTTATGACCATTTAAAAAAAAGTTTTGATAAAAACATTTTCAAAAGAAGATGAAAGAGTTTTTAATCATTTTTGGAATATTGGATCATTGTTTATGTGTGAAGTAGGAATTTGGGTTTTCTTTTCCATTTTTCTAGAGCTTTGTAAAGCCCAAGTTTATTTTAATTATTTCTTTCAATTCTGTATTTTGTTGTAAAACATCTTCAGATAGTATTTCTGGAAAATGTGGTTTTGGTTGAGAGTGTTGTGTGTTTTGTAGGGGTTCAAGATCAACACTCTTGGCTGTGGTTTGTAATCTGATTTTGATTACTTAATGAATTTTTAGTGGTGAGTTGAGGACTGGATGTAACTCTTGGTTAAGAATAAACCAATGTAAATATCTGTTTGAATCTCTCTTCTCTTACTCTGATAAATGGCTATATAAACTGTTTTGTGTATTCTAGTGGCACAAGAAATAGTGATAAGGAAACTAACATGTGTTTTATGACTGATCTTTAATCATTAAGAAGCAATATGAGTAACTCAAACTTTGTTATTGAATCAAACCATGATCAACTTTTTAATGATGCCTTCAATGAGTTACACGAGGAAGGAAAATAACTTATTGACTCAAGCAATAGAGTTAGAGGGAGAAAATAGATGGTTGGAAAAAACCTTGAATCAAATAAAAGAAAAATTGAAAACTTGAAAAATGATTTAGATGCTTTGAAAAAAGTTTACAAACAATTCTTTTATGATTCAACCTCATAAGTTAAAATTGTCGATTGAGAAAGTTGCAAGATTCAAGAAAATAAGATTAAATATCTTGAGAAAATACTTGCAAAATTCACAATGAAAAAAAAAATCAAACTTGGATGTCATTCTAAACTCTAAAAAGTAAGTGATAAAATTGGATACACATATAAAAATAAATAAAAATATTTAAAAAAAATCAATTTCAAAAAGTCATCTAATGCATCATTCATCACTTTTCTTCATTGTATTAGGAAGGGACATGCTTCTAATTTTTAAAACGTCATAAGAATAATTTTCTAATTTAAAAAATAAATATATGATATTTCTTTCTTTATAAACTTTGATTGATGAGGTAGGTAGATTGGTTGAAGGGTAAAAAAGATCTTTAAATATTGATGTAATCTGGGGCAATTGAAAAAACTCCGTAAATATGTGTAATTTATAACTGATTTATGATTTATGATTGTAAAGTGAATGTAATGTATGTGAACGTGACCTGATTCAAAGTTAAAACCGAGTACGTGTTGACGTGTAATTTACATTCACTTAACGTGTGAATAAACAAAATGACTTGAAAATTTCGTTGGAATAGCCATCCAGAGTGGTTCACATTTAATACACAAATATGGTTTAAATAGCAATTACGACAAACAGTAACTAACAGAAACCTCACATCTCTTTATAATATAATAATATTTTATATTGAAAAATAAAATAAAAAGTATTAAAATATTAATTTATTGCTATATAAGGTGTCCGTTTTCACTGACGGTGTTATTATATCACCATCGTATTACTCATTCAACCATAAAAGAGTGAAAAACAAGAAACAACAGAAATTAACTACAACACTACAAGCAGCTACTCCAACCAAACCATGTTTGACCATTCCATTTCCATGGAGGGCAGCATCAATTCTCCAGCCATGGCACCATCTCAGTACTGCAAGAAAAGTTATGTGCGTGTTTCTTTTCATGTCACATTAACACTCTTGCTTCTTCTATTACCTCATGCAGCTTCATTAGAATTCAACTATCAGCAACTTGGTCACACTGGAAACGTCCTCAATATTTCGGGAGATGTTGAAGCTCAAGAAGGAATCCTCAACCTCACCAAATATAAGGAAGATAGTGTTGGTAGAGTCATATATTACAAATTATTGCATCTTTGGGACAAGAGCTCGGGAAAGGTTGCAGACTTCACTACCCATTTCTCCTTTATCATCAACTCCCTAAATCAAACCAATCCTGGAGATGGAATCACCTTCTTTCTGGCACATCCAAACTTTCCACAGTCCCAGAAAGATGGAAGTGGTATTGGTCTTGCCAGCCGTGGCCAACTAAGCAGTCAAAATTACGCAAAGGACTTTCCTTTTGTAGCAGTGGAATTTGACACCTTGGTTAATGCCTGGGATCCGGGATATGACCATGTGGGTATCGATGTTAATGCTCTTAGCACTACTAGCACTACAGAGTGGTTCACTAGCATGGATGAAAGAGGGTATGATGCTGATATTACTTTCAATTCTGCTTCAAACGAATTAAGTGTCACCTTCAATGGATATAAGGATAATGTCAAAATTAAACAGAGATTATGCTCAGAGGTCAATTTGAGTGATATCTTACCTGAATGGGTTCAATTTGGCTTCTCTTCGGCAACAGGATTTACTTATGAGGAACATACTCTTAGTTCATGGTCCTTCAACTCTACTTTGGAGATGGAACCACAAAAACAAAAGGGTGGAAGCAAAATAGGGCTGGTGATAGGGCTGAGCGTTGGACTTGGTGTAGGTGTTTTAATTGTTATTTTCGGGGTAACTTTTCTTGTGAGATGGATGCTGAGGACTAGAGGTATAGAAGATGTCTCACTTTTTGACAATGCTATGGACAATGATTTCGATAAAATCTCTCTACCCAAGAAGTTTTCCTTTCAAGAACTGGCCACAGCAACTAATAACTTCGCAAGAGAAAATAAGATAGGACAGGGAGGTTTTGGAGCCGTCTACAGGGGATTTATAAGAGGGTTGAACACCCATGTTGCCATTAAGAAGGTATCTCCTGGATCTAGACAAGGGGTGAAAGAGTATATGTCGGAAGTAAAGATCATTAGTCAACTGAGGCATAGAAATTTGGTTCAACTTTTTGGGTGGTGCCATCAGCATGATGACCTGCTGCTGATTTATGAGTTCATGGAAAGTGGAAGCTTGGATTATTATCTGTTCAAGGGAAAAGGCCTGCTGACATGGAAAGTGAGATATAATATTGCGAGAGGCTTGGCATCAGCATTGTTATACCTGCATGAAGAGTGGGAAGATTGTGTGCTTCATAGAGACATAAAATCCAGCAATGTTATGTTGGATTCAAATTTTAATGCAAAGCTTGGAGATTTTGGATTGGCCAGAGTAATGGATCATGGGATAGAATCACAAACAACTGGTTTAGCAGGAACAATTGGGTATTTGCCTCCTGAAGCTACAACAAGAGGCAAGGCTAGCAGGGAATCTGATGTGTACAGCTTTGGAGTAGTTGCTTTGGAGATAGCCTGTGGCAGAAAGGCAATTGAACCTAAGATGAATGAAGATATCTATTTGGTGGATTGGGTTTGGAAACTCCAGGGCCTTGGTGAAGTCCTTAAAGCCTCTGATCCAAGCTTATATGGACACTTTGATGAGAAGGAAATGGAGACGTTAATGATAGTTGGACTTTGCTGCTGTCACACAGATTACCTTTTGAGGCCTACGATAAGACAAGTTGTTCAGATCCTTAATTTTGAAGCTCCAGTGCCCATTCTCACAGCAAGAAACTATAATGCATCTTGGAGTTCTATGGCATCTAGGACTCCTGCTTTTGCAAGTAACCAACATTCATCTTCAACTTTAAGCAGTAGTGTATTAACGGGGTCCTCACAATCCACCACAAATCTTGAAATCATTACTCCAGCAGCTGTACATTTGCATACCTACTAAGCTTTATATGTATTCAATTCATCCTTCTTTTTTCTTATAGTGAAATTCTACAATCACATGTTTCACACTCCAAATCTCGCCTTTCCATTGCCTAATGTTATAAAAGAATCTTGAACAGATCTAGTATCGTTCTCTATTGTTTTTTCCTGCCACGCTATAGTTTATGACTCATTGGCAAGGACAGTATCCTTAATAACAAGAGATATTTTCTCCCTAATGAGACATTGACAACAAGTATGTGATTCATATGAAGAAAATGTATTTTTGTTATTTTATGGAAAAAACTGAAATTTTAGATAAATAGATGGGATTATAAATTAGTGAAAGTTCTCAATCTATCATTTTTCTTGATATTCTTTAATATTTTTTTGGGTTTTCCAAAGGCTGCCAAGACATAAAGAGGTGTGGGCATCACCCAATTGCTAACTCATAAATTATATATATATATATATATATATTTGTGATTCTAAACCAAACGAAATTCTCCAAACAGATTCTTTTATATTTTATTTACCACACTATCGTTTTTTTTTCCTAGGGAAAATCGAATTTTCATGACTCAATTTCTATGCAGGCCTTTTATTTTTGAACAGTATTAAAAAGAGATTTAATAAATTTAAAATAAGAATTTTAAAAAATAAATTTACAGACTCAATTAATATAGTTTTAAGATTATTAAATAGTATGTACAATTAATGTCAATAAAACGTTAAACTAGTGAAAAATTATTTTTTTAAGGAAACTTGAACATTATTAATACTAATTATTAATTTTAGTATTGTTCTCAAACGGGTAACAAGTAATATTAAAATATTTATATATAAATATTAAATTTTTATGTAAGATTTTAAAATATTAATATTAATTTTAAATACAAATTTTAACAGTGTATTTAATTATTTATATTATTATTATTAATTATAATTTATTAGAAAAATAATATAAACATTATACTTATGATATGTTCTTGAGGCCATGAGGTACTAAAAACTTCAAGAAAGTGAGGAAAAATATTCTCAAACTTAAAAATATGTTTGGTGCGCTTCAATGGAAAAACATTTATGAAACATAGAAAAAGTTAATTTACGTAATGAATAATCTTGTGATCTTAGAAAAGAAGTAGAAGAAATAGAATAAGAAGTTGTATTATCTTCATCAATGTACAAGTGTTTTGGATGTAATAAGACTATTCATGTTAAAGTTGACTATCGTTTGTTTAATTTGAAGCAAAATATTGATGAGAAGAAATTTATGAAGTCTATGAAGAAAAAAAAAAGGATATGTGGCATGGGAAGACAACACTTTAAGTTCCTCTAGTGGCACAAGAAATAGTGATAAGAAAACTAGCATCTATCTCATGGTTGATCTTTAATTATCAAGAAGAAATATGAGTAACTCAAACTTTGTTATTGAATCAAACTATGATGATCTTCTTCGCAATGTCTAAAATGAGTTACACGAGGAAGACAAAAAAACTCATCGACTCAAACAGTAGACTTAATGAAGAGAATTGATAGTTGGAAAACATCTTGAATCAAATAAAAGAAAAATTGAAAACTTGAAAATTGATTTAAATGCTTTGAAAATGGTTTACAAACACTCCTCTTAAAACTATGCTTTAACCTCATAAGTTAAATTGTTGATTGAGAAAGTTACAAGACAAAACAAAGTAAGATTAAATATCTTGAGAAAACACTAGCAAAATTGATAATGAAAAAAAAAAATCAAACTTGGATGTCATTCTAAAGTCTAAAAATATGTGATGGATAGGGTTAGAATTGAATACAAATATAAAAGGAAATAAAAATCCTTTAAAAAATTCAATTTCAAAAAGTCATCTAACACACCATTCATCACTTATTTTTATTGTACGAGGAAGAGACATGCTTCAAATAGTTGTTTTATGAGAAAATTTGATTTCTCTGTTGGAAAATTTATGACTTAAAAGTTAAGGAATATTTTAAATAGCCTTAAATAAACAAATGCTTGTAGAGTAGAGAATTATTGTGATTCTAAATTGGTAAAAGTTAGAAATTTATTTTCATGTGTTAAATAAGTGAATAGTAATTTTGTAATTGAGTCTATTAAGCCCAACATGTTATGTGAGACTAAACATTGGACAACTAAGGAACAAGGAGCAGATGGAAGTTGTATTGTCTCAAGTCCAGATCTGACATATATCCGTCTAGATCGAGTCAAATGTGTTTCATTTCGGCCTAAATCGTGGAAAGGCTCATGATGAAGTAAAATTAACCAAGATTTGCGAGACTATTATTGATGAACCCCATGAAATTATCATCATATAATAACATTAATTTGGATAAATATATTATGGGAATTAATCTTATTAATGCACAATTAACGTGCTTTTAACGCACAATATCTCGACCTCTTTGAATGCTCTGATTTACCTGTAAATGTTCCTGATTATATTGTATAAATGCTCTGATTTACTTACACAATATCCCTTATTATATTACATAAATATTATGATTATATTACATAATACTTCGATTTATATACATGATTTTCAGATAGATTTTATGGAAAAAATACTATAATATGCCACATTAAAACATAGAGAAACCAATGTCAAAGATCCAAGTCCATGAAAGCTTATAAATAGAAGATCAATCATACAAGGAGTAAGCTTAACTTGAATTTTAACATTATATTCACTATATACATAAATTTTGATGCTCTTACTGACTTGAGCGTCGGAGTATTTTATGCAGGTGAAACCCTCCTCATCCCTTAAAAGCTAATCGGTAGAGCTTGAAGAGAGACTACTCGGAGACCACCTGACTGACCTCATCTTGGCGAGAACATTCGGCGTCCACCGTGGAACAGGTAAAATTGTTTCTCCTCGGACTCGAGAAGTCCACGATCAACAACAACTTAGAATTGAATTTAGTTGTCTCCACCTCGAACTCAAGAAGTTCAATAAAAAAACAACTTAGAATTGAATCTGGTTCTCTCCATTCAAACTGTTCGCGATCAACAACTTAGAATTGAATCTAGTTGCCTCCACCTTGGACTCGAGAAGTATGATAAAAAAACAACTTAGAATTGAATCTAGTTGTCTCCACTCGGACCCGAGAAGTCTGTGATCAACAACAACTTAGAATTGAATCTAGTTGCCTCCACCTTGGACTCGAGAAGTATGATAAAAAAACAACTTAGAATTGAATCTAGTTGTCTCCACTCGGACCCGAGAAGTCTGCGATCAACAACAACTTAGAATTGAATCTAGTTGCCTCCACGTTGGACCCAAAAAATCCGATCAAAAGCAACTTGAATTGAGTCTAGTTATCTCCACTAGAACCCGAAAAGTATGTGATCAACTTGCCTCCACCTTGAACACGATAAGTCTAATAAAAAGCAACTTAAAATTAAATCTGGTTGTCTCCACTTTTGGACCTGAAAAATCCACAAATAACCACTTAGAATTGAATCTAGTTACTTTTCTTAATAATCACAAAAGCATGTTACTCATTCTTTTTTTTTTTCCAAAATGAAATCCTACTCGTCAATCAATACAGCACAAATTAAGAGAAAGCAAAGTCATATATAGCAAGGGAAACATAAAAGCAAAACCTTTCATGACCATACAAATCTCACAATTAATTATTCTCGGTCGTTCTTTAAAAGTTTAAAACTGAACACAAAAGTAAGATATGGAAACTTGAGATTAGAATATAATTCAAAATCTAAGATTGTTTTTTCTATGATATATATAATCATTATTCCCTTTTAAAATTTATTTTTAATCCAATTGCATAATTTAAAAAAAATCATGTAAAAATTTGGTAAGTAAATTTCAAATGTCTTATGAAGAGATCACCGTAAAATTAATAAATAGAGATATAAACACACCTTATAATAAAATAAAATAAAAATGATGAAAACAAAAATAAGAAAGAAATACCTCTCTTATGGAAAAGAAGTATAAATAAATTATAAAAAATAAATCTTGTTTTAATAATACAAGAAAACCCCTCATATTTTCTTTTATAAAATCCTTCTTCTTGTGATTTCAATAATTGAAAGGGAAAAAAGAGCGTCAAATAAATCAAGAAACAAATATTCAACATGCATAATTTAATGCTATTACTATATATAAGATAAAGAATAAAGGAAGATTGAATTTGAACATGGAGGGTCTAAATTGTGAGGAAGTTGATTATGGAGAGAAATTTAAGAAGAGTAACAATAACACCAATGTTGGGTTGTAATGGAAAAGAATCTCTGAAATGGTCCAAATGACCACACATCACACCTCTATTTGTCCGCCACCACTTCCTCCATCACCACCATCCTCCCTCCTCCTCCCCCTCTTCCTCCTCCAAACACCGCAACAACGCCCTCGCTCGAATCATCACAACCCTCTTTCTTCATTCTTCTTACCCATTTCCGGCCACTTCTGATCGATTCCTTCCGCCTCCTCTCGCCTCAGATGCAGACTCTCCCTCCCTTCTTTTGCATCAGAGGTTCCTTCTGCTGCCCATGGATTTCCCTCCTGCCCTCAATCTTCTCACCCAATTCGGATGCGGCTTCGTCCTTCTCCGCTCCCTCTCGCGCGTTTTCAACTTTTTAGGCCTCTTTTTGATGCTCACCTTTTGGTTCAAGGTTTGGCGCTTCGGCTGGAACTCCAAGAGCGCCATTCGATTCATCTGCGCTTCCGGAGGCGTACCCAAAGTCCGTTTCTGCCTCGACAGAGTTGCGTGGGAAGTTTTTAAAGCAAAGACCGGGCCTTTGAAAAAAGCGCGCCGGCCCAGGTCGAGTTCCTCCATCAGGAAGCGCAGCAATGGCTCCCGACAGAGAGCCAATGCGGGTTCCGAAGATGGGTCGGAGGTGAAGGGCGAAAACGAGAGGGAGGTTGGCAATGAGGAGGAGGAGTTCGACGTAATGACGCTGAGAAAACTGGTCAAGACGGAGAGAGTAAAGGCGAATGCGGCGTGTACGGACCTCGAGACGGAGAGGACAGCGGCTGCCTCGTCGGCGGAGGAGGCAATGGCGATGATTCTGCGGCTGCAAAATGAGAAGAGCGCCGCAGAGATTCAAGCCACGCAGTTCCGGCGAATGGCGGAGCAAAAGCTAGATTACGACCAGGAAGTGATTGAGTCGTTGCAGTGGACCATCACGCAACACGAGGTTCAGAAGTGTGATTTGGAGGATCAGGTGGAGATTTGTAGGGAGGACTTGAGGCAGTTTATGAGGGATGAGGATATAGAAAAACTTGAAGTTGAGGTGAGTAGAGATTACATGTATGATGAGGAGGAGGAAGGTGGTGGTGGTGGTGAACGTGGTGGTGGTGAACGTAGTGGCGGTGGTGGTGATGGTGGTGAACGTGGTGGTGGTGGTGATGGTGGTGATGAAGGTGGTAGTGAAGGTGGTGGTGGTGGTGAAGGTGGTGGTGAAGGTGGTAGTGAAGGTCGTGGTGGTGGTGATGGTGGTGGTGAAGGTGGTAGTAAAGGTGGTGGTGGTGGTGAAGGTGGTAGTAAAGGTGGTGGTGGTGGTGAAGGTGGTAGTGAAGGTGGTGGTGGTGGTGATGGTGGTAGTGAAGGTGGTAGTGAAGGTGGTGGTGGTGGTGATGGTGGTAGTGAAGGTGGTGGTGATGGTGGTAGTGAAGGTGGTGGTGATGGTGGTAGTGAAGGTGGTGGTGAAGGTGGTGGTGAAGGTGGTAGTGAAGGTGGTGGTGGTGGTGATGGTGGTAGTGAAGGTGGTGGTGAAGGTGGTAGTGAAGGTGGTGATGGTGGTGGTGAAGGTGGTAGTGAAGGACGTGGTGGTGGTGAAGGTGGTAGTGAAGGTGGTGGTGGTGGTGGTAGTGAAGGTGGTGGTGGTGATGGTGATCGTGATGGTAATTCTGTAGTTAGCTCTCCCCAAACCGAATCACAGATCTTGTAAGTTCTGACGCTTGTTATATACAAATGAAATACCTTTACTTAGACCTGTTTTAGTTTCCAATTGTAAATTGTATTTAACCATACTTTAATCAATAATAATATCCAAGGCCTATATATATTTTTTATTTTCTGCTCATGAATTTTGAGTTCAATATGATAGGTATGAGTAAATTCAATAGAGCACATGATGTTGCTAGGATTTGACTCTGGTAGGATGCGAGTTATGTAACCTTCTGGTTTATTGTTGTAACTTTGTTGAGAGGGATTTGTTCTGATGCTAGTTGTTGACAATAATGTATAGGACCCATATAATCTCAAACTTTAGCTTCACTTGCAAGGGATATCTCTATTTTGTTGGTTCATCAGTAACGTATAAGAATTCTTGAAAGATGGGTTTACATGCGTAAAAACGTATCTTATTCCCTCTGTCTCTTGGTTACTTCAAGGTACAAACTACAGGTTAACATAGAAGTGAATTTCTTTATAAATCAAACTTAGTTTTATACATAAATTATAAAGTAAGAAAAGTTTTATAAATTAATTTATGTGTAAACTGATTTTTTAATTATGGAGAAGGTATTTGAGAATGTTGTCCAAACATGATAATGATATATTTCCATCTCTCTCGAAAATGAGAATGCAACTCCCATATTTACTTTTTGTTTTAAAACAGGTTACCGATAACAAAATATTGGTAGTTCCTGAAAAAAAAATTATTAGTAAAGAAACATCTTCATGTGAGTTCTACTAAGCTTTCTATCCATTTTGCATATAATTGGTTAGCATAGAGTAAATGAGAAGAGGATGATTGGTTTTGAGTTAATAATTATCCATTGTAATATTTTATGAACTTTGAAAGGAACTGTCTATGGATAAGAAAGAGCAAACAAGAACATAGAGATGACTAGACTAATAAACTTGAAGTTGATGTTAAGAGACAAATAAAGGATAATATTATTGATTGAGGTTACGTTCTAACTCTAAATATAAATTACATTTACCTAACTTTTGAAATTGATCAAAATTATTATAATGTTATCCCTGCTTAAAGAGTTAAAGTTAAAATTAATTTCCTAACTTGTTTTTTTATCAAATTTTTCCTTTAACTTAAATAATATAAAAAAACCTTGATTATTATATGTTTATAAACTAAAGTATTATATTTTACATAAATATAAATATTAAAGTCAAAGAATAAATATTATTTATATATAATTATTATCTTTTTATAAAGTTAATTTTTTAATTTAAAAATTAAACAATAATATAAATATAAATTTTATTATTAAATTATTCAAACAGAAAATTAAAACATAATATTAAAAGTAATACATAAAATGAAGTCGTTTAAATATGAGTTATAATTAAATAATATTATAATTATATTTCTCTAACATAGAATTCTTAACTTTAAATTATAAAAATAATAATTTTCGTAAATAAAGTATTATATATATTTATTAGTAAATAAAATTAGTGAGAGAAAAATTACCTTTACCAGAAATAAAAAAAGTTCAAAATTTGTGTCAAAATAATTGAAAAGTCACCCTTTAACAACGATACCGTTGGATCCAAATTAAAAAATAAAAATAAAGGATCAAAATAGTTTTTAAATAAAAACGTAAACAAAAATAGTAACAAAAATTCAAAATATATTTTAACAGAATTTTGAAGTAAATGGGTATAAAATTTAACAATATTACTATTCATACTCAAATTCTAAATTACAAGCATTTAATTTTTTGGATTCATCGATAAGGACATCTTCATCACGGGAGTTGTTTTATAGAATCAATTTTAAATTTTTTGGGTTGTATTGTAATTGGGTGTATGGATTTTGCAACGTGGACGATATCTGCTTTATTAGAAAATTAGGGAATTAAATTATATGTTTAATAGCAGGAAATTGAATGTGATTTGGCATCTCTATCGCTTGATTTGTCCTTTCTAGTTATTCCTCTATTTTATGTATTTCATAGGCTGTAACGTCACGCAGGTGGTCACTGTTTGCACTTGGATTCAAGCCTGAGGCGTCGTTGTGAAAAATAGGGTCAGTGTTTGGGGCTCCTGAACCAAACACGCTTCATAGCATATCGAAACGAGGATGTTGCGGCTTTCGATTCAACGAGGTAAGTCGTTGCATGCACTCTGTTGCTGAGATGCCCACGTGCACAGAGGCCGATCAAGTTTTAGAATTTGGAATTGGTTGAAGAAATGTTGATGTTTTCCCCTTTATTGGTGCAGTGAGAAAGTTGAACATTATGAGGCCTCAGATCTCTGCACTGGGAAGGTCCCATTTCTCAACTGCTGTTGAATCATCTTCCAGTAAGAGCAATCCACCGGTAAGGTCTCGCTTGGAATATTTTGCTTTCATGGGTATCTTTCAACTACACCAGTTTTTGAAAAAAAAAAATCGAAGCTTTACTGCTGATTTTTTTCATTTTGTAAAAATGTAAATAATTATATATATATATATATTAATATATTATATATTGCGTTTTGTTCATTTTGCTTAAAGTTTGTGGACTTTAGGACTATTTGGTCAAATGGAGTGAAAAGGGTAATCTTTTTGCTTAATTACTCTACAGTGGTTCAAAGTTGAAGTCTTAAATTGATTTTCTAGCTTTAGGTCCTGCATTTAGTTTCGTACCAGGTCATAAGAAATTTAATAATGGAACTCAACAATAAGTCTGTTAGGAGTCCTGAGTAGAATAAACTACTTGTGCTTAAGCCACGAGTCTCACACTTAATGGTCCAATCTGGTGGATTGGATTCTCTTCTTGTGCTTAAGTCTTAAAAGGTTAAATTGGTTTTTACATAATTCAATATATGCTATCCTCGTAGACTTATGAGCATTAAGATAATTTGCCTTTTCTGTTAATTATTTTGACACCTTATTACCCCTTCTTTTTTGTTGGATTCCATCAGAGGGTTCCAAATCTTATTGGGGGCAGTTTTGTTGACTCAAAATCATCAACTGTCATTGATGTTATAAATCCAGTAAGTGTTTTTCTTTGGTTTGTTTGTTTTATACTGCATTTACAGTTGTGTTTCCTTTTTGTAGCTTTGTAAAATGTAAAATTATTATATTTCTTTAATCTTATCGTAGGCAACCCAAGAAGTTGTTTCACAAGTTCCTTTGTCTACGGATGAAGAGTTTAAGGCAGCTGTATCTGCAGCAAAGAAGGCATATCCATCATGGCGTGACACTCCAATTACAACACGCCAACGTGTTATGTTGAAGCTTCAGGAGCTTATACGCAGAGATATGGTAAGCTTCTTAGAACATTCTATGACTGTCACATTCATTCTTAAACAAAGAAACACCCATACTGGAACACAATATTTGTAATTGTTTTAGGACAAACTTGCTCTGAATGTGACCACTGAACAAGGAAAGACGTTGAAGGATGCACAAGGAGATGTATTCCGTGGTTTAGGTTGGTCTTTCTAATATGTTGTTTGAGAAGATTTTGTAGTGTGATAATAATTAGGCTCATAAATTTTGGTAATGCAATTTCTGAATATATTTGTCATTTAGAGGTGGTGGAACACGCTTGTGGGATGGCAACTCTACAAATGGGGGAATATGTTTCCAATGTATCACATGGAATTGACACTTACAGCATTAGAGAACCACTTGGTGTTTGCGCTGGTATTTGTCCTTTCAACTTTCCTGCAATGATTCCCTTGTGGGTAAGCAGTCTTCTATCTTTTCGGTATGGCTTTTTGGCCACCTAATTAATATTTCATATTCACCTTTATTATCAGCAGCATGCATGAGATAGAAAAATTTATTATAGAATGATCCAAAAGTATTTAGCCTGAATATTCTTTTATTTCTCAAAGCAATGCACTGTACCTAATGTGGACAGCATAACAAATTCTGAATGTATATCATCTGCAGATGTTCCCTGTGGCTATTACTTGTGGTAACACCTTTGTTCTAAAACCATCAGAGAAAGACCCAGGTGACTTTTTTTTATTAATTCTGGTTGTCTATGAAAACCCCTGTCTATCAATAATGGAAAAATATATTCTTAACTGCCTGAGTAGGTGTAGGTGTAGGTGTAAAGGATTTTGCACTCTGATAGAAACTGATTCAAATTAATAGAGAAAATGGGGAAAATTCCCGTGTTTACAGTATGAATGCAGAACTACGAGGATTTGCACCTCCTGTTGCCTGAAAGTCCCAATCCTCTCAAATGATAAGATACCCCCCTCTCTTGAAATAAGGCATATTGCCTTATTTCTTATTATCCATCCCCCTAATTACAAATTTGTAACAAACTAACTGAATCTAAGAATTTAAGCCCCTCAATTAACATGTACCTATCATAGTCACTTGGCCATTTATCTGTATTCTGTTAAGGTCTTAGAGAATTGCATGTTTTTAAAATGATGGCTAAGACACCAAGTTGCAATTTCCAAGAAATAGTATAGTTGACAATTTTTTAAGACCCTTTTTGTGATATTAATCTTTACATTTAAAAAAATAATATTTTTTGGCTGTGATTTATTTAAATGAGGAAGACGATGTTAATCTAGCATGAAAAGAGAAAGTAAGTCAACACCCAATTAACTTAAGACTGTTGTCTTTGACAGGCCAGGATTTTGCTTAATGTTGGTCATCTTATTTACTGTAATTTGTGTGATTGTGCCGGTTAGAAGAAAATTGTCAGATGTTACTTCTTTTGAGAAATTCTAAACTAAATTTTCACGGTAACTATGGTCTCCATTATCCACGTAGTCAGTGAGTATTATCACCATCTGTTAGTTTTTCTTTCCTACCCTTATTGAGTTATTGACAAGTTAATTGATCTAGAGGGGTGAATAGATCTTTTTGATTTTTTTTGGAAATATTAAGTTGTATGAAACCTATGAATCCAAATTTTGAGTGCTTTAAATGAAAAACAAATTGGAGAGCTTTTTCTTTAAAATAATAGAGATTAATTTCAATAAAGATTGAAATTCAACAGTACAACTCTTCAAATGAAAAAGAGTAGGAAAGATTGAACACACAAATTCTTAATACTGTTCAGTTATTTTAGACTTACATCCGGTTAGATTTTGACAACGTTAGTCAGATCCTTCCACTATTAAGTTTAAAAGTATTGAAACACTCTTTACACAAGAAACTTAAAATACTCCCTCAGTTCTTGAACCCTACAACAAGAAATTCTTAACATTTAGAGAACCCTTCTACAAGCACCTTGAGAAACAGTATTGCAAGAATTAAAACCTACTAGAATTAACAAAGGAAATCACATAGAAATTGTTTTACTCTATTCAAGCGCACAAGGAAATCAACTTTCATACTAAGCCATTAGAAAATGTAAAAGATTTTCTCTCAGCATTTTGATAGCTCTCTTGATTCAAATCTTTCTGAATTTTTTTAAGCTCTGAAAATGACTCGAAAACTTTCCTTGCAATTGTAGCTTCTTGTGTTCTAAAGAAGAAAATTAATCTATTTATAGAAAAATAAGATTTCACATATTTAATCTGTTACATGAAGTTAGATGTCATTTTCTCACTTGAAACTCGTTTTAATTTGTTACAAGACTTGGTAATTGAATAAAACAACTTTAGAAACACCTGGAGTTGAACCAAAATCAATTTAATTTGTTTGAAATGATGGGAATCAATTAAATCAATTTTTCTTGTCTCAGAAGTTGTTCCTGGGTTTTTGTAATCGATTAGATGGTATGGTAACTGATTAATCAAAGTTTTTTGGTTTATTTGAGCTGCTCACTGTTGTGTAGTTGATAATGAATTTTTGTAATCTATTAAAATAGAGAGCACCCAGATTCAGACAGAGCTACAATGCATGTTGTAATCGATTATGATTTTGGATGCAATAGACTAATATGTGTCTTGTGAAAAACTAAACAATTTGAACCAACTGAAATCTCTTACCAAGTTATATTTTTCAGCAAAAAAGTTAAATTTCATGATTTGGTTTTAATTCTATGGCTAGATAAAGAAATTGTTACCTTAGGCATGATCTTAATTAAAACTAAAACACACATGCCTATATCTAAAACACGCAATACAAAATGCCACATTCATTTCATGTTTGGCATGTATATGAGAAACCAAAATATAAAGAGAAGGTCTTCAATCCTTGACGTCAACATGTACTCTTAAGTCCTAGGACACAAACTTTGCTTCATCCATCCGCTTTTAGTGTTCATTATCCTTGGTTTCATATGAAATGGGAAGAAATAAATTTCAATTTAACGTTAGATGTGTTATCTCTGCTTCAGACCACCTAATAACATATCACTTGACTATTATATGAAATATGTTGTATTTTCCAGGTGCTTCTGTAATGCTTGCAGAATTAGCATTGGAGGCTGGTTTGCCAGAGGGTGTCTTAAATATAGTTCATGGAACCCATGTATGTCATCATTTGGTTTTCTAAATGAACTTTTATTTTTCACTTCTTTCTTGTGATAAAGGTAGTAGAGGACTCATTGTCTTGTGGTGATTTTATCACGTATTCAAGCTTTAAATTAAATCTACTAATTGCTTATAATATATTGTACTTGTACTATACCAAGAATAGTTGATACTATCATAAATTTGATATTACTCTTAAAACAAGTTGTTCCAAGGCGAAATCGTGTCACATTATGATGTCTCATGACATAGTTGTTCTTTCTTATTGATTGATCTTCTCAATCATCCAACTGGTGCAGGATATTGTGAATGCTATTTGCGACGATGATAACATCAAAGCCATATCTTTTGTTGGTTCAAATGTTGTAAGTGATTTGATACTTGTTTGTTCTCTCTAATTCATTATTTTACGTTACACTTCTTTTGGTGACCTTAAACTAGCCAAAGGCAATCCTTATTTGTCAGAAAAATTAATGATTTTTTTGAGACTTGACTGTCTTAAATGTAAAGATGGATAGATAAAATCACGTGATAAAATGCTTAGATTTTGCAGATGTAGACCCCTTTTGGTTACTATTTGTGCTTATTTGATGTTCTAACTTTGTATCAAAGGCTGGAATGCACATATATTCAAGAGCAGCAGCTAAAGGAAAGCGTGTTCAGGTAGGTGTGGATAGTTTAGTTCTCTCATTTTGTAAAATTTTTGGTTTATAGCAATGCAATGATATGAAGTTGGGCAACTACACTATTGTTTGCAGTCTAACATGGGAGCCAAAAATCATGCAATTGTCATGCCAGATGCAAATGTTGATGCTACTCTAAATGCTCTAGTTGCAGCTGGTTTTGGTGCTGCTGGTCAAAGGTGTATGGCTCTTAGCACAGTTGTTTTTGTTGGAGACGCGAAATCATGGTATCATCTATTCTGTTTTGAGTTACTTCATATTTATTGTGACTTTTATAGTAGCATATTACACTTGGAGCAAGTCTAAGCTCCTCTATTTGGTTGTTCAAAATGATGTATAATTCTCCTCAATGTATTTGATTATGTGCCAAGACTCTTCCCCTACAAACATATAATTCAACATCTCTATAGAGAAAGTTTTGTGTGATGACCACATAATCAAAATTTGTTTATATGGTTATTGTAATGCCAATGTTAGTAATAGTATGACCAATTAATTATATTCATAATTTTTAATTATTCCGAGAATATTGTTTCTAAGGAAATACTTTTCTGAGTTAATGGAGTTCCTTGTGAAGCATGTGCAAAGGGAAGTTTACTTCAATATTTGTCCTTTGAAAATTTATTTCAGTGTTGTACTCAGGAAATTTTTAAGAATTGCAACCATTGCAATAATTGTGCAGGAAAGCTAAACTTGTAGAGCGTGCCAAAGCTCTCAAGGTAAATGCTGGAACTGAACCTGATACAGACCTTGGTCCGGTGATCAGCAAGCAGGTTTGCTCATGATTCAAAATTTACTTTTTCCACATTGGATTTGAAGATCTTGTATCGTTCAGGCATTACTGCCATGTCCAATTGTTAAGTATTTTTTAGTTATTTATTTATATTTATGTTTATCGAATATTTTTATTGGCTGCACAGGCAAAGGAGAGAATACACAGACTAGTTCGATCGGGGGTTGAAAGTGGTGCCAAACTACTGCTGGACGGAAGAAATATAGTGGTAGCTTTTAATCCTCCTCTTAAAACATTCTGATTGAATGTAATATAGCAAACACTTTGTCTTGTAGTACTAATGAAGTCATACATGCATGACAAGTAGGTCCCAGGATATGAATCTGGCAATTTTATTGGCCCAACCATCTTATCAGATGTCACTGCCAACATGGAGTGCTACAAGGTTACTGAGTAACTTTAAGTGTATTCTAAAAGAATTCCCATTACTTAAGAGACTTGAAGTTTAGATGTTTATTAGACTTGACTGTTTCTGACCTTGCACGTGCAGGAGGAAATTTTTGGCCCAGTTCTCCTTTTCATGGAGGTGTGTCCTTTGTTTCATCCTTAGAATTGCATTATTTTCTATTAAATGAATCACAAAAAATATAATTTTCGGTAAAATGCTTCATATTCATGAACAATTAACCCCTTTAGATGATTAACTATGTTCAAACAATGGCAAGTGATTTACCAGTGTCAAATTATTTCTAACTTGAAAATATTTCCACGTCTGAGACTCAATTATCTTGAATTTTTCATTGACTCAACAATAGACAGATATGCTGATAAAGTGTTATTTTTTTTGTCTTTCAACTTCAACAGGCTGATAGCTTGGAAGAGGCCATAAACATCATCAACAGTAACAAGTATTTGTTAACAACTCGCTGTTGTCATTGCCTTATGTTAAACTGCTGCATTTATTCTTATTTTGAACTTTTCTAATAGATACGGAAATGGTGCTTCTATATTCACCACATCTGGTGTTTCTGCAAGGAAATTTCAGACTGAGATAGAGGCAGGCCAGGTAATGTTACCTAAGCGAGATGTTTAACTTTGCCTTAATAAATGAGGAGTATTGACAAATTACAACACATTCAGTAACTCTTTCTTTCTAATTCTCTTGCTCATATTAAAGCTTAGTATCAATTACGTTTTTTCCATCTACTTGATATCTTGTAAGATCTTGCTCAAGGTTTCCAAGTTGAGTATTTGTTGGAGCAACTGTTTGTCGGTTATATAGTAAATAAAGAAATATATTTTGACAGTGTTATTCATTGATAATGACTTGTTACTGCATTTGAACCAGGTTGGCATTAATGTTCCCATCCCAGTTCCTTTGCCCTTCTTCTCATTCACTGGCAACAAGGCATCGTTTGCCGGTGATCTCAACTTCTATGGTATAATAATGATTTCTCCCAAGTTATTTATTAAGTAGAATGTTTTGGACTTACAATTTGTTTAGGCAAATAGTTTTTGTTTTGAATTTGCCATGCTTGAATTACAGGCAAGGCAGGGGTTAACTTCTATACTCAGATCAAGACAATAACACAGCAATGGAAGGATTCAACTGGTGGTAGCAAGATTAACATGGCAATGCCAACCTCCCAAAAATAATGTTGATTATGATTAGCCAGAGTGTGCAATATAATGTTTCTGAAACATTTGTTTTCTTCAATAAAATGGCACTGTTATGCTTTGTCCTTTGTCTTTTCTGATATGTTTCTTTTCTTTTGCATATTTTATTAAGTGAAGGTTTATTTGGAGCTGAATCCTTTAATACTACTTATATGTAATGATGTTAATCAAGGAACATAATTGAATAGCAAATAGAAGAATTAACAATGAATAATTTAAAAATTAGAGAAACTTATTACACTATAATATTCTTGAGGAACTAAAAGAGGGATTGAAGCCTAGAAAATATTGCATGTATAAGGAATTAATTAAATGGAGATTTAATGGTTTAAATAAAAATAAATATTAGTTTAAATCTTGTACTTTGACTTATTAGTTATCGAAGTTTAGAAATTTTCAAACAAGTCCTGAAAATGCACCCCTACTTTCTCCTTCACAATGAGGTAGGTAGTTAATAATCACTAAAAGATCATCAACCATTATTTAATAGCAATTTTGGACAAACTCATTTTGGAATTGTATTCTAGATTAATCTGGTAAAACGTTATAGATAGGTAAACCAGAAATAGATTTTTGAATTAGCTAATATGTATTAAAAGTCAACACCAACGCCAGAAACGAGATAAATGGACCTTTCTTTAAAATTAGAATGCGTTTACAATAATGTAACAAAAGCTAATTAGATAAATTTACTAATTACTATAGTAATTAGTTTTTTTTTTTCAAAATTAATTTCTATTTGATGATTTTCCCTGAAATATTTACTTGATTAAGTGTATTTTTATCATATATACTAAATAAAAAATAACAAAATTATAAATAGAAGACATTGCTGTATAAGCACACTCTTAAAGAATCAACTAAGAATCAGGTGAAGTCAAAACAAGTGAGACTAACTGTTTTACCACACTTAATCTGTATTAAACTAAATAAAATATAAGACTATCTATATCTTTCTAGATTATCCCAATTGCTTATTCCATAACTTCTAACCTATATATCTATCTTCGGAATTATTCATACATTTCTAATACTGATGGAAAATTAATTTTAAGACAATATGAGCTTAGTTGAATGCAAAGATGGAAACCGTTACTCCACATTTTCAAAATAACACTTGTGATTTTCAATGTATCATTTTTCAACAGAAGCTTAAATGTTGTTGTTGAGTAGATAAAATGTTGAACATCAAGTACAAAGAAGAATAGCTAGAAGTATGTGCGGAAGTGGAGTTCGTGGCCAACGATGCTCTGAAGTTGGGAAAACGAAATTCTAAAACCAAGTCTCCAACTAGGTGGAATAATAACCAGAATGACACAACACCAACTATGCAGTTTCAAAGTTCAAGCAATGTGACTTTCAACGTTTGTTGCATCAACTAAAGAAACTTGTTTACCTGTTATTCACACACTTCAGATTTAAACTTGCAATTTTAGCCAAATGCTTCTTCCCATATCTGTGAGAGGCCAAGGCCATCTCGCTAGAGCATTTCACATTACAGACTTCACATCTTATTTTCGAATTATTCGTCCCAGCAGGTTTCTTTTGCAGTTTCTCTCCATTCTTGGTCTTGGAATTTAGCTCATGGTTGATGTTCTTCTGTTTCATTTCCTCTTTGGAATGATCACTTTTCAGCTTCTGTGAAACAGGTTGAAACTTTGCCTTCATATCATTCTCCTTAGCCCTGTGTTTGCTCCCTTTCAGGTGTTCATTCAAGGTTTTCTCGCTCGTTGTTGTCACCTGGCATAAAGCGCAAGTCCACTCCTTCTGAACTTCCTTATGTATAGAAATCTGAGGAAGCTCTCCATCAGCCTTATCTTTCATCACTACTCCTTTAGTTTCCAACATTGTTGGTGAAGCATTCTGACTTTGCACAACTTTAGGCACCACAGGAATATCCTGCAATGTTCAAGATTAGCATATAGAGGTGAAGTACTTATTGTAAACCCACCTAATATGATTAGAAGAATACATTTACATACATTTAAAATAATTTATAAATTACTATAGTTATCACGATGATCATATTATATCCACGTTATTAAAATGTATTGCCAAAACCTTTCATAAATGACTTCTTAGCATGCACAACTCTAAAATTTTAACTTCCCATGAGAAATTTATATTTTGAGTATATGATATGAAACCTTACTTGATTGCCTGTAGGAATTTCATTTTTTTCGATCACCTCCAAAACTTTGGTGGCTTTGCGCTCTGTTTGGTGATTTTTCTCATTTGTCTACACAAGATGCTATTTCAATAAGAACTCTCACAAGTAGACTTGGATGGGTTGAAATGACTCATAGAAGAGCTTGTAACAAGAATCACATTAATTTCATAACTGCACCAGCAACATAAAAACTTCACCTTTTGCATTTCTTCATGGTCAGTAACTCTACTTGCATTTGTTGCTTCTGCGACAGGTTTGCAAGTCGTGTTCTTCAATAGAAGAAAAGGAGAATTAGCCCAATTTCTCAATTGACTATAGAAGACATCTTTTATTGGTACACAAACATACAGCAATATAGATGTTTACCTTGCTAGCAATGAGTTTCATTAAGGCTTCTGCTCCATTCTCTTCTACATATTTCTCTGCATGCAGTAAAAAGTTATCTTTCTTGACAAAAAACTTCCTCCAGTTATTTAAACTACGTATGGCTGCTTGTGGATTTGAGAAGCATTTGCGAATAATATTATTGTAGGCATAAGAAGCTCGTTCAAAGTCCGGTAGGATGAGCCAGAGGATGATCATTAGCTTAGTGTAAGGCCAGAACTGGAACCTGATGTTAAAACATGGGAATGAAAAGTTAAAACAAGTTAAAATTAATAATCACATTAAGCTGAAAAGAGAATCCATTTGCTGCAACTAACTTCAATTAATAATAATAATCACATTAACTTGAAATAATTATATCTACATCATGCATAATTTTATTTCTAGTACTTTACTGAGTTCCAACAAAATTCAGAAGACAAATTAACTAGATATATTACGGAAGTGAAAATAAACACTAGATGACTGAATAATAAAAATACCAACATCAGAAAATGAAAATATTTTTAATCAAAGAGGATTCGGGATTTGTTATGAAACAAAAATAGTAGGTTTCACATGGACTCTTGATATTCAAAACAAGCTAAACATATTGATAGAATGAATTGCATGTGTTATAAAATAAGCTAGTTTATCAACCATTACAATACAGTTCATTTTTCTTACAAAGAAACCTTGAATTAAGCATGCATATTCTCTGTAACCATATCATTTTGCAGATTTCTTGGCTATGTTATGGCTAATTGCAATGAAGAGAAATTTGTGTTTTAGTAAATTACACTTGAGGATCAACCAACTTAGATCTCAAATTGCTTTCTATTTGCTGAATCAAGGTTCTAGTAGTCACATAGTAAACTAGACATGGTTTATGAAAAAACACTCATTTCTCATGAAGGAAAAGGCTTTGTTGGAAGAGCAAAACTCAAGTTTGTAATCTCTATTCCTAATTAATCTTTGGATATCAATTTGTGAATATCAGTAGAACACATTGAAGAAAGAAATATAATAAGCTAGTTTATCAACCATTACAATACAGTTCATTTTTCTTACAAAGAAACCTTGAATTAAGCATGCATATTCTCTGTAACCATATCATTTTGCAGATTTCTTGGCTATGTTATGGCTAATTGCAATGAAGAGAAATTTGTGTTTTAGTAAATTACACTTGAGGATCAACCAACTTAGATCTCAAATTGCTTTCTATTTGCTGAATCAAGGTTCTAGTAGTCACATAGTAAACTAGACATGGTTTATGAAAAAACACTCATTTCTCATGAAGGAAAAGGCTTTGTTGGAAGAGCAAAACTCAAGTTTGTAATCTCTATTCCTAATTAATCTTTGGATATCAATTTGTGAATATCAGTAGAACACATTGAAGAAAGAAATATAATAAGCTAGTTTATCAACCATTACAATACAGTTCATTTTTCTTACAAAGAAACCTTGAATTAAGCATGCATATTCTCTGTAACCATATCATTTTGCAGATTTCTTGGCTATGTTATGGCTAATTGCAATGAAGAGAAATTTGTGTTTTAGTAAATTACACTTGAGGATCAACCAACTTAGATCTCAAATTGCTTTCTATTTGCTGAATCAAGGTTCTAGTAGTCACATAGTAAACTAGACATGGTTTATGAAAAAACACTCATTTCTCATGAAGGAAAAGGCTTTGTTGGAAGAGCAAAACTCAAGTTTGTAATCTCTATTCCTAATTAATCTTTGGATATCAATTTGTGAATATCAGTAGAACACATTGAAGAAAGAAATATAATAAGCTAGTTTATCAACCATTACAATACAGTTCATTTTTCTTACAAAGAAACCTTGAATTAAGCATGCATATTCTCTGTAACCATATCATTTTGCAGATTTCTTGGCTATGTTATGGCTAATTGCAATGAAGAGAAATTTGTGTTTTAGTAAATTACACTTGAGGATCAACCAACTTAGATCTCAAATTGCTTTCTATTTGCTGAATCAAGGTTCTAGTAGTCACATAGTAAACTAGACATGGTTTATGAAAAAACACTCATTTCTCATGAAGGAAAAGGCTTTGTTGGAAGAGCAAAACTCAAGTTTGTAATCTCTATTCCTAATTAATCTTTGGATATCAATTTGTGAATATCAGTAGAACACATTGAAGAAAGAAATATAATAAGCTAGTTTATCAACCATTACAATACAGTTCATTTTTCTTACAAAGAAACCTTGAATTAAGCATGCATATTCTCTGTAACCATATCATTTTGCAGATTTCTTGGCTATGTTATGGCTAATTGCAATGAAGAGAAATTTGTGTTTTAGTAAATTACACTTGAGGATCAACCAACTTAGATCTCAAATTGCTTTCTATTTGCTGAATCAAGGTTCTAGTAGTCACATAGTAAACTAGACATGGTTTATGAAAAAACACTCATTTCTCATGAAGGAAAAGGCTTTGTTGGAAGAGCAAAACTCAAGTTTGTAATCTCTATTCCTAATTAATCTTTGGATATCAATTTGTGAATATCAGTAGAACACATTGAAGAAAGAAATATAATAAGCTAGTTTATCAACCATTACAATACAGTTCATTTTTCTTACAAAGAAACCTTGAATTAAGCATGCATATTCTCTGTAACCATATCATTTTGCAGATTTCTTGGCTATGTTATGGCTAATTGCAATGAAGAGAAATTTGTGTTTTAGTAAATTACACTTGAGGATCAACCAACTTAGATCTCAAATTGCTTTCTATTTGCTGAATCAAGGGTCTAGTAGTCACATAGTAAACTAGACATGGTTTATGAAAAAACACTCATTTCTCATGAAGGAAAAGGCTTTGTTGGAAGAGCAAAACTCAAGTTTGTAATCTCTATTCCTAATTAATCTTTGGATATCAATTTGTGAATATCATTAGAACACATTGAAGAAAGAAAAATAAAAAAACAGAGACTCCTAGAAGGATTTTCATGCCCTATCTCTAAATTTAAAATCAGAAACCCCAGTGACACATGGGAAGGGCAGAGTTTGATCCTCACACATTGATCTTAGAGTCAATCAGATTTTCAATCCCAGACAAAAAAAAAAAAAACAAACTTGATTCCTTCACTGGGAAAAAATGCTCTTACCATTGAAGAAGCCTAAAAAAAGCATACTCAAATAGATATAGTAGCGAGAGGAGTATCCAATATGATATCAAATCCTTAGTTTCTTTGTTGGAATCGGTCTCAATTGCATGTACAGAAGCACATCTGTAAAAAAAAAAAAAAAGAGCATAATCCCAACATCAAAAGCAGTGGCCAATGCAAAAGTGACAGCCTTTGTTAACACGCCATACACCCAGTGAAGAAAAATCATAATTAAATAAATGGCGCTTTAGAAACTTACAAAGGGTACCCCAAAGCAAGAAGAGGCCTATAAAAGAGACCAGAAAAAAAGAAGAGACCATTAATCAGGAAGCATTGAAATGGAGTTCAAGGGGATAAAAAAAAGCACTTTACTTTACATACAGAGACCATGTACAACATTGGAGAAGTAATATGAAGAATCTAAGTTAAGTTTTTCATGTGTTGATCGAAGTAAGGAATATGAATCAACAAAGAAAAAGCATGCATTGCATACCATGCACAATGATCAAGACATTTGACGATGAGTTTAAGAAACCAGAGAGAAGACATCTGTTGTGGGATTCAATTATTGGTGTTGTGGAGTTGTTTGAGTAGAGAGAAAAAGAGGAAGAAAGAGAAAAGACAGAGTTTGGCGCAAAGAAGATGAAA